>NC_142026.1:100640896-100954646 GCF_982192425.1 Myodes glareolus
CAAGTCAGCCCCAATTAAATGTTTTCTTTTATAAGAGTTGTCATGTCTTGAGGGCTGATCTCCAAATTATATAAAGAACTCAAGAAACTAGACATCAAACTACTAAATAATCCACTTAAAAAGTGGGGTACAACTCTAAACAGAGAATTCTCAGCAGAAGAATCTCAAATGGCTGGAAGACATTTAGGGAAATGCTCAACATTCTCAGTCATCAGAGAAATGAAAATCAAAACAACTCTGAGGTCCCATCTTACACCAATCAAAATAACTAAGATCAAAAACACTGATAACAGCTTATGCTGGTGGGAATGCAAACTTGTGCACCCACTGTGGAAATCAGTATGGTAATTTCTCAGAAAATTAGGAATCAATCTACCTTAAGTCTCAGTAATACCACTTTTGAGTGTATACCCAAAAGAGGCACAATCACAAGGACATTTGCTCAACTATGTTCATAGCTGAATTATTCGTTATAGTCTAGAACCTGGAAACAAGCTAGATGCCCCTCAACTGAAGAGTGGACAAAGAAAATGTGGTACATTTACACAATGGAGTACTATTCAACAGTAAAAAATGATGATATCTTTAAATTTGCAGGCAAATAGACAGAACTAGAAAAAAATTCTGTGTGAGGTAACCCAGACCCAGAAAGACAAATATAGTATGCACTCACTCATAAATAGATATCAGACATAAAGCAAAGGACAACCAGCCTACAGCTTACAACCCCAAAGAAGCTAGAAACCTCTTCCAGAAACAGATGGAAGCAGATACAGGGATCCACAACTAACCACTGGGCCAGCTCCAGTCAAAGAGTGGGAGAAGTGATAAAAAGAAAAAAAGGGGTAAAGACCATGAGGGGTAAACCCAAAGAATCAGCTGATCTAAACTGGTGGGGAGCTTACTGACTCTGGACTGACAACTGAGGAACCTACATAGGACTGAACTAGGCCCCCTGAATACAGGTGATAGTGGTGTGGTTTGGGCAATATATGGAGCCATTGACAATGGTACCAGGATCTAACTTTAATGCATGAACTGACTTTGTGGAATCCATTTTCTATGGAGTGATACCTTGCTCAGACTAGGCGTGGGGGCAGAGTTGTTTTGGTCCTGTTTCAAGAACTGACTTTGTGGAACCCATTTTCTATGGAGTGATACCTTGCTCAGACTAGGCGTGGGGGCAGAGTTGTCTTGGTCCTGTTTCAACAAGGTAATGAGACAGACTTAGTTGACTGACTCCCCAGGGGAGGCCTAACCTCCCTGAGGATCAGATGTGGGTGGGTAGGAAAGAGGGAGTAAGAGAAGAGGAGGGAGGGAAAACTGGGAATGGTATGTAAAAATATAAAGAAATTAACAACAACATCAAAAAGAGTTGCCATGTCTCTTCACAACAATAAAACCCAAAATAAGACATCATACTTCATAGAACTAGAAAAAATAATCCAAAATTTATATGGATCCACAAAAGACACAAAATGCCAAAACAATCCTAGGGATAACATGAATGGACATATCATAATTCCTGGCTTCAATGTATACTACAGAACATAGTGACAAAGACAGTCTGACACCAGCATAAAACAGATGAGTGGACCAAGAGAACAATGGGGTATTCATCAGAAGCGTCTGATTTGCTGACCTGGCTGAAGAGCTAGGAAGCAATCATATCACCCTGGACAGGTTTACATAAATCACAGTAAGTCCAGTCCTTTCCAGTTTTGTAGGACTACTTGGGCCTTTTGTGGTGTAGATCATCTTTGGAACAGGTTGCAGTCCATAGCTGATTTCTGAATGGTGTCTACCAGTCAAGTGGAACTCTGCCAAGGCAGATATCAAATAAGGACAGAAGTTAAAGTTAAAGAACTTAAAGGAAACTTTTATATTTGAAGCATCCCCTCATGAATAGCCAATAGGCAGGGAAGCTTAGGCTGATTGATAGGAGTACTTGTCTGGAGTCTATTTGACCCTGTGAGAAGTAGAACCCAATCTTATGACTTCTTTGGCTCCCTGAAGCTTACATTGAAAAAAATTGTAATTTATGCCCTGGCAATACTGAAGCATGCATGGGCAGCTCGTATATGGTGGTTCTGTTGAATTTGTTCATTTTAGGTTTCATAGTCTAAGTTGAAGATGACTGACAATGTCTCTTCTTTAGAAGCTCACGTTACCATTGTTTATAACCTGTACTGGAATCTACACTGTAGAAAAGGCAGCCAGCAGGTATCTGTAAAGGAGGTAGAGTAGACTCATGCCTTTGAGTCACAAAAAAGCACAAACACTCTTTTTTATGTATAGAGGGATAGATGTATAGATTGGACAGACACATTTTTAGCATGAGAAGCATTGTGGTGGTTTGCATAAAAATGGCCCCCATAAACCCATAGGGAATGGTAGTATTAGGAGATATGGCCTTGTTGGAATAGGTGTGGCCTTGCTGAAGGAAGTGTGTCACTTCAGGGACATTGAGATTTCAGATGCTCAAGCCAGGCCCAGTGTAGTATTATGTTCCTGCTGCCTACAGATCCAGACATAGAACACTTAGGTCCTTCTCCAGCAATATGTCTGAGAGATTTTCCTGAGTAGGAGGAACTTGGAAAAATTAGGCTACCTCGAGTAGGCACAGTAGGGCAGTCAATCCAACAGTGTTCACAGTTTGTGTAGGGTCCTGGCAGCAGGTGAGGCATGGGGCAACTGTTTGTCCAGTGGTTAGTGTTACCACAATCCAGATAGAGTTGTCTGTGTACCATTATCTTCTTTGTGGACCTTAGGGCTGTCATTCCATGAGAAAACTTAAATGTTATATTCAGCAGTTCTCTGAGAAGTTTTGAGGGATATCCAATAAGTATATCTGATTTTAAATAAATTTTTAGTTGCTTGCTTTATGCTTGACCTTGAAAACATACACAGGAGAACAAATAAAGTTTATTCTTGTAAATAAACTAGATTTTTCCTTAGCATAGCTATAAATACAGTTTTGAACATATTAAAGAATTTGGCCATTTATTAGGTGCTACTATTAACTTGCATGTCTTAATTATTTTCAACAATTTATAAGAAGTTATTATCTTTTATAAGATTAGGTTTTGCATTTTTATCCATTATGTTTAGTCCTAAAAAAATTACAATTTTTGAGTTGAAGTTCTTATATTATCAAAATAAAACTTTAAATCATAAATACAGTCCATAGGTAGATCAAAAACTTTATTTTCCTGGCCCTTTTACAGTATGCCATTAGAGAATATCACAGTTTCTTATACATTAGAGAATATCACAGTTTCTTATATGACGAAGTTTATCAAAATACTAAAGCTTAACAAAGTTAGCAAACACAAGCAGGCTTAAGTCAGTCTCTGCCAAGACTTTTTCAGAGTGGGCCTTTAAAGTTTAAAGACCATGTCCTGGTTAGATATGCTTCAGTAGAATCCGCATCTAGCAATGAATGGAGATAGAGACAGAAACCCACATTGGAGCACTGGACTGAGCTCCCAAGGTCCAAATGAGGAGCAGAAGGAGGGAGAACATGAGCAAGGAAGTCACGACCGCGAAGGGTGCACCCACCCATTGTGATGGTGGGGCTGATCTAATGGGAACTCACCAAGGCCAGCTGGACTGGGACTGATGGAGCATGTGATCAAACCGGACTCTCTGAATGTGGCTGACAAGGAGGACTGACTGAGAAGCCAAGGACAATGGCACTGGATTTTGATTCTACTGCATGTACTGGCTTTGTGAGAACCTAGTCTGTTTGGATGCTCACCTTCCTAGACTGGATGGA
Organism: Myodes glareolus; assembly: GCF_982192425.1. Lineage (NCBI taxonomy): Eukaryota > Metazoa > Chordata > Mammalia > Rodentia > Cricetidae > Myodes > Myodes glareolus. Next base: position 100,644,675 of record NC_142026.1, read on the forward strand.
GCGGGGAGGGTCTTGGACTTCCCACAGGGCAGGGAACCCTGACTGCTCTTTGGACTGGAGAGGGAGGGGGAGGGGGAATGTGAGGAGGGGAGGGAAGTGGGAGGAGGGGAGAAGGTGAAAATTTTTAATAATAATAATAAATATAAAAGTTTAGAAAAAAGATATGCTTCAGTTAACAAGAATGATTAGCCAGTAGTGTAACTACAGAAGATAAAAACTGCCAGGCAGAGCTGGAGAGGTGACTCAGAAGTTAAGAGCTCTGGCTGCTCTTCCACAGGCTCTGAGTTCAATTTCCAGCAACCACATGGTGTCTCACGACCATCTATAAAGAGATCTGGTATCTTCTTCTGGCCTGCAGATATACATTCAGGCAGAACACTGCATACATAATAAGTAAATAAATTTCTAAAAAAAAAAGAACTGCCAGGCATAGTGGCTTACACTTTTACTCCCAGCACTCAGGAGGCAGAGGTAGGTGGGTCTTTGTGAGTTCAAGGTTATCCTGTTCTACACAGTGAATTACAGGACAGCTAGGGTTACACAATAAGACACTGTCTCAAAAATACACAAAACAAACAAACAAGAGTTAAAAACTGCATTTGATGCCTTTCCCAGACCTATGGACTTAGATGGATTAGGTTTTTGTCTTTGTTTGACCTTCTGAACAAAGGCATAGCTGCAAGGTACTCCTAACTAGGTGGTCACAACAACCTTTGGAAACAGGCACGGTTGCACTTTCCTAAAACATGCAGTACAGATCAGCATGTAGTTAAGGCTACAGGTGGAGCACAGCCCAATTCTTGATTGAGTAGCAGATTTAATTATAAGCAGAAATGAACCTAACTTGTCTTTACCATAAGCTGATTTTCAAGCCCAAGAGGAAGACAGGCTGATTTATCATAAAACCAACCTAGACATCCATGAACAGATGAATGGGTAATAGAAATGTGGCATGTATACACAACGGATTATTATTCAGCTGTATAGAAAAGAATCACAAAATTTGCTGGAAAACAGATGGATCTGGAACGTATAGCATTAAGCGAGGTGACCAAAATTCAGAAATAAAAAAAAATTCCATGTTCTTCTTCATGTATGGATACTTGCATATACTGTATACATGAACATGTGTAAGCAGGTATAAGTGTGGGTAATATTACATGATGAGGACAGAAAGGGGTGGGCAAAAGAGCGAACAGAACGTGACAGGAGAAAAGAGTCTGAGGGAATGCTGTTTGGGCAGGAGGGTCTGCTGCATGATCCACAGCAGCCCCGAATCCCACCGAGAGAAATGGAGAGGCAATGGAGAGCAGCATGGGTGGAGGAGTGAGGTGGTTTCCCTTTGGTTAGTAGTCACTGTTATCCTATTTTATTCTTTTTTCGCTTTCCTGTGAGGGGGACACTACAAGAGTAAGGGACAGATACAGAGGGACTGGCAGATGAGCAGGATTGGAGGGCATGATATAAAATTCCCAAAGAGTTGATAAAAAATAAAATAATACGTGTGTGTGTGAGCATGTGTGTGTGTTTGTGTTTGTGTGTGTGTGAGAGAGAGAGAGAGAGAGAGAGAGACAGAGACAGAGACAGAGACAGAGAGAGGAAAACTAAAGGGAGACAAAGACATCCAGAATGATGCCAGCAAGAGGAAGAAGGCAGGGCAAGAAAGACTAAGAGGGAGCATGAAGATGAGCAAAGCGTGATGCACACGTATGACGACATCAGACGAAACCATTGTGTATGCTGACTAAAAATGAATGCTGGTCCAATACATCCTTAGGATTTCTTTGATCTGTGGGTTATTTGAAGATGTGAGCTGACGGGCTGGAGAGATAGATGGCTCAGCAGTTAACAGCATTGCCCTGCTCTTCCAAAGGTCCTGAGTTCAATTCCCAGCAACCACATGGTGGCTCACAACCATCTGTAATGAGGTCTGGTGCCCTCTTCTGGCCTGGAGGCATACAAGTAGACAGAATATTGTATACATAATAAATAAATAAATAAATACTTAAAAGAAAAAGATGTGAGCTGACATATGATGTTTGGAAGGGTTTTATTTTCAGACTTGTTAACTGGTTTCTGAGTCTTTTAGACCCTATGTATTTATTTACTTGTTTGGTGGCGGTGCACATACTAAGATAAGCACTTGGAGACCAGAGAATAGCCTCTGGGAGTCAGTTTTATCCCTCCACTACCTGGCTTCTGGGGACTGCCCTTGGGCTATCGTGCTTGGGAACACACTAAGCATTTCACCAGCCTCTGACATCTGCTTTAAATTTGCTCATTTTATTCCTTTTATTTTTTTAAGAAAAATATCTTTTATAAATCATAAATCATAGTTTACATATAAAGTAGCTGCAAATAGATCATAACACCATTATCATTGTTATATTTTGCTATCTTAAATTATTAGTTTTGTAGAAAAGTATTTCTTTCTGAAGGTCTAAGGTTCCATCCAAAATCTCATTCTTGGTATGTAAGCATTCTACCACTAAGCTATATCTCCAGCAGTTAAAGTTTATTTTAAAAAATTATTAATGGGGTCAGAGAGTTGGTTCAGTAGTTAGGAGCACTTGTTAGTCTTGCAGAGAACCAGACACACGGTAACTCACAAACATCCATTAGTCCAGCTCCAGAGGTCAGCTTCTGACTTCCATGGGCACCATAGAGACACATAGGACACACACAAAATGCACATACATATAAACAGAAAAAAAACCAAATTCTCACACACACACACACACACAAAACATGATATCTTTTTAAAAAATAGTGAGTTTTTCCAACAGTTTATCCATTATTTTTATTAATTAAATATATGACTCATATAATCTTACTGCTATTAATAGTGTTATATGAAATCTGAATTAATTTTTTTACTGTATTTTCTTTTTATAAAGAATTTATTTTATTTTGTGTGCATATATGAGTACCTGTATGTATGCATGAGCTCCGTGTGTGTTCCTGTTACCTATGTAGGTAAGAAAAAGGTGGAGATCCCCTGGAACTGGTGTTATAAAGAGTTGTGAGCGTGTGGGCCCTAAGAACCAAACTAGGGACCTCTTCAGGAATAGCAAGTGCTCATAATCACTGAACCATCTCTCCAGCCCCTTCACCTTTATTTTATATATGCATTATAAATTCATTGCTTGTCCTTCATGTGTAGAAGATCGCGTATAGAAGACTTTACTCGAAGGTGCATTTCTCCCGTTTGAAATTGAGAAAGATCTGAGAGCAGGGCTTAGGGATCTTATTTAACCTATTTAGCAGGCAGTATAACGTTAGAGAACACTAAGAGCTCCAAGTCCTTTTGCATATTCTCCGTGTTGTTTCTAATAAAATAAACATTGCTGTTAAAAATATGAACACAACCACATAAATAGCTCCCATCCTTCATATTCTTTCTAGGAGTTTATCAGAAGCCATAATGGAATTCTCCGGGGAAGACAGTTTAGATGATGAAAAGGCTATTAACACTGTTTTTATTAAGTCTTTTAAATTATGACAACACGATTATACAACCTCTTACAAAAGTCAAAGACGGTGAGTGCCATCAACCTCAGGCAAACTTAATTGAACCCTCTTAGCATATCTTATCTAAGCTACTCCTGCAGAAGCACATTCTGCAAAGCTGCAGTCTTGTCCAATATGCCCACGCCACACTGCTCCTGAAGATAGGACTCCTGGAGCAATTATTGTCTCCGTGAAAATGGGTGAAATGGCTTGTCAGCAAAATCCGTTTGGCCTCCTTTCTTTAAAATAGCATCAATTTGAATATCATGCTAAACATACTCCGTCTTTGGACAAAGTCTATATGTTTTATGATGACACTAGTGTGGCATCACTAGGTGTTGGAAAGGAATACTTCGTTGCGCTATGAGTACAGCATTGGATACTGTGGGTCCTCTAGCCTTAAGGTGTTTACATCTCAGTGGAAGATAAAGCAAAGAATCTCATTCCATAGTCTTACACTTTCCTCTTTGAAGTAGTGTATTAGTTACACTAATTAGTAAAAGGAATTTCTCTCCTTCACTCCGTGTGAGCAGAATACCACACCGCCTTGGGAAAGAACAAGACCTGTAATTGCCCAGAACCCTGCCAGCTTATTTTTCCAGTAGTGAGGGGATTGTACTTAGGCTTTGGATGGTACTTGTTGTGGTTGGAATGAAGATGGACCCCATTAGACTTTGTATTTGAACTCTGGTTCTGTAGTTGGTGGCACTGGAGCAGGTGAGGCGTTGCTGGAGGAAGTGCGTCACTGCAGGAAGGCTTAGAGAGTTTAAAGGTTCCCACCACTTCCGGTTGCATTCTCTCCTTTGCGCTTGTGGTTGAGAAGTGGGCTCTCAGGTTCTTGTAGGCGCTGCTACGCCTGCTGCCGGCGGCCATAATTCCCAGCTGTGAGGGATTCTTAGCCCTCCGGAACTATAAACTCGCTACTTGTAAACTCCCTGCTCCATAAATTGCCTTGCATGCTATTTTTCATAACGGCAGAAAAGTAACTAATACACTACTTCAAAGAGGAAAGTGTAAGACTATGGAATGAGATTCTTTGCTTTATCTTCCACTGAGATGTAAACACCTTAAGGCTAGAGGACCCACAGTATCCAATGCTGTACTCATAGCGCAACGAAGTACCTGGACCCTGCAGCTGGTGGCAATTACTTTTTTTAATATATGGGTAAGTGAAGGAGCAACTAAAAAGGGCCAGCTTTTTCTTAGTTCTCTGGGGAGAAATAGTTCATTATGCTGGGTTGCAGATTTATGTCATTTTGACATCAATGCTAATATGCAATGATTAAATAATAAAGTATACCAGATCCACAGTTATTACTCAACTACATTAAGTCATATTTGGGCTCTACCTTGGTCCAGATGACAAACCCAAAATGGGCATTATTATCATTTCCCGTTTGCAGATGAGAAAACCAAAAAACAGAACCTATTTCCTGCAAACAACTTCAGCTATATAGGGGATGAAACTGAACTCTCTTTCCTACAGCTCATTTCTGTTATACAGACACTTGGTCTTCCCCTTTTCAGCTCCCTATAATAAAAGTCCTTCCAAGATTGAAACTCATCTCCTGAGGTTATAGAACTTCATCCCTCAAGTTACTGAGGCGAGAACTTGGGGCTGCTGGCCAAGCTAAGGTTTTGTGTGAACATGAGTTTCTGGTACCCTAACTTCTGGGTTAAAGTTCACCTGAGAGAGAAAACCTTCATCAAACCCAATGTCCCCAGTTCCTGGAATCGCTAAAGGAACTTTGGCATGCTTGAAAATCACCCGCAGATCTCTGAAAATACAGATGCTCTCAGGCAGGTGGGGTGGCTCATATAATGGGTACTTGCTGTGTAAACTTGAGGACCCAAGTTCAATTCCTGTAACCCCTGTATTTGTCGGAAAGAGCAGACTCCGTGTATTCACTATGGCTCATGTGTATCTGCATAAATTATGGGCCTCTACCCCAAAACTCAGATGCAGTATATGTATGCAATGATTCCAAGCATTTGCATTTGAAATGAACTCAGCCAAGACAGTGGTCCAGGCCTTTAATCCCAGAACTGAGGTTGTGAATGCAAAAGGATTAGTTCAGGCCAGCTTCACCTATATAGTGAGTCAGAGGCTAATCTGGGCTAATGAAATCTGTCCCCCCAAAATTGTAATAATAATAATAATAATAATAATTGAAGTCCATTTGCCAATTAAATAATATATTTTGCAAATTTGGCCTTCTTATTTGTATTAGTCAGGATGCTCTAGAGTAAATGTATACATAATTTATGGAATTTATCAGGATGACACACAGACTGCAGTGTAGCTAATCCAACAATGTCTGGATATGAATGGGAAGTCCCAGAACCCAGCAGTTGCTCAGTCCATGAGGCTCTAACGGCAGTGAAGAAATAGACTTGCTAGCAAGGCAAGAGCAGGCAGGCAAAGAGCGAAAGCGTCTGTCTTCTATGTCCTGACGTGGGCTGCCAGCAGAAGATGTGGTACAGATTAAAGCTGTGTCTTTCCTGCCTCAAGATCTGGATTTTAGGTATGTCTTCTTAACTCAAAGATCCAGATTAGAAGTAGATCTTCCTACTTTAAACTAAGCAAAAAAAAGAAAGAAAGAAAGAAAGAAAGAAAGAGGAGAAGAAGAAGAAGAAGAAGAAGAAGAAGAAGAAGAAGAAGAAGAAGAAGAAGAAGAAGAAGAAGAAGAAGAAGAAAAATAATTAAACAAACAAAAAGTCTTTCACAGGTGTGCCCTCCATTTTGGGGTTTTAGTTTCAGATATAGTCATGTTGACAACCAAGAATGGCCATCCCACTATTCCTGAACAATCTATCTCCTGAAAAGTTAGAAGCCTGATGACCGGGTAAAACCTTTGGTGAAGCCAAGATTTCAGTATCAACAGTGCTTTTCGTTGTGCTGTGGGGACTGCTGTCTCTTCCCTGTGTTTCCCTGTTTTCCTGTTGGAAGATTTAACAAATGCATGCAAGTGAAACTGCAGATGCCCTTGGCTGCAGTCTTTATTCCAGTTTGCATTCCAAAGGAAATCAGTGTTTACACTGTTAAGAACAAGAACTCACACCCAGGAGGTGGTGGCTCACGGTTTTAATTCCAACACTTACAAGGCAGAAGTAGGAGGGTCTCTGAGTTCCAGGACAGCCTGTTTGCAGACTGAGTCCCAGGACAGTCAGAACTACACAGAGATACTCTGTCTTGAAAAACCACCCTCCCAAAAGGAAACAAAGTAGAAAAAGGATAAGGATAGGAATCACACCCGGCAAACATCATCCATTTACAGGAACATATCCCTGTAAGAGTGTTCAGAGCCACATCTCCTGGGGAAGTCTTTTCCTTTCTAATTCTCTAACTGGTAAATTTGTACAGCTTGTTTTTTTTTTTGTTGTTGTTGTCAAAATTAAGGCTTAAAAATTAACATGATAAACACAAGCCACCTGGAGGCAGGTCAATTACCTTCTGAAATTTTCAGTAAATATCAAACTAGAGAAGAGCCACTCTAGAAGGAGAAGTCTGATAGCATAGCATTAGTTTTCTAAATGACAGCTAACTGAATCATGTACTATTTGGGTAAAAATGCAACCTTTAGACATTTGTTGCATTGTGATTTGATTTTGTGTTTACGAACTTAAAGAAAACCCATTTCTAGCTTATGAGCCTAATTTGCCATGTAGGAAATGATTTAAAGATTGAATCCAAATCCATTCAGAGGTTCAAATCTTTGGCAAGTGAGAGATTAAAGATGAGAAGGGAAAAGAGGAGAAAGAAGAGGTTTAGGGGAGGGTGGACTAGAAGAGAAGGGGAGAAAGAGGATGATTTAATGTAAAATGCTAAATGTGTAAAATATCTTTGTAGTTCCTAAAATTTGAGGGGTAAAAAGCTGCAGTCATTTTAAAGAGTCCCCGAGGCTAAATGACCAAATGTTGTAATTATGGATGATTAAAACGTTGCAGACTGTTTCTAGTCCCTTTGAAAGCTCTTTGCTGTCTACCCATATGTTTAACCTAGCACCCTTCTAACTATTGAAGCTATTAAGGAGACCACTCCCTTCTACCAATACGAAACTTAACCCTATCATCTGAATGTATCTGAGAACAGAGTTTCCCCCCACTTTACCACAATGGGTCTACCTGTGACCTCCACCAATATATTAAGAACATGCCGTGGTTTCCAACTTTCTTTGTTCTATACCCAATAAATAACCTCATGTAAACACTTCCACAGAGGAACTGCTTTTCAACACGTGAATCTCTGATGCTGGGTCATGCTCATTCACACATGGCTTTACTCTCTTTGAGGTAAAACATGTGTTTCTGCATCAGCAAGTGTGTAATCAATTTATGTCCTTCACAAAGATTATAAACATTGAATACTTCATTAGTAAAATGAAAGAAAGGAAAACTGAAGAGAAAAAGAAATTTCGAGAATCCCAAGGACCTGTAAGGGGTAGGAATCAGCAAACTTGCATTGTAAATGGACAGAGTCTTAACATTTTAGGCTTAAGGACCATTAATGTGCTGATTGCAGTGATTCATTGATTCCATCACAGCCCAAGAAGCAGCTGTGGTATTCAAACACAGATGATAATAGTTTCATTCCAATAATGAAATGAAATAAAGCAGAACAGAATATGATCTGCAGGAATAAAATTTAAAGTAGATAGCATTGACCTGTGGATCGTTGCTTATCAACCCATATTTTGCAGGCCTAACTCTATAATGATAAGGATTATACTACTCATGTTTACAGAGATATTAACTATAAGAAGCCAAATTACCTTAGGTTGTTTTTACTCTCCTTGAATGCCATTCACTGTCCACCTACATGAGTGGACAATGCCACTATCAGAAGACAGGTTATTAAATAAAAACTTATGATACAAGGCCTGGGATACCTCCCTGTAAGTTAATGTTCAGGGAGGACCCAATAGTCTTCAAAACAACACAGGATATTGCTATTAACTATGGTTGCCCACCATAAGTATGTGGCAGGTTTTTATGGCTGAAGATACGTTACATTTGGGCTGAAGTACACAGAGACATCTGCTGTGGAGTAATCCTGTACACTGCAAAGTTGTGTTGCTCTTGCTGTTAATAAAGAGCTGATTGACTGACAGCTAGGAAGGATTTGGGGGGCCGAGAGAATGCTGAGAAGAAGAAATATTAAGTCTCTGTGTGGTTATTCGGGAGGCAACTGATGGGACAGAGTACCTGTCCCGAGAAAAAAACTCTGACTTCAGACATCGATCTCAAAATGAGTGGGAAAGTCCCTCTCTGACAGCTAGCTTTCTTAGTACTAGAGTACTGTGCAGGCTGTTTGGGGAGAAAATATGTCAGGGATCGTACCAGTGCTGGTCCCTGTATGCTGCAGTACATCAAGTCAAGATGTACCTATTGGTATAATAGTGGTGTGACTGTCAGGGGAACCTAGATTGGATTGGAGACCTTCTCATTTGGAGAAATTTTCACATCTGGTTCTCTAGTGATGGTCAAAAGGCCAATGCTGAGCAGATTATAGGCCCTATTGTAGAGCCTGCTATTGTGTTCAATTGTCTTCTGCCTTTCTAGAAATGCCTGGGCTGCTCTCAGCCTTGGTCAGAGAAGTCTTTTTGTTGTTGCTGCTGCACACACACACACACACACACACAAACGCACACACACACACACACACACACAAACACACACCACAATTTAAAACAAAATAAAAAGCCTTTTAAAAATGGAGATACCAAAGTTCTTCCCAGCCCTGTCTCTCACTGATTCCTCACTCCTTAAATACACTTGGGTAGAACAGACCCACAAAATCGTAATAGATATGAATGGAAACTGTGGTGGTTTGAATGAAGATGACCCTCATAGGGTTGTTTATTTAAATATTGGTTCCCAGTTGGTAGAACTATTTGGAAAGGAGAAGTGTGGCCTTGTTGGACATGGTGTCTCAGTGGGCACAGGCTTTGAGGTTTCAAACGTCTCACACAATTCCCACTGTGTTTTTCTGCCTCATGGTTGTGGATGAAGATGTGAACTCTCAGCTGCCCCTTTACTCTGCCATCACGGACTTCAACCTTCTGAAACCGTAAGCCAACTTAAATGTTGTCATTTATTAGTTGCTGTGGCTGTGGTGTTTTAGCACAGTAACAGAAAAGCTGCTAAACAGAGGCTAGAACTGCCCTGAAGATCAGAGTTCACAGTTCAGATTTTAAGTACTATGTTAGGTGAGAACATGTATAGCTGGGTGCCAGTAGTGCGTGCCTTTAATCCCAGCACTTGGGAGACAGAGACAGACAGATCTCTGTGAGTTTGAGGTCAGCCTGTTCTACACAATGAGTTCCAGGACAGGGTCCAAAGCTGCACAGAGAAATCTTGTCAAGAAGAAGAAGGAGGAGAAAGAGGAGGAGGAAGAGGAGGAGGAGGAGGAGGAGGAGGAAAGGAGGAGGAAGAGGAGAAGAAAAGACTTATAAAGCACATAAGATAATTCATATAAAACTTGTCCTCAAGACAATGAAGTATAGCAGAAAGAAGGAAAGAAGGCTAGTATTTGAGGCTGTGAACTTCCAGGCATAGGTCCTCAGATCTGACATACTCATAATAAATATGTTTCATCTCAGACTCAATTGCCAAGAATTGTGTGATATGTCTTGGTTTCAGAAGAACTGTCGACAAGCTTCTAGTGAGTCCTTTGATGTCCTTCTGGATGTAAGAGTCAAGTCAGAAAATTTAACTGGTCATGTCAGGTATCATTTATCAACATATAAACCATCCTTAGTTGCCTTCAGGGCAAAATTGAACTTAAAACTACATTTTAAATGGTAAGTTCACTGCCCTTATCACCAAGATACAACTCCCGATTTCTAGATAGCCCCAGGGATGGACAGAATTGTCTCAGTTAAATGTAAAATCATCCTGTCCTATACAAGTTATAGTAAGATAATTGCCTGCTAAAACCACACATCATGGGGGGGTTACATAATCCACATTCTCACAAAAGTATTGTAAAACTGTGATCCAGCATTGCCTTAAGAGAAGCAAAGACAGGGACAACAGAAAATATCAACTAGCAGCATTCTTGAGAGGACCCAGATATTAGAACTGAAATTGCAGGTTTTTAAGGAGTTATTTTAACTTGTCTTAATAATGTATAATTAATGGGGGGTGCACGGTTGCTGCGGGAGTACCTTCTGCTGCTTCAGCCAATAGTCGCTGAAGCATGAGCCCACAGTGCTGCGGGAGCATTTATTTTGGGGGGTAAATTTACATGCACATAAATCATCAGGAAAGGAGCCTAGTCGCTAGAGCAGGAGCCGGAACCAAGAGGTCGAGCCGAGGCTTGCCGCTCTTCTTTTAAAGAGAAAATATACCACGCCCCAGTGGGCTGGTATTTTCAGCGGCTATTGGCTGACGGAGCAGAAGGCACTCCCGCAGCATTGTGGGCTCGTGCTTCAGCGACTATTGGCTGAAGCAGTGGAAGGTACTCCCGCAGCACACGGTGCCTGCTCCTCTTGCAGAAGTTTGGGGTTTTGTCCTAGCATCCCTGTCAGGACACCTCTGTGTGGTGCAATTACTATTAATGATTAAAGAAACTGCCTTGGCCTGTTGATAGGGCAGAACTTAGGTAGGCAGGGAAAATGAAACTGAATTCTAGGAGGAAGAAGGCAGAGCCGGGGAGATACCATGGAGCCGCCACCAGAGACATATGTGCTGAAACTTCACTGGTAGGCCACGACCTTGTGGTGGTGCACAGATTAGTAGAGATGGGTTAAATTAACATGTAAGAGTTAGCCAATAAGAAGCTAGAGCTAATGGGCCAAGCAGTGATTTAAATAATATAGTTTCTGCGTGGTTATTTTGGTTCTGGGTGGCCAGGATGGACAAGAGGCCCCCTTCTCCAACAAATTGGTACCAAAAGTAGAGTTTGAACCCACGACCCTGTGATTAAGAGTTTCATGCTCTACCAACTAAGCTAGCTGGGCAGCCTGGAAAGAGACCTGACTCATGTTCTACATCGACATAAATAGTATAAGAAGGCATGCCCCAGTGGGCGAATAACTACTGGCTGTAGGACTTCCTACAGCAAGGAGGCTTACAACTCCTTGTAGCTGCAACTCTAGGACATCTAACACCCCTTTCTGCCTGAAGGGGCAACCACACACACACATTTTTAAAATTAAGTTTAAATAATGGGGCTGGAGAGATGGCTCAGTCGTTAAGAGCATTACCTGCTAGTCCAAAGGTCCTGGTCCAATTCCCAGCAACCACATGGTGACTCACAAACATCTATAATGAGGATTGGTGCCCTCTTATGGCCTGCAGGCATACACGCAGACAGAATACGACATAATAAATAAATATTTTTTAAAAATCTTTAAATAAAGCAATCTACAGATTCAACGCAATGCCCATCAAAATTCCAGCAAGAGTCTTTAAAGACCTCAGAAGAACAGTACTCAACTTCATATGAAAAAGCAAAAAACCCAGGATAGCCAAAACAATCCTGTACAATAAAAGAACTTCTGGAGGCATCACTATCCCTGACTTCAAACTCTACTACAGAGCTATAGTACTGAAAACAGCCTGACATTGGCATAAGAACAGACAGGAAGACCAATGGAACCAAATAGAAGACCCAGTTATCAATCTACACACCTTCAAACACCTGATTTTTGACAAAGAAGCAAAAAACATCAAACGGAAAAAAGAAAGCATATTTAACAAGTGGTGCTGGCATAACTGGATATCAACATGTATAAGAATGAAAATAGACCCATATCTATCACCATGCACAAAACTCAAGTCCAGATGGACCAAAGACCTCAACATAAAGCCAACCACACTGAACCTCATAGAAGAGAAAGTGGGAAGTACACTTGAATACATTGGCACAGGGAACCACTTCCTAAATATAACCCCAGGAGCACAGACACTGAGAGAAAGAATTAATAAATGGGACCTCCTGAAACTGAGAAGCTTCTGTAAAGCAAAGGACATAGTCAACAAGACAAAACAACAGCCTACAGAATGGGAAAAGATCTTCACTAATCCCACATCAGACAGAGGTCTGATCTCCATAATATACAAAGAACTCAAGGAATTGGTCACCAAAAAAACACATAATACAATTTAAAGAGATGGAGTACAGACTTAAACAGAGAACTCTCAACAGGGGAACCTAAAATGGCTGAAAGAAACTTAAGGAAATCATCCTTAAGCATCAGAGAACATCCTTAGTTCAACATCAGTTCAACATCCTTAGGCATCAGAGAAATGCAAATCAAAACAACTCTGAGATTCCATCTTATACCTGAAAGAACAGCCAAGATCAAAAACACTGATGACAACTTATGCTGGAGAGGTTGTGGGGAAAAGGGAACACTTCTGCATTGTTGATGGGAATGCAAGCTGGTACAACCCCTTTGGATGTCAGTGTGGCAATTTCTCAGAAAATTAGGAAACAACCTTCCTCAAGACCCAGTAATACCACTTTTGGGTATATATCCAGAGGATTCTCAATCATGCCTCAAGGACATGTGCTCAAAATATGTTCATAGCAGCTTTGTTTGTCATAGCCAGAACCTAGAAACAACCTAAATGCCCCTTGACTGAAGAATGGATAAGAAAAATGTGGCACATTTACACAACGGAGTACTACACAGCAGAAAAAAATAATGACATCTTCAAATTTACAGGAAAATGGATGGAGCTAGAAAACATTATTTTGAGTGTGGTAATCCAGACACAGAAAGACAACAATCACATGTACTCACTCATAAGTTGTTTTTTTAATAATGCTTACCATGCAACAAAACCTTTATTAACATTTTTAACAGGTTCAGCTATTATTAAAACTTGTAATTTCTAACCTTAAATTGGGACAAATGACCATAGTGCAGAATAATGCCACCATTGCTCACTGGGAATGCAGACTGAAGACTTAATAGCCACCCCTGATATGGAGGACCAGGTGCAGGGTGGACTCTTTCTGGATATTGTAATCAGAGAGAGTGTGGCCATCTTCCAACTGTTTTCCTGCAAAGATGAGTCACTGCTGGTCAGGGGCGATGTCCTCTTTATCCTGGATCTTGGCCTTGACATTCTCGATGGTGTCACTGGGCTCCACCTCCAGTGTGATGGTCTTGCCAGTTAGGGTCTTCACAAAGATTTGCATTTTGATCTGTTAACAAATGTGATGAAACCACAAAACACCCAGTGTGTAGAAACACCAGAACACGAAGACCTCCGACCCCACACAAAGCCTCTCGTCACTTCATAGGTGGTTTTTGTACATAAAGCAAAGAAAGCCAGCCTACAAACCATAGTCCCAGAGAACTTAGACAACAATGAAGACACTAAGAGAGACTTACATAGATCTAGTCTACATGGGAAGTAGAAAGTAGAAAAAGACAAAATCTCCTGAGTAAATTGGAAGAAAGGGGACCTTGGGAGAGGGTGGGAGGGGGAGGGGAGAGGCATTGAGGGGAGCAGAGAAAAATGTAGAGCTCAATAAATATCAATAAAAAAACTGAAAAAATTAGAAAAATAAACAAAAAATTTAAATAATGATATTCTGTGTCAACAATCATGTTCCCAGAAGCTAAGGGCTATTAAATAAAAATTAATTGCCAGGCATGGGATACCATCCTATAAGTTGCTAGTTATAGATACCCCAGAGTCACCATCACCCCTGACCAGTCATAGAGCTATTTTCTTGGTTCTTGATAGCTCAACAGAATATGTGGTAAAAATCTATTGCTGAAGATACCACGCATTTGGTTGGAGGACATAGAGAAACCATGCTGATACTAAACTAGACATTTCCTCCATGCTGTCTAGCTTCCCTAGTTTTGGAAGGTGCTATGCATGCTGATGAGTAAGAAAAGGTATTAGCACTCTTATCCATTTATAAACTCTCCAAATATCAGTCTACTAGCCAAATGTGCCCACTAGTGCAATAGTGGCATGGATGTTATAGGAGAGGATAATTGCTTTCTGATTGGAGTGGAGATCCACTCCAAAGAAGAAAGTCACAGTTGGTACACTAAGTTTGGCTAGTAGCCCATAGCCAGAGGGGTCATAGACCCTAGGGAGCACCCTTCTATTCTTTGACTAAATGGATATTGTGTCAAGCGGCTTTTAAAATATTTTCTCACATACTCATATGTTTGTGAGGTTCTCAACCTTGGTCAGAGAAGTTTCTTTTTGGAGTGGGTAGTTGTTAACACAGTAACTGCTCAACATGCTGAAAATGAGTGATGATGAGTGCTTGGCCTTAAAAGTTACAGCTGGACCGCTCCCTCCAGGGATCACAGAGTATCGTGGAAGAATGCTGTGGAAATAATGTAAGACCCAGAAGGCAAGTATGTGAAATTCTGTGTTCTTGATATGATGTAACTATTTTGCTCACTAACCCATAGCATCTATTATGAACAAGATGAAACTACAGCTCTTGAGTGAAGAAAGGTCCAGAGAGTCATCAGAAGACAGTAGAAGGGCCAGACACTGATAAGCTGAAGTTGTAGACAACAGGAGACTGGTCCAAACTGGCGAGCATAGACGGGGAGAGAGACTTGGTGACTGAGGTGCTTTTCTTTACTTTTTTTTTCTCATCAACTAAGAATTAGCCTGGGAGGTAAGGGTGGCGGGGAGGATTAGCCTGGAATTTAATAACTCTGAACCTGAAATGACACCTTTAATCTCAGTCAAAAAGAGATAGATTCTGTGAGTTTGAGGCCAGTCTGGTCTACAAAGATAGTCAGACCAGCCACAATTACATAGTGAGACCCCGTCTCAAAATAAACAAGTAAATAAATACCTGAAAAAAATTAACAACTGAAGAGTTGGCGGTGATGGTGCATACCTTTAATCCCAGCACTCAGGATTTAATCCCAGCACTAGGGGAGGGGGGAGCAAAGACAGACTGATCTCTATGAGTTCAAGGCCAGCCTGGTCTACAAGAGCTAGTTCCAGAACAGGCTCCAAAGCTACAGAGAAACCGTGTCTCAAAACAAAACAAAACAACAACAACAAAAACAAAAACAACAAAACCCCACAAAATTAACAACTGCTGAAAACCACATCATCCAAACACAAATTGAACTATTAAACAGAAAGTTCTCAAAAAAAAGTCATCAAAACCCTGCACATTTCTTCAAGTGTTTCTCAGCCACTTGAGTTTACACTGTTGATAACTCACTGTTTAGATCCATACCCCATTTTTGTAAATTGAGTTATATGATTTCTTAATATCTAATTTGTTGAGTTCTTTCTATTTTTTTGGATATTGGCTCTCTATCAGATGTGTAGCTGAAATCTTTCCCATTCTATAAGCTGCCACTTTGTCCAAATGATGGTGTTCTTTGCCTTACAGAAGCTTTTCAGTTTCATGAGAACTCATTTATTAGTTGTTAATCTTAGTGCCTGTGCTTACAATGTTCTGTTTATAAATGTTTCCTGTGCCTCCCATTTTCTCTTCTATCAGATTTGGTGTATCTAGCCTCATGTTGTGGTTTTTAAGACATTACAGTTAAATTTTGCACAGGCTGATAAATATGAATCTATTTTCATTCTTCTACATGCAGACATATAATTTGACGAGAACCATTTGCTGAACATGAATCTTTTTTCCAGTATGTATTATAGCTTCTTTATTAAGAAAAAAATTAGCTGTTGATAGGTGTACAAATTCATGTCTGTGACTTCAATTTTATTCCATTGGTCAACGTGTCTGTTTTTGCACCAATTCCATGCTGGTTTTATTACTACAAGTCTGTTGTACAATTTGAGGCTGGGAATGGTGAGACCTCCAACAGTTCGTTTATTGTTCAGGGGTGTTTTAGCTATCCTGGGGTTTTTTGTTTGTTTTTTGTTTTGGTGTGTGTGAGTGTGTGTGTATGTGTGTGTGTGTGTGTGTTTCCATATGAAACTGAAGATTCTTCTTTCAAGATCTGTGAAGATTTGTACTGGAATTTTGATGGGGATTACAATCAATCTGTAGATTGCTTTTATAAGACAACCTTTTTTTTTTTTTTTAAGACAGGGTTTCTCAATGTATCAGCCCTAGCTGTTGTAGACCTGGAACTAGCTCTTGTAGACCAGGCTGGCCTCAAACTCACAGAGATCCGCCTGTTTGTGCCTCCCAAGTGCTGGGATTAAAGTTGTGTACCACCACCACCCGACTAAAATGGCGATTGTTACTTTATTAGTCCTACTGATCCATGACAAGGCAGATCTTTTCATCTTCCGGTATCTTCTTCAATTTATTTCTTCACTGTCTTCAAGTTTTTATCGTATAAATCTTTCATTTACTTGGTTAGTTACCTGATATCTTTTTATTGCTGTGAAGAGACACTATGACCACAGTAACTCTTATAAATGGAAACATTTAATTGAGAAGGCCTGCTTACAGTTTTGCAATTCCAACCCATTATCATCATGGCGGGGAGCATGGTGGTGTGGAAGCAGATGTGGTGCTGTCGCTGAGAGTCTTCCATCATGACTCAAAGGCAACAGGAAGTCAACTGGCTGTCACACTGAGTGAAACTTGAGAAAAGGAGACCTCAAAGCCCACCCTCATGGTGACAAACTTCCTCCAACAAGGCCACAGCTCCTAATGGTGCCACCCCTTTCGGGGGCCACACCCTGAGATATTTTATATTACCTGAGGTTATTGTGAAAAGTGTTATTACCCTGATTTCTTTCTCAGTCCATTGTCATTTGTACATGGGAGGGCTACTGATATTTTGAGTTAATTTTGTATCTGGCCACTTCACTGACAGGTTTTCATCAGCTGTAGGAGTTTCTTGATGAAATTTTTAGGGTCAATTATGTATATTATCATTTCATCT
Organism: Myodes glareolus; assembly: GCF_982192425.1. Classification (NCBI taxonomy): domain Eukaryota; kingdom Metazoa; phylum Chordata; class Mammalia; order Rodentia; family Cricetidae; genus Myodes; species Myodes glareolus. The sequence continues at coordinate 100,662,017 of NC_142026.1, forward strand.
GAAAATATAGATATTTTTGACTTCTTCCTTTCCACTTTGTATACCTTTGATCTTCTTCAGTTGACTTATTATTCTACCTATGACTTCAAGTACTTTATTGAACAGATATGGAGAAAGTACACAGCCTTGCCTCGTTTCTTATTTTAGTGGAATTGCTTCATTTAATAATAATAAAAAAAACTTTGAAACTGTCTCAAATATGTAGCATGTTTAGTACTGAGCAATTGTTTCCCTTAATTCTTAAAATTTCTTAACCCCCTGTAAGTTTAGAGCTCACACATGCTCAGTTCTGCTGCTCTAGAATTAATTGTTTTTTATGTTCCACTTTGTTTTATTTTTTGAGAAAGTGTCTTACCATGTAGCCCAGAAGAGCTTGGCACTCATGGTCTTCCTGTCTAAATATCTGGAGTTCTAGCCAGCACCACAGATGTATAGGACCATATTTTAAATATTGTGCATACTTTAAATATTAAATATAAGTATTGCCCTTTAAAATATTGAAGACACAAGAGGATAGTGGGAGGGAAGAAGGAAAAAAATTATTGAATGTTGTCTCCTATATATGAAGCTGAGACAACTCCCTACCCACACACGTTGTTGTATACACATATACGATATGAAATCCAAAGAAAGACTATTTTGGACCAGTGTCTGGAGGAGTGGGAGGACCATGTGTGGGTGAAGTTAAGAGTGCTTGTTAGTTTGTGTTAACTGGATGCAAACTAGAGTCACCTGGGAAGAGGGTCCCTCAACTGAGGCATTGTCTCCATTAGCTTGGCCTGTAGGCAAATCTTGGGAGGGGGGAATTTTTAAAATTAGTAATTAGTGTGGGAGGGCTCAGCCCCTTTGATTGGGGCCCATTTCCCCGCTGGTGGTCCTGGGCAGTATAGAAAAGCAAGCTGAATAAGTCAGGAGTTTTGGAGCCTATCCTGGAAACTAGTTCTTGTAGATCAGGCTGGCCTTGAACTCACAGAGATCCACCTGCCTCTGCCTCCCGAGTGCTGGGATTAAAGGCATGCACCACCACCACCCAGCGACGTCTGTATCTTTCTAGAACTCATACCTGGTTCTGGTAAATTATGATTTCCTTTGCATGATTCTAGGAATTTTTTAATTTCCTCCCTGTTGCCCACTAGTCATTTAATATTGTCCTGTTCATTCTCCAATCATTGCGCAGTTTCTCTTTCTATTGATTTCTATTATGACCTGATATGATAGAAGGATTTTTTTTTTGTCAAGGCTCGTTTTGTGGCTTATAGTGTGATCTATTTTAGAGAACGTCTCATGGGCTTCCAAGAAAGATGTAATTCTGTATCTACTGGATGAAATGGTCTATAAGTATCTTTTGAGTTCATTTTATCTGTATAGCAGTTTGACTCTAGTTTTTAGTTTAGATAGCCCAGCTGAAAATGACGTTGGTCAAGTCAACCAATACTACAATATGGATAGAAGGGACTCCATCCCTCAGTGTCCTGATTCAGGTAGCAATGGATGTTGAGGGAAGGAGAGTCAAGTTTCTGCCCATGATAGATTGCACACTTTCTAGTGGATAGCCCTACACCTGCGCACAGAGAGGCAGTGTTAACTGTACTCAGTAGGTTACAAAAGAAGATGACGATGAAGACTCGAATTCACAGAGACCCACCTGCCTCCACCTCCCCAGCACTTATAGTAAATGTATGCTCCACCATGCCTGGCTCCGATTAATTAATAGAGAAAATTAAGCACCAGCAGGGCATATCAACTGGTCTTTGCCTTTTCTTTTGGGGGCCAGTCCAAAAGAAAAGGTCCCTTGTAGGTAGTTGGAGGTTTCTCAGCCAGGACAGGCCCAACTCCACGCTTGTTTTTATTCTCATTTAACTCTATTTTCTGTGTTGTTTATCTATGGCCCTAGTGTTCAGTACTAAATACAAACCATGAAGGAGTATTTACTAACTACTTGATTTCCCAAGACTTTCGTATCCATCATGATCATCATGAAAAAATTCAAAACCAGTATATAAAGTCAAATGCTACCAAAATTATAGTAGAAAAGAGGAAAAATGAGGCAAGCTCACAATGTGTATGTGTGTGTGTGTGCTCGCGCACGTGCCTGTAGGAATAAAGACTGCCCGATAATGAAAACAACATGTATACAAAATTGGATGGATGTATAAAGGGGAGTATAAAATAAGAACATAAAGGTTTTGTTTTGCTTTGTTTCAGTGCTGGGGGAAGGCCAAATGTAGGGTTCGCAGCTGAACTTGGGGAGTCTTGTCTTAACCATTCAGTTTGGACAAGCATTTGAGCTGATGGGTCTTGTCCTTAGTGGCTTCCTGTCTTTGCTTACTTAGAGCCCCTATTGGCTTTGCAGGTCGTAGGGCCGGCCGAGCGGGTTCGGTCACTTTCCAGGGATACTCCAATCTTTGCCACCTGGTGGGCTTGCATTCTAGCTGCGGGCGGGCCCCTCCCCCACCCCAACTGCATCAAGGGTGTAGGAACCAGCCACATTAGGAGGACCTGGCTTTGTACGTTCAAGATTTCCACTGTATTGAGTACCCAACTGGGCTCGGCTTTTAGAGCCTGGCAGCTGTGGAACGATAGGTGGCGCCAGAGATCGACCCATTGGCCATCACAGGCAGGGTTGTTTTCAGTGGCGACGTGCTCTCGGCCAGCAGGGCCGCGGTGATAACTTTTTCTGTGCCCTTCACCGCCTGAGCCACGCCTTCTTTTTCCACAACTCTCTCCTGAGGCTGTCTCTAATCCTGGGGCAATGATAGGTTAAAGCTGGGCTCCGTGGTTTACCTTTATTCTCCGTTCTTAGGTCTCCAGAGTGGTTCGGTTTTCATTCATAGTTTTCCTCTCAAGATTGCAGCTGATCACTGTCCTCTTGAGTCACACAGTGAGGCAAAGTGAGATTCTTCTCTGCTGCTCTGCCAGGTGAATTATTGCTTCACCAAAACCTGTCTTGGAATTTGAGCCTTGTGAGAGCTATGGGCTTGTGCTGAAAGTAGGAATTGCGTGGAATCCACCAGAAAAGACTGACGCGTTGAGAAGATTGCTCCTTCGTGAGTTTAAGCCAGTAGGAAGCCTTTGTTAGCCGGACGGAGATCACACTGAGTGTTCAGGATCTTAGTGTGGAACTGAGCTTTTCTAGGGTTGAGCTTTTAAGTACAAAAACTATATTCTTGCAAGAATAGTTAACCAGACTCAGAACTATAGATGCCAAAACCCAAGGTTAGCACGTTTAGAGACTTTCCCAGGACTGTGGACTTTGATGGATTAGGTCTTTGTTTTCATTTTGGCAGGTGGTGATATCTACATGCTGATTTACAGCCTGAATGGTATGACCATCATGGAGTCAGTAGTACTAAGGGCTGGGGGCCTGTTATGGGATTGCCAGTATGTTTTTTAGCAACAGTCTTGCCTTCCTTATGAGGCCTCTGCTTTCTCTCCACCCAGCAGGAAGCTGTGTTGCTTTGACTGTGTTCTGCTGGGTTACTTCTTTCTCAGTTCTCTTTGCCAGTTCTCTCATTACCTTTGGTCATTCCTGGTGCTCTTCCTATGCCTTTGAAGCAGTCTGTTTCTCGTGCTGACTCTTCTTATCCTGTGAAACGCATGGCAGCTTCTTTTTGGAGATCTCACGCAAAAGTCCAAGTTTTCAGTATCTTTACCCAAACATGGAACTCCAAGCAACACATGGCATTGCAGACCTGTAATCCCAGCATTTGGGAGTTTGAGGCAGGAGGATTGCTTCTAGAGTTCAAGCCCAACCTTGGCTATGTGAGACCCTATCTCAAAATAAAACAAAAACATAGACAACATCGACTTGAAATGCTAACTGTAGAAAATCTTCCTTTTATGGGTGACCATTGGGGAAGATAATTTGAGTCTGAAAAAGTTTGGGAAGTTTTTAATAAAACTCAATCTTTAAATGTGGGATTTGTTATAAGCTCAGGTACTGTGTCGTAATGAATAGAAGGAACTGCAAAAAGACTAGAAAGTAGTCCCTGGAGACTGGAGAGATAGCTTAGCAGTTAAGAACCGAATTTGATTCCCAGTACCCATATAATGGTGCACAACTGCCTATAACTCCAGCTCCAAGGGATCCGAGGCCTTTTCCTGGCCTCCAAGGACACCTGTACACGTATGGCACACACACAAATAAAAATAAACCAATTTCTAAAAGACATAAAAACCTTGAGGCTGTATGAATCCTGCTACAGTAATTTTGGACTTCATTTTTAAGCCAGTAACAAATAGTAACTAATTTACTACAAATAGTGACTAATTTACTACCCATTATCAGTTGTTCTCAGTAAGTAAACTGAACTGAAGCTTTTCCTCAGTGCCCAGTAGGGTGGGTTTTCAGCTTTAGTCATTGTACCCTTTCTGGCTGAAATATTATTAATGCATTTATAATTGCTATGATATGTGATTTTTTTAAAGGAATAATTGTGTGGTTTTACGTTAATAATAAATGAAAACTCTGTAAGACTGGGTGCTGTCTATCGAGGCCATGCATGGTATAAAGCCAGGACAGGTCCTTCTTCATGTGTACCAAAGCCAACTCAGACATACAACAGAAAGGCACTTTAACGACCTCAGTAAGTGGGACTATAACCAAGCATTGTAAATATTTCATTTGGGAATTTTTATCTCAGCTGACTCTTAAAGCAATGTTAAGTCAGTCTGTCTTTTCTTCTTTTCTCTTTTTTGATTCAATTGAATAGTGGTGTGAATGATTTTGTTCTTGATTTTGTTACATTAACGATATACTCGCTTTCATCCTTAAATTTCTAAAAAAATTGCACACACATACATGCTTCCGACACATAGAATGATCCCTATGTTTTCTACGTCTCCAGAGCATGCAACACAAGGCTGAGTGTAAAGTGATAGCAAGCGTCACACGGAAGAGAGCTGTCTTGATGAATGATTTCTTTTTCTCAGACAGGGCTCCATTATGTGTCTCTGGTTGGTCTGGAACTTGATATGTAGACCAGGCTGGCCCAGAACTAATAGAGGGCTGGCTGCTTCTGCTTCTTGAGCAGTGGAATAAAAGATAATGTGTATGAGATGCTTTCAGATGACTGAGTAATGTTCATGTTGTTTAAGCAAAAATGAAGTCTTAAGCTATTTTGTCTTTTGTTGGATAATCAGCAGACTAAAGTTCTAGGTAAAGTCTTTAGATGCCTCTTCTTCTTCTTCTTCTTTTTCTTCTTCTTCTTCTTCTTCTTCTTCTTCTTCTTCTTCTTCTTCTTCTTCTTCTTCTTCTCCATTTTCTTTTTTTGAAACAGTGTTTCTTTGGAGCCTGTCCTGGAACTAGCTCTTGTAGACCAGGCTGGACTCGAACTCACAGAGATCTGCCTGCCTCTGCCTCCTGAATGCTGGAACTAAAGGTATGCGCCACTACCACCTGGCTTTCTACCTTATTTTCTAAGCAGAAGAAAAATAGACTTAGTGAGGCAAAGTCAAGAAAACTCCCAAGAGTGGGAGGGGTTCCTCTCTTCCTTTAAAAGCGACTTTTATTTTTAATTGACACATGATAATTACACAAATGTGTGATGTTTTAATACTTGAATACAATGTCTGGTGGTCAGAAAATCTGGATAATTGGATGTTGTTCTTCTTTATATAATGAAAATTCAGCGATATGCAGTATCACCTTAGTATTGAGTCAGGCATGACCATGCATGCCTGTAATCCCATCCAGCACATGGAAGATCAGGAACTCAAGGTTCTCTTACCTACACACCTGGTTCTGAGTTAGCTTGGGCTACAGGAGATCTTGTCATGAAGCAAAACTCAAAACTTCTAGCTTTTGCTCCTGAACACTTTATTTTTTGCGAAGGTTTGGAGGTAGACATGCTGTTCATACAATTTTATTCCAACTTCTTTATTTAGCACATGTGATCGTAGGTACATTCATGCCAGAGTACACGTGTGGGGGTCAGAGGACAACTTCCCGGAGTCAGCTTTCTCTTTCCACAGTGTGGGTCTTGGGGAGCCAAGCTCAGAAGGTAAAGCTTGGGGCAAGCCCTTTTGGCCACTAAGCCATCAACCATCTTCGTAGTCATCATAGTCTTCAAAACTGCAGCTCAGGACCTAATCATAGAGGGAATAGATTGTCTTCCCCTTTGAAAGACAAAACTAGCATTCTTTTTTCTTGTTATTCGTTACTTTTTCAAAATTCCCTTTAGAAAATCCAAAGACTTAAGCTTAAGGAGTTTACCCTGGCACCGTTTTTGTCTTCAGGTCATAATTAAAAATCCTTTCACTGGTATCTAGTATAGTTCCTAAAACATAGTAAATATTTACTGCATAGCTAAATCTAAACATCCTAAAAGATTAACTGAGCTTTATGAAAATAATTGATATCACGCCAGGTGGTGGTGGTGCACTCCTTTAATTCCAACACTCGGGAGGCAGAAGCAAGTAGATCTCTGTGAGTCTGAGGGCAGCCTGGTCTACAGAGCTAGTTCCAGGACAGGCTCCAAAACTAAGAGAAACCCTGTCTCCAAAAACCAGCAAACATTAAGTACATAGCAAGTGGTTGGGCAGCTACATTTTTTTTAAAAACCAGAGTTGCAGTTTGTTAAAAGACCTCTATATCGATTATGCAAGAGGACAGAGAGAAAGAGAAGGCTGGGAAGAAGGAGAGTGGATGTGAGCTTCTCTGAGAGAGCCGCCACAGTTCCTTCTTTTGATGTTCATTTCCACTCTGTACAGAAGATGGAGCCAGAGACATATTTATCCACAGCTAAGCGTCTTTCCCTTTCAACAAAACAAAGCAAAACAAAACTAATTCTTCCTTCCCTTTATAAATACGTTTTTTGTTTGGTTTCACAGTCACGTTCACTAAGCGATCAATGGGAGCAGCTGAAATTTTACCCCGACAGAGTCAAACTTCGGTCTTTACAATGTTTCCAGGGATGACAGGTTGCTAAATAAACGGGCAACAAGGCTTCAGTTACTTGAATCCTCTGGAATTAAGAGGTGAGTTGTTGATTTCAGAACTGTGCAAAAGGATTCTAGTGCAATTTGACTGTGAAGCTGCTACTCAAGGAAATGTGGTTCCCCAATTGTCACAGTAAGATGCACAATTACCCATCAGATGCACACACAGTAAGATACACACACAGTAAGATGCACACACAGTAAGATAATACACAATTACCCATCAGATGCACACACAGTAAGATACACACACAGTAAGATGCACACACAGTAAGATAATACACAATTACCCATCAGATGCACACACAGTAAGATACACACACAGTAAGATGCACACACAGTAAGATAATACACAATTACACATCAGATGCACACACAATAAGATACACGCTTTGAAGTTTGACCAGTTTAGGTAAAGCATTCCTTTATTGCTTGCTTTTGAGCTCCAAGTTCATGTTCGCTCCTTCCTTGAAGACTGAAAAACATTACTTTGAATTGAAACTTCATGCATGCATGCAAAAAAAAAAAGTATTATTGTGATACAGATGGAAGAAAATCTAAACCAGGCTGGACACTCACCAGCAACCCAACACAGGAAGTGAGGAAGGAGGGTCAGGATCTGTTCAGAGAGTCTTTAAATCCCAAAACTTAAAACAACAACAAAAAAACTCAGCATCAGCTAAAGCTGGGCCCGGAGTGGTGGTGCACACCTTTAATCCAGAATTGAGGAGTCAGAGACAGGGAGCAGACCAGCTAGGAGATATGAGAGAAAGAGGGGGAGGAAAAGGGAGGGAGAGAAGAGAGAAGAAAGAAAAGAGATAATGGTATCTGAGAGCCCTAGCAATGTTATTCGTGATCTTCCCAATCTTAGATAGCTGGGTCTCAATCTCAGTCACTGGGAGAGAAACTACTCTCAGTCTCCTGGTTCCTCAGGCTCCCTCTGCTTCAGCTCTTCACGTCCTGCAAGGTCTGCATTCATTCTTTTGTTTTCAGTGAATAATTCCCCTTTCAAAGTTAAAGACCTAGAAGGCCTCTGGCTAGAGGTATTCTACTTACAAACACGCGCCCCCTCCCGCGCCCAGGGCATTCTGAATGCTCTTCTCTTTCGCGCCCTTACTTGCTTTTGTCATTCTTTTTCTTTGTGGGCATTAAAGGAAATCCACTCTAGCTGTGTGCTTTGTCTTGGAGATTCACTGCCTACATTGCCTCTCTGAACAAACTCTTCCGAAACCTGTAGCTTGAAACTATCAGTTCTTTTCACTTAATCTAAAATCTTTCAACAATTTTAACCTGCACCTCTCAACTCACAGTTGCAAAGTCACTAAGGTACCTTTGCCTAGATATCTCTGCTCTTCATCGCAGGATATTCCAAAGTGAAACTATTGTGTCTTCCAACTGGTGGGTCACTCCCCAACTTCCTTTTTTGGTGTTAGTAATATTTTCCCAGTTAAATTTCCAAGCTCGGTCCCCACCTACTCCTGCCTCTTGTTTTCCCACTGGAGTCTGTCGTCAGGTTCGAACGTTTCCACTTCCCTTCTCTTCCGGTTGTCACGACCGTTCCCATGCGTAGCTCACCTCTCTTCCATTCCCGCGCCCACTGCAACACACTCCGTAGCAATCTCTGCACCCGATTTTTGACCTAAGACAAGGTTTCCCCGTTGTTCCTGAGGCTTGCTTGAAACTCAGTTGACTGTCCTGCTTCACACTCCCACGTGACGGCGGCTATAGGCAGAGACCATTGTGTCCGACCCTCTCACCGCCAGTAGATTTTTAATGCTCCAGCTGTTCAACGACAGCCTGGTCTGCAGGGTGAGTTCGAAGCCGGTGCTACGCTGAGGAAAAAGTGTTATTGACCCAACAGTGAATAGAAGACGACAGATCTTTCACATCCTTAAACTCGATTCTTGGCATCTCAGAATCCCATAAGTGTGTGTTTCCAAACAAAAGTAAAAATTAAATAATGAAGTCAGCTCTCCTATTAAGAAGCACCATTTTGGATGGATGGGGGGGGGTCTGGAGATGTGGCTCAGTAGCTAAGAACACTGACTGCTCTTCCAGAGGACCCCGGTTCAATTCCCAGCACCCATATGGCAGCTCCCAACTCCCTGTAACTACAGTTCTAGGGGACCTGACACCTTTACACAGATAGAACACCAATGCACATAAAAATAAATAAATATTAAGAATAGAAGCACCGTTCTGAAAAAGTCTTCTGTCCAGTATTACAATAATGTACATTTCTCAAACATCACTAGGAGCTTGGTTATTGTGCATTATGTCACATACCTACAAGGCCTGTGCTTATGGGGAGAAGCAAGAGGGAGCCCAGAGGGTAAAGGTCAGATTGGACCACAGGAGACACTACCTCAAAAATGAAAAATAAAAACAAAAAAATCCCCATATGAGCATAATTATGCTTTAAAAATTCTAATAAGGTTGTCAATCACAACTTGTTTTTTCCCCCTGCAACTAATTCTGAATTGATATTACAGTGATGTTATTAATGAAATCGGTATTGGTAATAATTGCACTTGGCAAATAATTTTATAAAAATAAGGCAAAAAAAAATTTTTTTTTGAGACAGGGTTTCTCTGCATAGCCCTGGCTGTCCAGGAACTTGCCTTATAAACCAGGCTGGCCTTGAATTCAAAAAAGTCCACCAGCTTCTGCCTCCAGAGGGATTAAAGGTGTGTGCCACCACACCCAGCAAACTAATCTTTCTGTAAATTAAATAAAATTTGTTTTTGTAAAGAGAGAAAAAGGAACAGGGAGAGGCTGATTCATGGACACTAATTTTTACTGAGGCTGTTCTATTAGCGTGGCGTGGTAAGCACGGGTAAACTGACTACAGATGATGACCTATCCTGTGTTCAAAAGGAATTTTTTCTCAGAATCGGGTTATCTTACCATAGGAAATGACAGACGTTTCAACAGACAAACATGCTTATACCAAGTTCAGCACCAGAAACTTTACACAAGCATCAAAATATCGCATTGCTCCAACATCATTACACTTCTTATTGTTTATCAGTTAAAGATAAATTTAATGAGGAAGGCAGATCTCTGTGAGTTCCAGGCCATCCTGGTAGTGAGTTCCAGGACAGCTAAGGCTCTGCAGAGAGACATTTGCAAACCTTAATGAGAATAGGATAATCAGAAGGAAAAGAGCTTGTTAGTGTCTTAAGTGGTGAGACTGCAAATAGTTCTTAATCACCCCAGTGAGAGGATCCTTGGGGAAAGCATTTCCCAGGAAATCTTTGCCATCCTTCTTTGGTCTGCTATCTGGATTCGCGTGAAAAGTTTAAGATGATCAGGTAGATGTCTGTAGAAAGGCCAAGAGGTTTCCCTGTCCAACCTGTCTAATACCAATGAAGTCTGTTTATGGCAGTCACCCTACCACAAACCTTCTTGGACTACATCTGGCAGTCCTCAAAGAAACTACCCACCCTAGGAATGAGGCCACATGACTCAGGCCTTCAGAAACCTCATCAGGGCTGCCATGAAGCTCTCGGAGAGGCAAACACTCACCAGGCTGGGCTTCCCAGTGACGTGACTGAAAGAGGGGATGAAGTTTTCTGAGCCATTTTATGCCAACATAATGTATTGGGCAACTCTAGTCTGCAGCTGTTAAAGAGAAAAGGAATTCAGACATCTCACTGCAGATTTAAACGTTAAATTGTTGTCATGAATAGGCCCCAGACATAAATGTTCACTTCCTTGGAGAGCTGGTAGAGGTCAGTATCAACATTTCAGTCAAAAATTATATACACGACACATTATAACACTTATCTTCCTGTGCTTAATTGAAAGAATACATAAAAATTCCTAACCCAGTCCAGGAGCTGAAGGGGTAGACAAACCACGGCACACATCTGGTTGTGCAATGCCTTTCCCATGCCCACCAGCTCTTCTCTTTGTTAATTGCCCGTGTTTAAGTGGAAGAGAATTAGATCATAAGAAAGATCACTCACACCCACCTCCAGCTTCACACAGCTTGGGCAACACGGAACAAGTCCGCACTGGTTAGCCTTGTCTCCCCCATTTTTACTTGCTGTGCTTTTTTGTTTTTCTTAGTTTAGAACGTGTAAAAGAAAGAGTACGTGTTCTCACTTTTTCTGGTGATCGGAAGCACTAGACTCAACAGTTTTTAATCTTTGAAGGGTTACAGCCAAGTAGGGACAGGGCTGTTTTCTTTCTTTCTTTTCTTTTTTTTTTTCTTTTGTTTTTCTCTTCAGCACGTTCAAACTACAACTCTATCTTGACCCGGCTGCGTCTTCAGCCCGCTCAGCCCCACGCTCACCAGCCTTCTCCCCACCTCCTCCCCGCCTTTGCTTCCTCCCTCCCCTTTCTCCTAGCCCCTCCTTCCAGTTGAGTCAGTGGCTTGAAACTTTTAAAAGCTCGGTGCTCCAAGTTAGAAAAAGGCTTTTACGAGGTATCAGCACTTTTCTTTCATTGGGGGAAGGCGTGAGGAAAGTACCAAACAGCAGCAGACTTTTAAACTTTAAATAGACAGGTCGGAGAGCCTGAGCCCTCCTTTTCCTTGACTTCAGCCTCCTAGGAGCCTCACTTTGGCGCGCCGGCTTCGCTTTCCTTAAGCGAAAGAGTAAGTTTTGAAAAACCCACTTTTACCTATTTACATCTTTTTCTGTAAGGAAAGCTCTTCTATTGTGGTTTATAAATGCGTTGTCACTTTGTCTTCTGATACTATAAGTAGAAAGATGGACTTCAAAGTGCCTTCCGTTTCCACGTGCTGATTTATAGTTTGGTTGTGTAAAAAGTTTTCCTAACAATGCAACAGGTAGAAGACTCAGACTTTTCCAACTAGAGTAAAGAACCAAGTTACTAAAGTTGGCTCTTTGTTGTGGAGCCTAGTTTAACTTTTTTGTAGTCACTAATAGGGGTAGGTATTGCGCGGGGGGGGGGGGAGATTGGGGGCCTTGGGTTGAGCATTTTGCTTAGCGTGCTTCCTATGGTATCGTACACCGTGTGCTTTTTTTCATGTGGAAATACTGACCGCTGTTCTGTAGCCTTGAAAAAGCAGATCCCCCCTCTTTTGTGACAGAGTGCTTTGTTGAGAAGCTGCGGCTACTTGACTTCCACGTGGTTCCTTAGACTTTTCAGGATTAAGCCAGAAGATGTGTGCTGCTGTTAGGGCGTTTAGACCAACAGTAGTTACTTTGTGCAAGCTAGCGCGGTGCTTCGGGATGAACCCCTTAGCACGCACAGCCAGCTTTTTACTCCACCACGCTGGCAACTCCCGGCAGGAGAAATCTTGAATGGGTGGTGGTGGCTTACGGAGTGTTAGAGAAGAAACGGGCGTTTTAGAGTGTGTGTATGCCAGAATGCTTTTCCAAAATCAACTGCTAAAACACGAGCTCCTAGAAGGAATAGGGAAAAGGCATTTTTTTTGAAGTCGCACTTTAGAGGGAGCTTACCCACCACTAGCCCCCCCCCCCGCCCCCGCCACGCTCCGGGCCTCCGTCTGCCTGCGGAGACCTGTAGCGACTTTGGAGCTGTCGGAACAGTTTTGAGTTGACGCTACCGGGGTGCTAAGCGCTAGGAAAAGATAATGTTAACGTGCAGTTTAAAGAGGGTCCGTCTTAAAGCTTTTTTTTTTTTAATTGGTAAAGCACTTTGCTCTGAGTTCATTCTGTCCCGCCTAAAGTCCCGACCGAAATAACTCAGGGTGAGTCTGTATTGAAGGTTTGTTTTGTTTTTTTCTTTGTACCAGATGAGTCTGAGAGTCGAATCCAAGTGAAGGTTTTGGGAAGGCGGGTAGCGCGGGGCCCCTCCTGCCATCTTAGCATCCTGAGCTAAGCTCGCGCGCTCCCCGCAGTCTCCGGTCTTCGCGGTCCAGACCTCTGTCCGCGAAGTGGGGGGGAGGGGAGACCCGGCTTGGCGCCCGTCGGTCAAAGAGCGAGCGTTCAACTTCATTAAAGTCGTCAGTCTAACCCCTCCCCCTCCGCGCTGCCTTTTCTCGCCCTATTCTCCCTAAACTCGTCGGGTGCAGTCCCTGGAAGGGCCTCTGAACACCTAGGGAGTCTCGGTGCTGGGAAATGCACTTGTAACACTTGTGGAAACTCTTGAAATTCCCTAAGAACGAGGCGGGGCGGAAGAAGGAGGGGCAAAGAAGACCCTTCGAGAAACCGGGCTACAACTACTGACGTGCTGAGGCAAATCCGTTCAGGATTGGGAAATTCAAACCTTGAATTCCGGGCAGAGTTCTCCCGTTCGTGCCCTCGGGTACACCTAACGCTCGCCCAGCACGTCTGGCAGAGCCTTGGGCCGGTGCTCTCCGACCCGCGCGCAGAGGCGAGCTTCTCTTCTCCCCTAGCCGGGTTTAGGGTGGGAAGACCAGAATCGAGATCTAAAAACCTACCGGGCAGTGTCTGGAGGTGGGTTTAAAGTAATTTCCTTTGTTCCCTCAACCAAAATCGTAGTGACTGAAAAGTGATGAATCTTACCAGTCTGAGCAACCTTGAATGGGCAGTAGTGTCCCACGAGGAAGCCTAATGTTAATTTTTTTGAGGATTGTTGGAAATAAAAGCTGAAGAATAAAATATGCTAACGAGGACCTAGACTACCACTGGGGGCAGATTGGTTAATTCTGCTTAGTAGGCCAAGTTGATTGAAATTGAGCTCAATTACAGACTGTAGCATCCTGTCCCGGTGAGATGTTGAATTTTGATTTACTGGAATGAGTCTCCCCAGCGTGTGAAAGCCACCTTCCTTTGCCAGCGGCTTCCGGTGGTAGTGCTTTGATCTGACGTTTCTAATGCCCACTTTGAAGCTCTTCAACCTCACTGCTGCCCCATCACCTCATCCTTCTGCCGTTGAGATTCTTATCCTTCCCTGACCTTCCATGGGAAGTTTGGTTATAAAGCTAGCAGCAAGCAAAGGAAGACTGCATTTCCTCCCGGATAGGAAGCAGCGTTTGGTCCCTTAGACGTTTCTAATTCAGAGAGAATTGCAGAGGGAGAAGGGGCAGCAGACACTGTGCCTTGCTTTATTACAATATGCAGAGGTACAGCTCTGGTGAACTGTAGAAACTTTATATGCCCCGAGGGAAGGGAATGATAGGATCACCCACTGATTAATACCTGTGACTCCACCTTTCCTGTTGTTGTGACTTCCCTTTGAGATTCTGTTTGACTCTTGATGTGTTGGGGCATATCCTGCTCAACTCTGGGGAGAAAATGTAATCATCTTGTGTGTATCATTAACGTCCATATTCAGTGTAGATACTTCCAAGCTTAAACTTCCTAGCTACTGCTAGGTAGGAAGGTGCGAGTGTGTTCTGAATCTTTGAGGTAAATGGTTAAACTCCACTTTCCCATGACCGTGACATGACATATTTACAGTTCTTTTGAAAGAGTTGCTTTTTATCATGATGGTAACTAAAAGCATGGGATATATGGGTTAGCTCGTGGAGTGCTTATTGAGGTAAATAGACTGTTTTTTGGTATACTTGGGCATCCTAAACCTGTGTTTACATAGTCACAAGAGTAACAATGTTGTTTAGCAAGCTATCTTTGGAGGTGGATGTGAGTGGAGGCAGATGAAATGACAAATGGCGGCTTTTAAAGTTATTCGGAAGGCAGTTGAATATGCCCTTTTAGTCAGCGGCTTCTAACTCCCTCCCCTATCCCTAAAATTGACTGAGCAACCTTTGGCAGGGGATCTAGGTAGCAGATAGTGAACGCAGAAAGACATTGTCTCTTGGTTTACCATCTTTTGGGTGGGGTCCCTTAACCACAGTTTCTCATTCTGTGCAGTCCAATCTATTTTGACTGTGTCCAGATGAGGATGTGTGTGAGCAGGACAGAAAAGTCATCTTGTGTTTCACAGCAAAACCTGTGAGACTGGGAATATTAGGGAATCCCTTCCAAATGGATTGAGGTCATCCAAAACCTGCGTGTCAGAATTTGTGACAATGATATTTACATAGACTAGGTTTTATCGAGGAGAGCCAAGCGTCCTAGCCTTGCACAGGGCTGCAAAGGCTCAGTTTTGCCTGGTCTGGGGATGTGTTCTGTGGTGTGCTGGATCCAGATCTCTTCATTGCCTGTGTGGACTCAGGTTGTGTAGAGGTTATTACATTAAATGGTTAGCGTCATCTTTGCTACCCTATTGAACATTTATCATTCTTGAAGTAAACATTTCAAGCAGAGGGCTGTTGTGATTTTGTTCTTGGGTTCTTGAAATTGTATGTTCCCATCTGTTAGAACACTCAGAACTGGGGGAACACAGGGGCATATCTTGGAGGGCTTTATTTGACGACCCTTGAGGTCTCATCTCATAATTTGAAACTGGTCCAAGTTGGGTGTGGGGATGCATGTCTTTAATCCAGCACTTGGGTGGCAGAGGCAGGTGGGCCTCTGACTTCAAGGCCAGCCAGATGGTCTACAGAGAGAGTTCCAGGACAGCCAGGGCTACACAGAGAAAGCCTGTCTAAAAGTAAGTAGCTCAAATGATCGAAGCATATTGTTTCAGACAACAGCAATCCCTAAGCAAAACTGTCATTTGACATGTTAGGCACTAGATTTTTGGGGACGGGAGCACACAAAGCAGTGCAGTAACATTCGCTTCAAGTGTATGGGTGTTTGTGTCTGATGCCCACTGGTCCACAGAGGGGATTAGCTCGTCCAGAACTGAAGCCATAGGCATGCTGGAACCAAACCCATGTGGATCATTTCTCCAGCCCCTCTGGCTTTTTGAAAGAAGATCTTTGTTTATTTTGTTGGTTGTTTTGAGGCAGCCTCATTTTCATAGGCCTGACTCTGGCGTTCAGTTTGTCCATCCATCTGTCTCAGCTTCCTAAATGCTGAGATGACAGGAGTCAGCCACCTCTTCAGAGGAGGATCGCCAGAGTTCACGCCCTAGAGGATCCTGACAGTAAGCAAATGTAATGCTGCAAGGCACAGGGGAAAGCAAGTTTTAAAAAATAAAGTTAGAAATAGGGCAGGAGAAGCAGGGAATTCCGGGCCCTAGGACAGGACTCTCAATCCTTCCTGCGAAGGATAATTCACTAAGGAGAACTGACGAAGAACACCGCAGAGATGAGATACAAATATTTTGGCAAGAGGCAGGAAAAGAGAGGTGAGTGAGTCAGGCTAAATGCTAGAATCTGAGAGGAAACAGTCAGGTCTGATTTCATCTTGAAGATAACATTTATCTTCAAATTAAGTTCAGGTATGTTAATTATGTGTCAACTTAAAGTTGCCCAAAACAAACAACCAAAAAGAAAAAAAAATCCATCTGACTGCTTAAAAGTGAAGAGAGAAAGTCACTGAGCATCTGGTCTAGGGGCCAGGTTTCCTTAAAAGCTACAGAAAGGTGGTAGAAAAGTTTGCACTTTAGTTTTAGGGCCATTCGATTTTGGGGGCTTAGCAAGGTGACACACCTTTAATTTCAGGACTTGGGAAGCAGAGGCAGGCAGATCTCTGAGTTCAAGGACAATCTGCCACACAAACCCTGCCACACAAAAACCCACAATGGAGCTGGGGTAATCTCAGCAATTGGAAGGTTGAGAAAGTATCCACCCAGCCTATCTCTCTGGACACTAGTTCAAGGCTAAGGCAAGGAGGGTGAGAGTAGTGGCAGGCAGGAACAAAGCGTTAACCTCCTCCCTTAAATTGCCCATTAAGTGACTTTATCAAGAGGTTCTGTAGGCATTACCTGGTGTGTTTAGATAGTATAATTTTATTTAAAATGTTAAAGGACCTTCATCTAAATTCGCTTTTCCCTCGTTCTGGGACGATTGCTAGCTAGGCGTGGTGGCCCTTGTTTTCAATCCTAGCACTTCAGAGACAGGGGCAGGCAGATCTCTGGCTTTGAAGCCAGCTTAGTATACAGAGTAAGATCTCCCCAAAAAGATTGCTCTCAGCTAGGCGTGTGGTTGTCACAGACCTGAAATCTCAGCTCTTGATGAAGCAGAAGGAGTTGAGTTCAAGGTCATCCTCAGATACAAAGGAAATCCAGTGCTAGGCTGGGGGAGACCCTTTCTCGACGCTCTTAAAGGTCACTATAATCAGGGTTTTTCCTTTCTTGTCATTACAGTTGTCCATCGGGAGATCTGTACGGTTAACACTCGCTTATACTCTTGTGGTAGTCCGTAATACTCCTGTCATCCCGACGGCATGGGATTTGACTGCAGCTTCTGCAGGGCGGTTTGTTAAGACAGGGACAGTCAGCTAGCTTTATTTAAAGCCTAAACTATTTTTTAAGACAACTCATTTAGCTTAAACAGTTCCATTCTTGTGATCTCGGGCAATAGCAGAGAGTGGGGGACAGAACCAGAGGAGCCAGGGGTAACCCCAGTTCACAGGTGGCGGAACACTGCTGTCTTGAATGTTCTGTACCTCGGACTAAATATTTAGATGCTCTGGCCTTCTCTCCTTCCCAGATGTTCTGCCACTCAGAAATATTTTTGGGCAGGAAAACACGCAAACTTCTGAGGACCCACGCTTGCCTGCTGGCCTACAAAGCTTTACTTTAAAACCACCTGAAGCATTTAAATAGTAACTTAAAAAACCAAAAGCTTTGCTCTTCCAGGCCTTGCTTCCCAGAAGTTCAGATTCATTCCACTTTTTGATCTTTTTTTCAAGACAGGGTTTCTCTTTAACAGTCCTAGCTGTCCTGGGACGAGCTCTTGTAGACCAGGCTGGCCTCAAATTCACAGAGATCTGCCTGCCTCTGCCTCCCAAGTGCTGGGATTAAAGGCCTGCACTAACACCACCCGGCTGGCCAGCCATACAGATATATCGATTTTGATGATAACCTGGGCTACATAAGACCCTGACTCAAAGGGGGAAAGAAGAAAAGATCCTATATCTAAGACTTGATATAATTGCATTTTAGGAGGTTAAACTGGGCAGCATGCTACAAGTTCAAAGCTAGCTTGGGCTACAGAGAAAGTAGGCTAGAGGTTAGTCAAGAGGACATAGCAAGACCCTATCCAGAAAAACCAAAATGATTTTTTTTTAAATCTGGAAGATCTTTAAGATCTGGAAAAGTGAACATATTAAGTGTGGGCAAGAAAAAGAACACCCAGTGGACAGGACTGTGGGTTGGTAACAGTGGGCAACTAAAAGCAGAGTGGTAACTAAGTCTGGAGTCGCAACGTGAGCCATCACATGAAGCGTTATTTGATGGTGTCTGTGATAGTGGTAATAACAGGTGTCTACACGCTACGGGAGCTAGAGTGCCCAAATTGGATAATTCATATCGTATTCAGATGAAAGGCTGTAACTCATTAATGCAAATGACTACTGTGTGGGTGCTCAAAGAAAAGACAGCTTTGCAATTAAATTGCTGGGGTAATAAAAAAAAAAAGTACTTAGCCCGAGAACTGACTGGTGCCCTAGTTCACATGCCCTGGCACTGGGAACACTTTTGAGGAATCTCAGAATCCTACAGAAGTTAAGTTCCTTACTCCAGAGTATAAAGAATTTAATAATGAACTTCCACCAGCATCCCTCAGCTGTATTTCACTTGGAAGTCCTGACTACATAGAAGCCCCGTCTGCCTCTGACCATGCTGCTTGCCTTGACCTCTTGCTGCATGATGCTGATGAGACGCAAGCAACTGTCTGATGACTTCGTTTCCGCCACCCCACCCCCGACAACTGGAGATCTGAGCAAGAGCAGCTGACCCTGGCAGAATATTATAATTCTTTACAAACAGAAGTGGGGCCAATTTACACATCATCGCATAGAACTGTCTGGCTATGGCTCCAAAAATTCTGTTGTTTGTTTGACCCTTGTGGACTACCCTTCAGTTCTAGTCTAGTATTTTCTGCTAAATTAGAGGCTTTTTATGTGCTCAAACCATTATACTGTCCATCACAATTAAATTAGTCCCTTCACTTCAAGCCTTTCCATGGCTTAAAAAAAAAAAAGTCTCAGCCCTGCCAGCCCTTGGTCTTACACTGCGTACATTGACTTCCCTTTCTGAACTGTCATTTCACAGTCTGAAATGACCTTTCAAAAAGTGGAAGGACAGATCCTCTTGTTTATGGCTGTTTAGAAAATATTATTTGCTTGGACCTGCCCGCCCACATCTTACTCTTCTGGGTTTGGCAGGAATCTGGTCATCATCAAAGGTGCCCAGAGAGCCAGGAAAGGTTCACAACCCCACCCCCACTCAGGAGTTTGAGGCAGTTCATCTCTGAATCTTGGGACTGCCTCTGGACCTGCTGCTTGTTGCTTTGTCCCTGGTTTCCCTTTTGTTAAACTATGTGCCTTCCCAGTCTGTGTATGATCATTGGGACGTCTTGGTCTAAGAACCATGAGCCTTCTGGGTAGGCAGGAAACTGTTTCCTTTATCCCAACAATCTGAAGGGTTGGGGTTTTTGTTGTTGCTTTTGTTTGTTTGTTTGGGTTTTTTTCTTGAGAAAATACTTTTTGTTTGCTTTTGAGTTTTGAGATAAGCTTTGTGTAGACCGGGCTGACCTTGAACTCAGATCGCTCTGACTCCGAGTGCTGGCTTGAAAGGCTGCTGGGCTGAGAAAATTCTCATGACGTGGTCCCTTTCGCTTATCAAGCTATTAACTGGCATTGAGAGTGGACTCAATGGGAACGTGAACATTCGTCTGGAAATTCTTGCTTAGGTTAAGTGACAGGAGAGCCTCAAACTCAGAGCAGTTCTCCTGCCTCTGTTCTAGAAAACAGACCAAGCACGTGACTAGAGTCCCAGGAGGGAGAGAGGCAGAAAGAGAACAACTTCAAAAGCAACTTGGGTTAACACGGGAGGTCCTTAAAAGAAAAGAGAGATGCACAAATGTTCTTCATACAGAATGCACACAAATTACATGCTTGATACTTCATAGAGGAACATCTCAGTGTAAAATTAGGACTTAGATAACATCCTGGCATCTTGGGAACGAGGGTTGGCTGTTGTAACACCTGGAGATCCTCTCCTAAGCCCTTGCTTAGATCCTTGTGCTTTAATGATACACTTCAGCGTTTTGCTTAGGCATGCATACAGACCCTGGCCTCCCAGTCAAGCACTGTCTTTGTTTATCAGACAAATAAAACAAGCAGAGGCAGCCAGGCTATGGTGACTCACGCCTTTATTCCAGCACTTGGGAAGCAGAGAGAGGCGAGTGGATCTCTGAGTTCGAGGCCCGCCTGGTCTACGGAGCTATTTCCAGGACAGGCAGGGCTGTTTACACAGAGAGGCCCTGTCTTAGAAGAAGAAAAGAAAGGCAAGTTAGCAGAGAGAGCCTCTCAGGTCACATGGCAAGGTGGTGGTGACAGCTAGGAATACATATTTCATCGTCCTATGGGTTGGGGTGTTCTTCCTGCTCTAGCTAGGTGCCGTTACTTCTCACTTAATTTCGTCTTTGGAAAATAAAGCCAGGTTTGCACTTGAATTTTGATTTGATTTGTATTGAATTTGCCTTATTTTGATAGTCACCTTGAAAAAGAAATAAAAAAACACACACACACACCTATTTGCGGTTTATGATCACTGAGTTGCTTTCTTTCTTCTTTTTCGTAGGAGTTGCCCAGCCATGGGTGACTGGAGTGCCTTGGGGAAGCTTCTGGACAAGGTCCAAGCCTACTCCACGGCTGGAGGGAAGGTGTGGTTGTCGGTGCTCTTCATTTTCAGAATCCTGCTGCTGGGGACAGCCGTCGAGTCAGCGTGGGGTGACGAGCAATCAGCCTTTCGCTGTAACACTCAACAACCTGGTTGCGAGAATGTCTGCTACGACAAGTCCTTCCCCATCTCGCACGTGCGCTTCTGGGTCCTTCAGATCATATTCGTCTCCGTGCCCACGCTCCTGTATTTGGCTCATGTGTTCTACGTGATGAGAAAGGAAGAGAAACTGAACAAGAGAGAGGAGGAGCTCAAAGTGGCCCAGACAGATGGTGTCAACGTGGACATGCACCTGAAGCAGATTGAAATCAAGAAGTTCAAGTACGGGATCGAAGAGCACGGCAAGGTGAAGATGAGGGGCGGCCTGCTGAGAACCTACATCATCAGCATCCTCTTCAAGTCTGTCTTCGAGGTGGCCTTCCTGCTGATCCAGTGGTACATCTATGGGTTCAGCCTGAGCGCCGTCTACACCTGCAAGAGGGATCCCTGCCCCCATCAGGTGGACTGCTTCCTCTCCCGTCCCACCGAGAAAACCATCTTCATCATCTTCATGCTGGTGGTGTCCTTGGTGTCTCTCGCTTTGAATATCATCGAACTCTTCTATGTCTTCTTCAAGGGCGTTAAGGATCGCGTGAAGGGGAAGAGCGATCCTTACCATGCCACCACTGGCCCCCTGAGCCCCTCAAAAGACTGCGGCTCTCCAAAATACGCTTACTTCAATGGCTGCTCCTCACCCACCGCTCCGCTCTCGCCTATGTCTCCTCCTGGGTACAAGCTGGTTACCGGTGACAGAAACAATTCCTCGTGCCGCAATTACAACAAGCAAGCGAGTGAGCAAAACTGGGCTAATTTCAGTGCCGAGCAAAATCGAATGGGGCAGGCCGGAAGCACCATCTCCAACTCCCACGCCCAGCCTTTTGATTTCCCCGATGACAACCAGAATGCCAAAAAGATTGCAGCTGGGCATGAACTCCAGCCCTTAGCCATTGTGGACCAGCGACCTTCCAGCAGAGCCAGCAGCCGCGCCAGCAGCAGACCTCGGCCTGACGACCTGGAGATCTAGACAAGAGGCTTGTGCAGCAAGATGCCGCTCGATCGTGGAAGAGAAAAAGGGGTGCTTACAGAAAGTATACCTGGGGTGTTCACTTTGTTCCCTTGGAGGTGGTACTCAACAACCTCAGTGATGAGGTGTAAGACATTATAATACCTAGGTTCCTTGGGGGTGTTTGGGATAGCTAGGTGGAGCAGGTGGGGATATGGGAGGTACATACTGGTAATTTAATGTAGTTGATTCAAAGAACTTAAATTCTAGTAAGAATTGCATTGGGTGAACTTAGGTAGGTAAGGGCTTTCTCTATCTTCCCCCCAACCGAACCTTAAAATGGTTCTGTATGTGAGTGAGTGGGTGATTTTTTTTTTTTAAGTTTTTGTTTTTTCAAGAAACAACAATAGCTTTGGCCAGGAAGCCATGCTTCCTCAGCATTGCATTTTCCTTATGAAGCGATAGGTTGTCCTATGTCCCTGTTAAAACATTCCAGTGTCAAAGCCTTGTGGTTTGCGGATGAGCGTTCTAGGCCTGACCTTCCAGGTGTCTAGAGACCTTGCGCTACTATACACGCAATATACTATACTCATCAACTCAAAGTTCAGACTAGGCTCAAAGAAAAGCATGACCCACGTAGTTACATCTCAGTGGGTTCTTTTTCATATTTGTGCCACAATCGCCCATACGTCATCCTCAACTGTTCCTTACATTCACCAAAAGGTTTCTGTCGACATTTCTACAAGGGTCGTATAATGTCATTTAGTGGTTTCCTTTGGAGTTAGCATCAGGGAAGCAAGCCATGCTCGATATTTAACAGTCACTTCTACGTGTGGGTATGCATGTGTGTAAGCGTGTGTTTTATTCGTCATTATTGGTACAAGCAGACTCACAAATGCAGATTTGAATCAAATGCACATAGTGTTCAAATTTGAACCTTCCTCATGGATTTTTGTGGTGTGGGCCAATATGGTGTTTACATTATAGCATCCCTGCTGTGCTAAGAAAGCACACTTTTTCCCTAAATTTTTTTCCCATGTATCCTATTATGGATACTGGTTTTGTTACTTATGGTTTTTTTTTTCCCTCTTTTTTAGAATGTAGCAGTAATGCCGTTACTGAAATTGATGATTTCCTTTCTCTGAAATATAATCATTGATGCTTGAATGATAGACTTTTAGTACTGTAAGCAGGCTTTAGTCATTAATGTGAGAGACTTAGAAAGAGAAATGCTTAGAGTGGACTATTAAGTGTGCCTAAAGGAATTTTGTAGTAACTGGTAATTTGATTTTCTCCTACATAACTACACATTAATTCAGAACTTGTATTCTGAGTTTAACAGTCTTTTAGAGTGACGAGCAACTTTAATGTTTGCACTAAGATTTTATCTGAAATTCAAGAGGGGTTGAAGGTCTCAGTAGTGATGTGTAACTAATTTATTTGAACTGTTTGCTAAGACATCTACCAGTTTCTTCAAAAACTTATTATGATTGGGCAATGTTGAATATCCTATTTTTCTTATTGCACGTCAGCTACATAAATGGTTTTGTACAATGAAAAACTAATTTGTTTGACATTCCATGTTAAACTACTGTCATGTTCAGCTTCATTGCATGTAATGTAGACCTAGTCCATCCAATCATGTGCTCGGGAGAGTGTTCTTTATTCAATAAAGTTTTAATTTAGTATAAAGATAGCCTGGATGTCTTGTAGGGCTTTTTTTTTAAACCTACTGCATCAATTCATAGTTACCAAAAATAGATCTGATAATATTAATGTCTTGGACTAGTATTCATGATTATTTTTTAAGAAATGGATTTTGATATTTTGCCTGCCTCTATGTCTATGTTCTGTGTGTGTGCCTGCAGCGGCCAGAAAAAGTGTCCAAAGCCCCTGGAACTAGAGTACAGGCAGTTGTCAGTTGACATGTGGGTGCTGAGAATCGAGCCTGACACGGTGAGGAACAACCAGTGCTCTTAACCGCTGAGCCATCTCTCTAGCCCAAGTCCATATTCTTACGGATATTTAAAAACAACATACAGAACCGGAGAGGTGACTTTTAAAAAATAAATAAGATAATCACCATAAGCTATGCTCTGTGCATCATTGATTTTGGAACTTTGGAGTGATATTTTAACTGAGAAGATCGTGTATATAAATGTTCAATTTGGAATACAGTTCCACTCCCTGACTAGGCCCCACACACTGTACAAGCTGCTGCGTTCTCTCCCCACAGCTTCCCAGACATGTGGGACTACAGGCCTGACCTGGTGGTTACAGCTTTTCGGAGGGCTACCAAGACCAAAACCCAAACAAACCTAAAATCCCTCGTGTTTTAGCTATAAAATGCAATATAAAGTTTAGTAGCTGAAGCCAATGATCTCAGCACATGGGATTCTGAGATAGAAGTATTGTCCCAAGGTCAAGCCTCGGTTGGGCTTCAAAGTCTGAGTTAATGTGGTTTAAGTACTTAACCACACTTTTGTAATCTCAAGGCTGATGCAGGGCTGGCAAGATGGCTCATCCAGGTCAGGGTGCTTGCCAGGCAAGCCTGACAGCTTCCATTTGACCACTAGAGTCTGCAGTGAGGATAGGACTGATCTCTGAGATAGTCATGCAAGGGTGGAGAGCAGAGGTTCTCAACCGGTGGGTCACAACCATTATTGGAAACTATTTCCGGTAGTCATACCAACGGAGGCACCGCTCAACGGCAAAACTACACTTGTGAAGTTAGTAGCAACAGTCATTGTATGACTGGGGGTCACCACAGCATGAGGAACAATAACAGCAGGAAGGTGACACCCACAGCTGTGGAGTGTTTGAAGTCCTGAGTTGGATCTCCAGTACCATAAACCAGAGCACTTGGGAAGTAGGGGGAAGAGGGTGAGATTTTCTAGGTTTCAGAAGACTCTTGGGGGGGGGGGGGTAATAGAAAGTTTAAAATGTCATAATGGTACCCAATGGTAAAATTTAAGGGCATTCTCACCCACATAAGATTGAAGCTAGTTTGAGTATATGAATATGAGATCTTATTTTCAGAATAATTAAAACCCAAAGAAAAAAAGAAACTGCCATATCATTCATTATAAACATTACTTTCACTGTTTGGGGGCTTTAGCTACAGATGGAACCCCTCTGCATACTGACTGCAGATGGAGCCCCAGTCTACCCTGGCCTCTTGTGAGTCCCCTCAAAACAAAATCCCTCGGTTGCATTTTCAGCCATAGAAAACAATCCTTCCATTAGGTGGACAGAATCTAAACCTACAGAAGTACATGAAACAGGGTTAGACTTAACTATCACCTCCTCACAGTCCTCGGTGGACATCAGAGAAATCCTAATTGGCACAAAAAACTACTTTATGCTCTACACATACCATCCACCTATCAGGTGTTTAGTTAGGCAGTAACGAATGGCTGAATGATTTAGTTCCTGTCACCAGAAGCATACAAAATTAATCCCTCCAGACGGAACGTTTATTTTCTGTTCATCTTACTAATACATAAATATGGAGATGATAGTGATGAATTTTTGGTTGAACTATGGGCCCTGCCTTAAAGGCTTGCACTGCCACATCCAGAAAAAAATTCTCCAATTTTTTTTTTAAACATTTTAATGACTTATTTATTCTTTTTTTATTTTTCAAGACAGGGTTTTTCTGTAGTTTTTGGTGCCTTGTAGACCAGGCTGGCCTCAAACTCACAGAGATCCACCTGCCTCTGCCTCCCGAGTGCTGGAATTAAAGCCACCGCCCAGCGACTGATTTATTCTCTTATTTAAGTGGCTCTTAACCACTGAGTCATCTCGCCAGCACCTCTGTAAGTTGTTTTTAGATGACTGACCATCCTGTTTTCTACTGTTATCATTTTAATTCAAAATTATAACCAGGCTGAATACTATAGACCTGTAATCTTAACTATGCAGGAGGCAGAGACCGGGAGTTGCAAGTAGAAGCTGGGATGATTTGGCTAAGATGTAGCTTACAATGAATGGTAGTTACAGAGTTATGAAATACAGTGGATAAGCACCTGTCTGTATTCACAAGGTTCAATCCCCATCACCACACACAATTTTTATTTTATATTTAAAGATTTTTAGTTTTATTTGTGTGTGTGTGTGTGTGTGTGAGAGAGAGAGAGAGAGAGAGAGGTTGTGTTTATGGGTACCACATGCATACAAGTGTCCACAGAGACCAGAGGGCATAGGGCAGTGACCGGAGGCAGTGAGCCCACAGATGGTGGGAACAGAACCCGGGTCATCTGCAAGAGTCATAAGAACTGTTAATTGTAAAAAAGCTGGGTAATGATGGTGCATGTCTTAGGCAGGCAGATCTCTTAATATGAGGTTGACCTAGTCCACAGAGCTAGTTCCAGGAGAAACCCTGTCTCAAAAAGGAAGGAAGGAAGGGTGGGAGGAAGGAAGGAAAGAAGGAAGGAAGGGAAAGACAGATAAAGTGAGGAAGGGAGGGAAGGAGAAAGGGAAAGAAGAGAGAGAGAAAAGAGCTGAGTCAGGTGTGGTGATGGCGGACACCTTTCACCTTTAATCCCAGTACTTGGGAGGCAGAGGCAGACAGATCGCTGTGTGTTTGAGGCCAGCCTGGTCTACTGAGCAAATTGCCTGTAGAAAGAAACCCTGTCTCTGAAAGGGAGAGGGCTGTTAACCGCTGTACACTCTCCCCACCTCCTTTCACATTAATTTTAAAAAGCAGTAGAATTGGCTACTGTCTTTAGACATTAGGAAGGCCCAGTGCAACTCCCTTATTTTGTACAGCGAATTTTCTTTCACCTTAGTCTTTCGAAGTTTAGGTTAAGCTTCCAGGCCAAGTGCCAGCCCTTTATCTTATTTTGGAAAAATTGTTCAACTTCACCTGCCCAGGGTGCTAGGTCCCCACCCACACGTTACCTCTTCTAAAAATTCCAGACTTTGGTTTCCAACATGCCAAACAGCTGAACTTTGTGCTTGGTGAGAGGAAAAAAAAAAAAAAAAACAATGAAGTTGGAGAGCTTATTATAATCTTAAAAGTGAGTTTTCTCCATAAACAGGAGTGTACCAATGGTGGGAATGTGTTTATGGGCTTTATTGGCTCCTCACTCCCGCTTTTACCTTTTCTTGGTTGAGGCAAATAGAACTGAGCCCCTGATATGTAAAGTTTGCTGCTGGCAACTTCAGAACTCAAGAGGAGACCTGGAACAAACTGCCCAAAACACTGCATGAAGAAGGTAAGAAAAATGGGGAAGCCTGTGGAAAAGATTGTTCACTTAGAAATCTTCAAAACCAGTAAAATTTTAAGTTATTTTATCTTTTGCATTTTGATTCCCTCCCTCCTACCCCCATCTCCAGATGTTTCTGGGAAATGACCAAATGCTTTACTTGAGTTCTGATGTGTATGTAGAGAAATTTCAGTACCCACACAATTCCTTGTTGAATATAAACATCCCGGGAGGTACCCCTGTTTCCGTGACCTACACCCAACACACACACCCCTGAAAGGGCAAACCCTCTACCCCAGACACTTAATGCACCGAGCCATTAAGCCATTACCTCTGTAATGTTGTGCACAATGGATCCTAGTTGGAGTTCCTGCCTCACCCTTGTCTAGCAGTTACTTTTTAACTATGCTGTTCACCAGATTTGATGAAGACGGTATAAAAGAAGTTTTTATTGCTATGGGAGTAGAAGCCTATACCATTATTTTGTTTTATTAGTAAATAAAGCCACACATGTGTTTCTTTAATCCCAGCACTGTGGAGGCAGAAGTATGTGGATCTTTGTGAATTCAAGGATAGCCTGGTAGTGAAATCCTGTCTCAAAAGATGAAGAAGAAGAAAAGTAAACACTGAAGGCAGACTATGGGGAAATACACATAATCTCAGGTGGAAATTTTGGGCATAGGTTGGGCTATGTAGAGATTTTTAAGTGAGTGCGATGGCATGTGTTTTTAATTACAGCTCTCAGCAAACAAAGGCAGAGATAGGTAGAGGCAGACTTCTGTGAGTTTCAGGCCAACCGGAGATACAATGAGACCTTGTCTCAAAAAACAAAAACGGAACAGAACAAAAACATGGAAGAGCTATTGAAGATTGCAAACAATCTTGGGTACATGCATTCGTGTGCGCACACTCACACACACAGACACGCACAAACACATTCACATATGCGTGCACTCATACAAGGGCTCACATACACTAACATGCTGCATATCTCTACACAGATGATCCCATAATACATTCACATATGCATGTACTTAATAAACATATGTATATGCAAAACTCAAAAAAATATTCATCCTGACCTGATAAGATGGTTTGGCAGGTAAAGATGCCAGTTGCCAAGCCTACCAGTCTACCCATCATTCCCCGGGACTTGCCTGGTAGAAGGAGGGTATTAACTCCTACAAGTTATCTTTTGACCTCTCTATAGGGGTGCAGTGACACATATGCACAAATACATAAATATATACGTGCATAAATATGGAAAATAAATCTATACCATCTTTAGGCACAAACTAAGAAAACGACTCTGAGTTTAACTTGCATCCCTTTAAAAGGCACAAGTGAACTATCAAGGTTCATTTAGACAGACTTAGAACCCTCACCTCTAGAAAGAATCTGAATGGCCAGGGCTTTGGAAGACAGATGCTTCTGACACAGCTGTCACTCAAGTTCAAGTTTTCCCCAACTCAGAGCAACTAGGATGCAACTGCCTGGAATAGTTCTCCAGCATCCCAACCTCACCTCACCCGAGCTACTCACTGTGTGTCAACAGAAACTTAAGAGACGCTGTCAGGAGAACGAGAGGCAGTGTTTATGTTCTGGTGTGGTGACAAGACTGTGACTGCAGGACTTGGGAGGCAGAGACAGATGACACTGGCGAATCCAAAGCCAACCTGGGCTTCATAGTGAGGTCCAGCCCAGCAGGGGCTATGTAACGAGACCCTATCACAAAACCAAAATAGTAAGCATAGTGGAACAAGCTTGTCATTCCAGTATTGTGGGGGTGGAGGCAGGCTAATCAGAAGTTCAAGATCGTCCTCAATTGCTTATTGATCTCAAGAACAGCGCCAGCTATATGAAGGCCTGTCTCCAAAAACAAATTAATAAATAAATAAAAAATATCATGGGAGAACCACCCTACCCACCTTCACGAGTTTTATACTTTAGTGAGGCCAGAAATGGTGGCACGTACCTTTAACCCCAGAACCTGGGAAGAAGAGGCAGATGGGAATCTCTGGTGAGTTCAAGGCCAGCCTGGTCTACACATGGAGCTCCAAGACAGTCAGCACTATATAGAGAGACCTTGTCTTTTTTTAAAAAAAAATTGCATTTTAATGAGACTAAAATAATTTGTAATTTAAGTGTAACCACACCCAGCACCCTAACATGTATAATTCAGTATGTTAACTTGTTACAGAAGTCAGGCATGATACATGCATGCCTATAATTTCAGAACTCTGTAGGTAGGGGTTGGGGGACCAGAAGATTTGGGCCAACCCAAACAAAAAAACAACAAAAGCCGAAACCTGATAACCAAGATGCGCCTGCTATAGTCTGTAGAACTCATAATTTATAATGTTTAGCTCACAATTTAAAAATAAAAACAATAACTATAATATAGTGATAAACTATAACACGACTGAGGTTTCTATCCTTTGGAACAAGTTCCCCCCATTCTGTTATTCACTATTCTGCTTTCATCTGACTACTTGAAGCTTTGATAATTCAAGACGAAGTGGAAGTACACATGTAATTTCATCACAGATTTTGTTGTGCAAATTTCTTTTCTCTGTGTGTATATGTGTGTGCGTTGTTTTGAGGCAGAGTTTGACTTCAGCTCATTGTCCTCCTGTCTCAGGCCTTTCCTTTAGGAATTCCAGGCACAGATATGCACCACCATGCCTGACACCCTATAATTGGTCCCCGACCTTGAATCTGCAATTGAAGTTATAATAGGTTAAATATAAAGTTTTTAAAAATCAAATTCTTTCCTTCCTTTCTCTTGACCATATTTCAGAGCCATTTTTGATTAGATTCTTCTGCTTCATCTGTGGAGTCGAAGACTCTTCCTGGAAATATCTTGACACCCCACATCCCACCCGCACACCTATTTACCTTATAAATACAATTGCCAAGTGGTCTATCTCAAAAGTAGCTCTGGGGAATCCGCAGATGTTTAACCTTTGTAATTAAAGCGTGCCATTGGGATCCATCAGAAGCACGCTGAATTTTTTATCTCTGCTCGGGTTCTCACTTGTCTGGAGGACTTGAAGTATTTCATAATTACAGAGGATGGGGAATGCAGGTGATCATTATCTGAAACTCCAAACAGAGCAGATGTGGGAACGAGGGTACTGTTTGGCGTGAGACCAACAATTTCAGTCAGCGTTAGAGCAAGTTCCAACTCTAAACTGATGATTCTCGCTGATAATAAGCTATTATGGGTGAGAAGAGCTAAGGAAGCTGTAATATAAACTGGACTTGCTGGGATACACCCTAAGTTCCAACTTGGAAGCTGTAGGCAGAAGGATCAAGACCAGCCTGGGTTATACGGTACACTCTTTTTTTTCCCTTATCAATTTTTTTTAAATTTTTTTAATTGAACTATACATTTTCCCACTTCCCTTCTTAAAGGTATAATAAACAAAATAAAATACAAGTAACTGAATTAGAGGAGATTTTCAGAGTAGGAATCTGCTAAAGGAAAGCACACTAAGCTTAGCTGCCAGATGTAGTGGAAAACGCCTTTGATCCCAGCACTCAGGAGGCAGAGGCAGGTGGATCTCTGTGAATTTCAGGCTAGCCTGGTCTACAAAGCACCTAAACAGTTTCAGGACAGCCAAAACTCTATATCAAAAACCAAAACAAAATAAAACCCTTTTAGAAAAGAAAAAAGAGCAACGTGCTGGGCCAGGTTGACTTAGTGGCAAAGTACTTGCCTTGTAGGACACCCCTACCCCTGTCCTTGCTCTATCACTGCGGGGGAGGTCAACTTTCTGTCATTTTTAATCTAGTCTAGTATCAACACTAAACTTGTAGTTAGTGGTAGCAAAGGTAACGTTATGATCAGTCCCAACATACAATGGACATTTCATTTTTCACTAAAATTTTTATGAATAGCTACGTGACTTGATGCTCTTGACCTTGAGGAGGTAGCTGGGATAAAGGCAGCATCACCATAAGGCTGGGTGTGTTGGCAAGAGATAGAAGCACGCACATCTCCTGAGTTTCCAAAAATCCCAGGGCTTCTGGGGGATTTCCGACATGCGCATGCCATAAATAAGCTGCTTCTCGAGAAATATTCATAAGAGCCAGACACTCAAGGTTATGGTGAAGCAGTATTCCAAGTGAAAATGAAGTGGACTCAAGAGGCCTAGGCAAGAAAAGGATATCTGAAGAAATTGTTGCCTTGTTCGGGAAGACTTGGTCATGGGTTCATCCAGTCACAATACACATTCTTAAAGGTAGGTTTAAACAAGACTTGCCCTTGTTATTTTTAGCATCTCCTTCCCAGCCCCACAGACACCATGGCACAGGCAGATACCAAGGCAAAAAAATTTGTGCAGACTGTTTAGAGGTCATTTTCCCCATTCGCTCTTAGAGATAACTCAGAACAAGCAGTTTTCATCGTTGATTGGGGTTTACGTTGTTTGGGAACCAGAACACTTTTTCTCTCATGATTTTCAATGCCCATAATGTAAAACACATTGGTTCAAAGTCTCTCTAGGAGTTTCTCTTTTTAATGTATGAGCATAGGAAGTTTTGAAGCTGGTAGATGTAGAGTCACATCAAATTGACAACCTAGTAGGTGTTTGTCATTGAGTCAGCCTGTGATCTTGACTCTCAATCCTGACCTATAAACGAAAAATAAAACCCATTCCTGCAAAAGTCTTTTGGAGATTAAATGAGATGTGGGTATCAGGGCATACTTGAAACAGTTTGGATGGTAGTGTATTCTTGTAATCCCAGCCCTTGGAGGACTGAGGCAGGATGATTGCTGTGAGTTTGAGTAAAACTTGAACGACATAGGAAAACCTGTCCCAATAAATAAATAAATAAATAAATAAATAAATAAATAAATAAATAAATCATGGCTGGGTTGGAGTGAGGCAAGATCCAAAATTCATGGTAATCCTTAGCTACATAGGAAGTTTGAAACCAAGAGACACTGCCTCAAAAAAAAAAAAAAATTAGGTAAAGGGCCGAAAGGTAGAGAAATGGATCATGGGTAAAAGGACTTGTCTTGCCAGGCTGATGACCTTAATTGGTCCCTGAACCCAAGGACGGAAGAAGAAAAGTGACCACAGAAAGTTATCCTCAGATATCTACACACACACACACACACACACACACACACACACCAAGAAAAAAATATCCTTGTAGCAAGTCCTTGATAAATGGGAGGCCTTAAGTAATGCTTACAATTTCTTCTGAAGGGAAATGAACAAACAGACCATCTGCTTCCAAGAGATCCAGTAAACAGTCAGTTCTGAATGTCAACATATCACCTCTGTGTTGTCTACTTTCATAAAAGTTTTGACAAGGCAAACAAAGATATGTTTCTTTTTCTTGTCCTTAATCACAAGGCCATGGGAAACAAATCCCGCTGTCTTACTCTCCACCAGGTAAGGAATATTTTGAATACATTCAGCTCCTCTAGTGGAGAAGCATATACAGAGTCATCTCAGAGCTCTGGGAAGTAAGTGAATAAAAGATACTATATAAAAAGGGTCAAGATGGGTGGCGGTGATGCACGCCTTTAATCCCAGCACTCAGGAGGTAGGGGTAGGTGGAGCTCTGTGAGTGAGAGGCTAGCCTGGTCTACAGAGTGAGTTCTAGAACAGCCAGGACTATACAGAGAAACCATGTCTAGAAACAAACAAACAAACAAAAGAAAAAACAATAAAGATGAAGGATCAAGTTGAGCATGGTGGCATGAGAGAGGGAAGATGCCTACGACAAGAGAATCAATTGATACCAAGAGTTCAAGGCCAGTTTGGTCAACACAGTGAGAGTCAAACTCTAAAATAAATAAGCTAGCGAACAGACAAACAAAATAATTTGGATCAAAGCTGTAGTAATGAAGCCTTCCACTGTCAGAAAAGCAATTTATATAGGATGAGGTGGCTTATACCTGTCACTACAACACTTGGGGAGCAGGGACAAGAGGGTCATGAGTTCAAGGCTAGCCTAAACTATTATAGCAAGTTCCAGGTCACCCTGTGCTTCAAATGCAAGCCTCTTTCAAATAGCAAAATGATGTGGGATTTTCCTCCGTATGCTGTAATTACCATTAATGAATAAAGAAACTACTTTGAACCTATAGCAGGGCAGAAGTTAGGTAGGTGGGGAAAACTAAACTGAATGCTGGGAAAAAGAAGGGTGTAGTCAGAGAGAAGTTATGGAGCCGTTGGAGACAGACACGCTGAAACTTTGCTGGTAGGCCACGACCTCATGGCGATACACAGATTAAAGGAGATGGGCTAAATTAAGATATAAGAGTTAGCCAATAAGAAGATAGAGCTAATGGGCCAACCAGTGATTTAAATAATTTAGTTTCTGTGTGATTATTTTGAGTCTAAGCTAGCCAGGTGGCCAGGAACCAACAAGTGACCTCCCTACAACAGCAAAATGTTAAAAGAAAAAAAAAATCAATTCACTAGCAAGCAACTGACTCTCTACTGAGCAAATCAATAATAAGTGACTCTCCAGGAGCACTTGGTCTTTAAACAGAGTCACGAGGAAGACAGGCCTATGAGGTTCTTTTCGGGCTACTTCAGAGTATAGGCAATAGCTTCTTCTCTCTTCCTTCCCCCCTCCACTGGGAAGCCAAGATTGGCTTGAGTCTACCATCCTCAGTCCTTAGTCACCCCCATGTGCTGAGATCAGGGGTGCACAGTGGTTTGGGGATAATAGTCTGCTTTTCAGAAATGGGTCCTCTTTAGTAGATTGACATTTGACCCGTAAATATTTAATATATGTAATTTTATTACAAATAAGTGGGGTGGTGGTGGTGTACACCTTTAATCCCAGCACTCAGGAGGCAAAGGCAGACGGATCTCTGTGAGTTTGAGGCCACACTGTGGTCTACAAGGTCTAGTTCCAGGACAGGCTCCAAAGGTACAGAGAAGCCCTGTCTTGAAAAGCCAAGAAAAAACAAAACAACAAAAATAAAACAAAACAACCCCCCTGCAGAACAGAATATGTGGAGGCAAAACGACAACATATGGAAGTTGGTTCTTTCCTTCTATCTTGTAGGTTCCAGCTCAGGATGCCTAGGCTGTGAACTGCAAATGCCTTTACTCGCTGACCCGTCTCAAGCATTAGAACATACAGTGGCCTGCTGTGATCAGCACACGTCCAGTACAGTGACAACCTCTCTGGACAGGCAGGTGAACCCTGGGGAACAGCCCTACAATTCATGGTGGCAGTCGCTGCAAATTCTACTTCCTTTCCACCTTCTCCCTCCACCTTCCATTTCCTCCCTCCTCCATGCCCAGGAAATTTACTTCACTTTAAAAGGCTGTGTAACATTCCATACTCACAGAGATCCTCCTGCCTCTGCTTCCCAAGTGTTGGGATTAAAGGCTTGCGCCAACACAGTCCAGCGACATTTTTTTTTTCTCAAACTTGCTTTAATTATAAATAAGATGGCGGTGTTTGTGCATTATCCTGGCATTGTGTGTAAAATTAAAGGAAGAAACTTTAGCTAGCCGAATGTCCCAGGACCTTGGTCAAATGCTGCACTTACAGGCTTTGCAATCGCCACAAGGGTACATCACGTGATTGGCCTCCCCTTTGTCTCAAGAGACAAAGAACCCCCCATCTTAATGGCAGTTATGGATTCAGAAGGATATGAAGTCATATCTTTCACAGTCTCCCCAAATTTTTTTCCGTGGGAAGATTGAGAAAGTTTCAGAGCTCTCTAATTCACCTTTACTCAGCAATTCCTTTCTACTTTCTGCCTAGCTAGCTGCTTCCCACAGAGAGCTGTAATTAAAGGACAAGATAGAGCTCAACAGGATAAACTATCAGAGTGAAGATCAAGACATAGTTCAGCTTTCCCAGTCCCTGAGTTACCCCTTCTAATAAACACAGAGTCTGCATAATGGAGCTTATGCCTATGCTAAAGGTCTATCTATTTGTTTATTTGTATGTTTGCCTTCTTGGGATTGAATCTCGGCATGCTAGGCAAGGACTCTACCACTAAGCTATACATCTTGGTCTAAATAACAGTTTCCAAAACTATAAGCAAAATGAAAACTTATCACAGAAAATTTTAAAGAATCCTAAAAATGGAATGAAAAGAAAAATCCTTAATCCAACATCAAACCCAAAACCCGAAGCAGCCAACCAAATCAGAGAAAAATTATGGAAGCTGGTCATGGCGGTGGAGCCTATGACTCTATCACCCCCCAGGCTGAGACAGCTGCATTGTCGAGAGCACAAAGGAAGCTTGGGAGGTGTACCAAAAGGAAGGGCGGCTAAGAGTGGGGAGAGACATAGTTTTCCTCCCTCTGCCCCCTGCAGGTTTTTGGGATAGGGTTACCCTAGGCATCTTTGAATGCCCCAGAACAGGCTGTGTAGATCATGCTGGCCTCAAGTTCATATCCATCACCATATCTACTTCCAGAGGGCTGGGGTTACAAACGTGGAGCACCATGACCAGTCTGTACCATGCTGGGAATCACATTCAGGACGTTTCACATGCTGAGCAAGTACTACCATAACTGAACCCTGAGCCCATAAATTTGTTTTGTTATCAAAAGCATTAGTGACACTCTTATATGTAAATCTCTCCTCTTCAGCTTTTAGTTAGGTGACTCTGGCTGTTGAGCCCATGGCTGAATACATGCTATGCACGTCTTCTTCTGTGCTGCATCACCACTCCAACATAACCGTGGGTACTGTGACAGAACTCTTCAAGCACACTACCATTGTTAACGGGAGGGCTTTCCCACAGGGGGATTACTTACTACTCTGCAATTTACTATTGTATGTAACATAAAGCAACTTTGCTCCATTTTTGAAAAATTAAGACATTTTAAGGATAAATTTGAAGAATTGGAGTCAGAGTTTTGAACACTGATCTCACACTATAGCCTGGGATTTGCCACTGGTCCAAGGCTGGCCTCATGATGGAGGAGGGTTACCTGTCTATTGTGTTATTTTCATTGGTCAATAAAGAGACTGCCTTGGCCCTTTGATAGGACAGAAAATTAGGTAGGCGGAGTAAACAGAACAGAATGCTGGGAAGAAGGCAGTGAGACAGATGCCATATAGCCAGCCACCAGGTCAGACATGCTGAATCTTTCCCGGTAAGCCACACCTCGTGGTGCTACACAGATTATTAGAAATGGGTTAATCAAGATGTGAGAGTTAGTCAGTAACTAACTCTCTAGAGATAATGGGCCAGGCAGTATTTAAATGAATACAACTTATGTGTTATTATTTCTGGGGCTAAGCTAGCCATGCGGGAGCTGGGCAGGATGAAAAGCAGGCCTGCCTGCAGTTCCTTACTACAGCCTCACGTCACTCACGCTGCCTCAGACTTTTGAGTGCTATGATTTACAGGTGTGAGCCACGTTGCCCGGCTTTGAATATTTTAAGGGCTGAATTTAGCAAGAATTAAATTTGACCTATTTTTAGTTGATATTTTGACATGTAAAAACTCTAGTTTACTGCCCTTTATGCTTCTTGTATTAAAAGCGATACTGGTCAGACATGAATTTGTATGCGACGGTTCCCTCATTCAAAATGACTGTGCCCCTAATATTTTCTATTTTGTGAGCTTAGTGTTTTAATTATTATTTTTTTAAATTTATTTACTTCTATTTTATGTGCATTGGTATTTCACCTGTATGTATGTCTGTGTGAGGGTGTCAGATCCTCTGGAACTGGAGTTACAGACAATTGTCATCTGCCATGTGGTTGTTGGGAATTGAACCTGGGTTCTCTGGAAGAAAAGCCAATGCTCTTATCCACTGGGCCATCATTCCAGTTCTACTTATTCATTCTCTCTCTCTCTCTCTCTCTCTCTCTCTCTCTCTCTCTTTCCCTCCCTCTTTCCCTCCCTCCCTGGCTATCCTGGAACTCACTTTGTAGATCGGGCTGGGCTTGAACTTTCAGAGATCTGCCTCCTTCTGCCTCTGAGTGCTGAGATTAAAGGCATGTGAAGTGGTGCCCTGAGTGTTGTTGCTATCATTATTACAAATATTGTTTTGGGGAGGACATGATTTCTTTGCATAGCCCCGGATGTCTTGAAATTCATTCTGTAGACCAGACTGGCCTGGAAATCAGAGATCCACCGGCCTCTGCCTCCAGAGTGTTGGATCAAAGGCATGCGCCACCACTACTGGTGAGTGTTTCGAGCTTTAATGAAGTCAGAGTGGGAGGTACAGCTCAGCTGATAGAACACTTGTGTACCATGTGCAGATACCTGGGACTTATCCTCATCACTGCATAGACTGGGCGAGGAGGCACATGCCCGTGATCTTAGCACTGCAGACATGAAGGAAAGGGGATCAATACTTCAGCTACATAGGCCAGTCTAAGCCAGGTGGCAGCCTGTCTCAAAGGAAAATATAAAATTAACCATGTGTCTCCCTCACATGTCTCTAACTTATTCTGTAACAAGAAATTGTAAAACAGGAAGCTGGGACTGGAGAGATGGCTCAAAGGTTAAGAGCATGTACTACTCTTGAATAGCGGATATGAGCTCAGTTCCCTGCATCCACATTATCACACAGTAGCGTGTAACTCCAGTTCTAGGAAATTCAAACCCTCTTCTAGCCTCCATATGCACCTGCACTCGAGTATACATGTGGCCATATACATACATAAAATATAATATATACATCAAATATAAAATAATAAATCTTAATTTTTTTAGATATTTATGGTTTGGGTATAAAAAAATTTTGGATCAGTTTTACTTTCAAGATTAGAAGGCATTAGATTTGGAGCCGGGCGGTAGTGGCACACACCTTTAATACTAGCACTTGGGAGGCAGGCAGGTGGATCTCTGTGAGTTCAAGGCCAACCTGGTCTACAACAGCTAGTTCTAGGACAGGCTCCAAAGCCACAGAGAACCCCTGTCTTGAAAACAAACGAAAGAAAGAAAGAAAGAAAGAAAGAAAGAAAGAAAGAAAGAAAGGAAGGAAGGAAGGAAGGAAGGAAGGAAGGAAAGAAAGAAAGAAAGAAAGGCAGAAAGAAAGAAAGAAAGGCAGGCAGAAAGAAAGAAAGAAAGAAAGAAAGAAAGAAAGAAAGAAAGAAAGAAAGAAAGAAAGAAAGAAAGAAAGAAAGAGATTTGGTATTCAACTTCTTCTAGATAGAATCTCACTATGTATTTGTGGCTGACCTGGAACTGAGTCTGTAGACCAGGCTGGCCTCGAACTCACAGAGATCCACCTTCCCTGCTCCGCTAAAGTTCTGTATGGCCAAGTCTAGCTAAATCACGGTTTTATTGTAGCTCTTCGGTGTAGACTTTTGTCTCTATTTGATTCTTTGCTAACCTTGCTTGTTTGGAAGGGAGAACAGACAAAGCATTGAGGGACTGAGGATGTGGTTCCGGAGGCAGAGTGCTTGCCTAGGGTTTATAAAACACAGGGCTCAATTCTCAGAATGGAAATCCAAGGTCATCTTCAGCTACATAACGAGTGTAAGGTCAGCCTGAGACGCGTCAGATCTTGTCTCAGGAAAAGGAAAAGCAGAAGGGCACACACTGGATTTTTTGTTTTCTCTTGTTTTGTTTTTCAAGGACAGAGTTTCTCTGTAGCTTTGAAACCTGTCTTGGAACTGGCTCTGGAGACCAGGCTAGCCTCAAACTCACAGAGATTTGTCCGCTCTGTCTCCCGAGTGCTGGGATTTAAAGCATGTGTCACCACCGCCCAGCTACACACTGCATTCCTTGTCTTCATAATTCTTTTCTTTGTAATTCACCAATAATGTTATTCTCTTGCTCCCTGCTTTCTTTTTATTGATACAGGTTATCTCTACATGTGCCAGACTGCCTTTAACTCAGTCCTTATGATACTCCTGCCTCAGTATGTGCAGTACTGGTATTACAGGTGTGAATCCCTATGTTGATATATATATATATATATATGTATATATATATGTGTGTGTGTGTATACATAATATATATATAATATATATATAATGAAAATTTTTATTTTTATTTAGTGATTTTTGGTTTTTGAAACATGTCTCTTTGGCTGTCCTGGAACTCACTCTGTAGGCCAGGCTGGCCTTGAACTCACTGAGATTCGCCTGCCTCTGTCTCCCAGAGTGCTGGGATTAAAGGCATGTGCCACCACGTCCTGGCTAAACAAGTAACGGCTTTTTATATTAAGACAAAACTCCCCTCATTAGTCCTTCGGCAAAACACTGTGAGTCACATGTTCACCAAGAAACCCAGGGCGGGAAAAGGTGAAGCCACAGTGATGCCAGGAAGAGCCCCACCATGAGGTGGGAAGGAGTCTGTGCAGGTGAGCACAGTAGGAGCCACATAATGAAGTCACCGTGGAGTGGGAACAACCTGCTCAGAGCTCATCCAGCTGCGGAGAGAGCAGGAGCCGGCAGGTGATGGAGCACAACCAAACCCAGGACGTCCAGTCCAGACTCCGTGGACTTTCCTGAGAAAGGATGAAGAACTGGGAATTCCTAACTCCTTCCTCCTCTCTCTTCTCCCAATGAAAACTACCCCCCCTCCAAAACTCTGTTCTGATGTGAGACCATTTGAAGAGAAAAATGCCAATATTTTTTAAATAACTTTTTGTAGAAAGTTTCAAAGCTACAAGAAGCTCACAAAAATATTTCACTAATAATCATTGTATCTTCTTTTTTAAAAAAGATTTTTTTTAGTTGATTCTTTGGGAATTTCATATCATGCATCCTAATCCCACTTTTTTTTTCTCCAGACCCTCCATATCTGCCCTTCACCTTGTAGTGCCACTCCTTAAAGAAGAAAATAAAAATATCAATAAAACTGCAACAAAACTGTCACCCCTCCTTCTTTCCAGCATCTCCTCTTCATTCCTCTCAATGGCACTGGGAGCTGCATTGGGCAATGCAGTAGATCCTTTTGTTCAAACAGTTTTACTTGCAAATGTTCATGTCAATGAATTGTTGGTTTGGCTCAAGGCCTCAGGCTTCTGCCACACCATGAATACTGGACGCTCACTAAAACTCCTTTTGGATATCCTGCTTTTGCCCTGGAGATCCTGCAGCTCTGGTTCCATAGGACCAGTTCCTTCACATAGCAGTAGATCATAGATGTGGCAGATGTTGGGGTGCATCAGCTCAATGCCCTGGATGTGGGCCTGGGTGGCAGCTGAGGGGGAATTTAAGTTCAGATTAGGCTTTATTATCTAGAAGAAGATTTATAATTCAATCAACTACTTTTAGATCTATTCATAATAACTATTCTTATCATTCTTCCAATTTTAGTTCCTTTCAACTTTCTAAGAAGGTTACTTCTAACTACAAAGGTTTGAGCCACACTAGCTTCCTCCAAACAAAAACAGAGATGAATCAACAATTCCTAGAGGAAAGAAATTGTTAACAGCTCATGAAAACAGTGATGCTTTTTTCAGCTGTGAGGGCTCAGAGAGGCTGAGGCTGATTTTCACAAGTTCAAAGCTAGCCACATAGTGTTTCAATTCAACCTAGGTTGCAGAATGAGATTCTGTTAAAAAACAAAGCAAAACAAAACAAAAAACTAACTAAAAGTTTCTAGAAACAGTGTATGTGATTCCCTCCTATGTTTCAAAACTTAAAGGAAAAAAAAGTGTCTTCCTTAGGGTTTTTTTTTTTATTGCTGTGAAGAGACACCACGACAACAGCATAAAGAAAACAGTTAGTTGAAGTGGTGGATTACAATTTGAAGAGGTTCAGTCCATTTATGATAATGACAGCGAGTATGGCAGTGTGCAGGCAGAAGGCGCTGGCTACATCTTGACCAGAAGGCAACAGAAAGTCAACTGCCCAGCACACTGTGTTAAGCTCAAAAATTCACCCCCACAGAGACACACATCTTCCAACGAGGTCACACCTCCTCTTTGGGGGCCATTTTCATTCAAACCACCACAAAAGGATTTCACAGGGACCCATCCAGCCACAGGCAGTGCGAAAGGAAAGAGGACGGCGTTCAGAGGTTAGACTTCTGCAATACTTCTGAGCCGAGTCCAGGGCAAAAGTGAGAAGATGGGAAACAAGAGATAAAATGGCTGACGAAACTGCGGTGACCGCGCCAAAGCATCTTCCTGATAGAAATCTCATCAAGAAGGGGCAGAAAAGGGGAAGGACG
Organism: Myodes glareolus; assembly: GCF_982192425.1. Taxonomy (NCBI): domain Eukaryota; kingdom Metazoa; phylum Chordata; class Mammalia; order Rodentia; family Cricetidae; genus Myodes; species Myodes glareolus. The sequence goes on from NC_142026.1 coordinate 100,702,902, forward strand.
GCAAGCTTATGCGTTTCCATTCTTGAAAGACGGCTTTTTTTGGAGACCCAGCCGACTTGCTTGACTGCAGATGAGCTATTGTTTTTGTCCTTGCTCTTCCTTTACCTACAGAGTCCGTGAAAGATGGTGGTTTCTCAGGTTGTTTTTTTTTTTTCCATCTTGCTTAACTTGTTTATAAAATGAGGTGTAAGAGATTTTGACATCTGAGGCTGCTTAGGGTTAACTGCTTGATTTCTCAACACAAGACAGGTCACTGTGTAACGAGGTGAAAAGAAAATTAAATTGACCAGAATCCCTGCAATATCCAAGGTGTCAGCTTCAAAAGCAGAGAACCCTTTCCTCACCACATTCTAGATTTTGTTGGTTCTACTAAGTTATCCAGAAAATAGATTGTCAGATAATTTCTGGTGTTCTCTCTCTCCCTCTCTCTCTCTCTCTCTCTCTCTCTCTCTCTCTCTCTCTTTCTCGTGTGTGTGTGTGTGTGTGTGTGTGTGTGTGTGTGTGTGTGTGTGTGGTGGTTTCGAGATAGGGTTTCTCCGTGTAACAGTCCTGGCTGTCCTGGAACTCCCTTTGTGGACCAGGCTGACCTTGATTTCACTGAGATCCCTCTGCATCTGCCTCCCCAGGGCTGGAATTAAAGTCGTGCACCAACACCGCCCCACACAAGCATTTCTAGAGTGATTTTTGTAGCCAACAATAAGAACTCTCAGAGAAGTGGCTGTGACGGTGCAGATCTGTAAACACAAATGTAAAGAGGCTGGGGCAGCAGGATTATGAGTTCAAAGCCAGCCTGGGCTACCTAACAAGGTAGCAAGCTCCAGGCCATTATGGGCTACACTGTCACTTAAAGAAGGAGAGAGAAAAGGAAAACAAGGAGAGGAAGAGGTTGAAGAGGTTGCTACTGGTAAACCAGGGGTAGTGGTATCCAGCCATAATCACAGCACTCTGGAAGAAGGAGCATAAGGCTCAGAAGAAACTTCAAGGTGATCATCAGTTTCAGTGTGAGTTCAAGGTCAAGGCCAGCCTGAGACACCGAAGGGCTTGTCTCAAAAAAGTGCCAGGGTGGGGGAGAGTGGGGGGTGATAAATATATGTATTTATCACATCTACCAAAGTTAAATCAAGATCAGAAAAGCAAGTTAAAGGGACTTATAACCCCTAGTAAAAGTAAAGCAGTCACTAAAAATTCTACCAGTAAAGAAAATCCAAGGGCCAGATGATTGTAGCACAGAATTCTACCAGGCTTTCAAAGAAGAGTTAATACCAATGTTCCTCAATTTATTCCACAAAATAAAAGAAGTAGAAACTGCTTGGTTCTTTTTATGAGGCCACAGTTACCCTGATACCAAAACTACATAAAAATCCATCAAAGAAAGACAGTTACTGACCAAATTTCCTTTATGAACATAGATGCAAAAATTCTCTATAAAATACTTGCAAACTGAATCCAAGAACACATCAAGAGAGCCATCCGCCATCATCACCTGGGCTTCATCCCAGAGATGCAGGCAGATCTTTGTGGGTCTGAGGCTAGCCCAGACTACAGAGCCAGTTCCGGGACAGGCTCCAAAAGCTACACAGGGAAACTTTGTCTCAAAAAAAAAAAAAAAAAAAAAAAAAGAAAAAAAGAAAACCAACCAACCAAACAAACAAACAAAAACCCCACACCTTTAATCCCAGCACTTGCTGCAGCAAAAATGGACAAATCTTGGGCTGGAGAAATGGCTCAGCGGTTAAGAACACTGACTGCTCTTCCAGAGGACCTGGGTTCAATTCCCAGCACCCATATGGCAGCTCACAACTGTCTGAAAATCCAGTTCCAGGGGATCTGACACTTTCACACCAATGCACATAAAATAAAAGATAAATAAATCATAACATTTTTAAAAAAATAATGTAAAAAAAATGGACAGATCTTTGTGAGTTCAGTGCCATTCTGGTCTAGAGAGTGAGTGTGTGAGTTTTAGCACAGGGCTATACAGAGAAACTCTGTCTTCAAAAACCAGGAAAATAAAAGGAAAGAAAGAAAAATGAAAAAAGAAGGGTTATGGGGGTACAGATCTAAACAGAGAATTCTTTATAGTGAAAACCTAAATGGTTGAAAAACACTTAAAGAAGTATTCAACATTCAAGTCATCAGGGAAATGCAAATAAAAACTACTTTGAGATTTCACCTTATACCAGTCAGAATGGCCAAGACCAAAAAATAAATAACAGTACAAATTTGTGAGAATGTGGAGCAAGGGGAACACTCCTCCATTGCTGGTGGGAGTCCAAATTAGTACAACTAGTATGGAAATCAATGTGGTGGTTCCTCAGAAAGGTGGGAATCTATCTACCTCAAGATCCAGGTAACTCTTCCACTCTTGGGCATATACCCAAAGTACTGTACATCCTTAAACAAAGACACTTGCTTAACCATGTTAATTGCTGCTCTATTAATGATATCCAGAAACTAAAGGCAGTTTAGCTGTCCCTCAACAGACGAGTAAGGAAAGAAAATGTGGTTTATTTAAACTCTGGGAGCTGTAGTCCATACCCAGTACTGCTTGGGTGGCCAAGAATCTGAAAGTAGATAGGCCAGGAACGGAGGGCAAAACCAAGTAAGACAGTTCTGCTAAAGGAATGTAGCAATAAATTGACTCCTAATGAAATTTTGTTATACCTATAGATCTATGCCTTACTCAGACATCATCAGAGAAGCTTCCTTCTCTAGCAGATGGGAACAAATACAGAGACACACAGCCAGTGTACAGAAAGTGAGACACCTCGGACTACTCAGCCCTAAATGGGATGCATCAATCAAATCCGTCTTCTCAGGGCTCAGGGAATCCAGTGGAAGAGGAGGAAGAAAGGGTGTAAGAGCAAGAGGGGTGGAGGACACCAAGAATGAAAGGCCTTCTAGATATATTAGGAGCAACACACATGTGAACTCACAGAGACTAGCACAGCATGCACAGGGCCTGCATGTCTGTAGCAGATGGGGCGCTAGGACTAAAAGGGGAAATGGACACAAGCCCCCATCCTGACCCAGAAGCTATGTCCAGTTGATAACTACTTGCAAATAAAAGCAATTAGTTTTCTCCAAGGAAGTCAGTCTTACTGAGGAAACAAATAATTCTTAATGGCAGGCCTCATGTCCTACAGTAGATGGTGAGTACAAAATACACTCCAAACATGTCTTGAGGGTTCTTTGTCTCATAATATCAAGCCAGGGATTTTTTTTTTTAAAATCATTCCTTCCTTCCTTTTCTTTTTTAAGACAGGCTTTCTCTGTAGCTTTGGAGCCTGTCCTGGAATTTGCTCTGTAGACCAGGCTGGTCTCAAACTCACAGAGATTCACCTGCCTCTGCCTTCTGAGTGCCAGGATTAAAGTTGTGTGCCACCACCACCCAACTATAAAATCCTTGCTATATTTATGGCTTCCTATTTTGTGGTTTTGGGTGCTTGTGTGTGTGAACATGTGTGTCTTTGCATCTATATCTGTTCTTGTTTATTTTATTTGGCTCCTTTTCTTGTTTGGGTTTGTCCTATTCTGATTTGTTTGATTTTTACTGATCTTATTTTATAATTAATCCCTACATGTTAGTTTTCTAATGAGTTACAGAAAGCAAGTGGATCCAGATGGGAGCAAAGGTGGAGAGGAACTGGGAGGAGTCGGGGCCAGTATGTAATCAGAATATATTTTATGGAATTTCTCAGGGTTGGCTACTTTTATTTTCTCTGAGACACAGTTATCTTATATAGCTCTAGCTGACTTGGAACTCACTATGTAGACCTGACTTACCTTGAATTTGTGGCAATTCTCTTGCCCCTACCTTCCAAGTGGAATTGCAGGAATGCTCCAATCATGCATGGATACTTGTTTTTTTTTTTTTAAATAAGATTACAATTTTTGTACTGTGTAGAATAAAACAGTAGACACAGAACAGTGTGTATGTGTGTGTGTGTGTGTGTGTGTGTGTATACTTTAGTTTTTCCTGTAGGAAAGCGAAATGACAAATAAAAATTTGGCAAATTTACAGTCTCTATTATTAAAGAGTTTACAGAGAATACTACTTTTTTGGTTTTTGTTTTTTAGAAACTATTGTAGAGCACTACGGCTTTAATAGTTTAATGTAATTTTTTTCTCTCTTGTCGGGTTTCTGTCCTGCCCGGTTCCTGCAATCGTTAAGTCCCAAAGAAATCACACAAAAGACTTCATTAGTTATAAACTAATTGGTCCGTTAACTCAGGTTTTTTATTAACTAGTTCTTATAACTTATATTAGCCCATCATTCTTGTCTAAGTTAACCATGTGGCTCAGTACCTTATTCAGTAAGGCAGTCACATCTTGCTTTTTATGTGGCTTGGTCAGGACTGTGTACCAAGCTTTCCTCTTTCCAGAATTCTATTCTCATTTCCCGCCTCTACTTCCTGTCTGGTTGTCCCACCTATACTACCTGCCTGGCTACTGACCAATCAGTGTTTATTAAAATATAATTGACAAATCATTGTCCCACAACCCTTTCTTCTCCTCCTCCTCCTCTTTCTTCTTCTTTTGCTGTTGTTTGTTTTGTTTTTGTCTTTTGAGACAAGGTTTCTTTGTGTAGCTCTAGCTGTCTACCTGTCCTGAAACTTGCTTTGTGGACCAGGCTGGCCTCAATTCACAGAGATGCTCCTGCCTCTTCCTCCTGAGTTCTGGGATTAAAGACATGTGCCACCATGCTGGGCTCTTCTTCTTCTTTTATTTCTTTTATTTTTGAGACAAAGCTTCACTCTGTAGCCCTGGGTGGCCTAGAACTTGCTTCGTGGACCAGGCTGTTCTGGGACTCACAGAAATATGCCTGCTCTGCCTCCTGAGAGTTGGCATGTACCACAACATCTAACTTGAAATTGAATTTTGTAAACCCAGCTTCCACTTCTTTGATATATGGAAATGAAAATATTTTTTCCGATGAGCAGTGGTGGCACACACTTTTTAATCCAGCACTTGGGAGGTAGAGTTAGACAAATCTTTCTGAGTCTGAGGCCAGCCTGGTCTACAGAACAAGTTTCAGGATGGCCAAGGTTATACAGAGAAACCGTGCCTCAACAAACCTAAAATAAAATAGAATAGTTTTTCCAAATAAGTCATCCAGTACAACAAAATGTTTAGTCTAGGCATTCATCAGTCAGGAGTGGCGGCATACAGCTATAATCTCAGTACTTGGGAGGTATAGTCAGAAGAATCTGGTGTTTGGGGCTACCCTGACCTATAAGAGACCTTGTCTCAAAAAACACAAACAAAACACCACCATCACAGCCACCAATAGCAAATGTGACTTTTTGGAAAGGTAAACACTTGATGGCGTTAACTGAATGGAGCATCTTGATCCTGAGAGGCCGCTGATTGCGTGGTAAGTTTAGAATGTACCGCTGTTTTAATTTTACCAAGAAATATACCGATCAAATTGTATTCGAACTGGTGGAAGTCCACGGACTAATCAGTGAATTAATGTAAAAAGAAAATCCAAAAGGCTTATCAAGTTTGTTTTAGACTTACAATCCCTTTGGCTTTGAGGCCTATGTGAGAGTCTTGAGTCATGAATGTCAGCCTGGTACATTTCAGCCACCGTAGTGACATTGTTGTTTTCTTTTCGGGGTTTTATTTTTCTGATGATCGTGTACATAATATTGTTCATCCTTAAGTGTTCTTTTTAAGACTTTATTTTTATAATGAATTTTAATATCCTTAGCAATTTAAATATATACTTGCTTTTGAGACTTTTGAGACAGGACCTTTTCTTTCTTGCAGTGCTAGACACGAAGCCCAGGGCATGCTTGCTATATGTTTGGGACTGAGCTCTGACTTTAGCCCTTGTTCCCATCAACGGTTATCAGCCTTGCGTAGGGCAGACCATCCTTAGTGTCCTGGAAATGGTCAGATAGGAAAATGTTGCAAACTTGGTTGAGGAGGAGTTTGGATTTGATCAGTACACACTGTATGTGGCTATGAAAATGTCAAACTGAACCCCGTTAAATATCAAAAACAGCATTAAGAAGTTATAAAGTTCCCTTTCTTTTGCGTTTCCAAGTATGAATCGTTCTTTCTCTCATTTTTGTTTTGCGACACAGTGTCTGCCATATCCCAGGCTGGCCTTGAGCTAGATAAGCATGTCTCTAAGAATGACCTCGGATTGCTGCTCTTCCCGCTTTTTCCTCCGGAATACTAGGATTACAGACACGCAGCATGAGATTTATGTGGTGCTGGGGATTGAGTCCAGGACTTGGTGCATGCTAGGCTCGCACTCTACCAGCTGAGGTGTGGCCCTAGCCCAGTCACCTCTCTTTTACATACTTGCTGATGGGAGTTATGTTTTGAACGAGTCTTCTGTGTAGCTCTGGCTGCCCTCGAACTCCCTATGCAGACAAAACTAGCCTCAGATTCACAATAATTTGTTGCCCTTGCCCCCTGAGTACTGAGGACTTTCAGTATAAAAACAAAACAAAAAGTTTGTAGGTGATGATTTCTTCTGAAGTTATAGGCTGATTTGAGTCGGTTCTTCTTCTTCTTTTTCTTCTTTTTCTTCTTCTTCTTCTTCTTCTTCTTCTTCTTCTTCTTCTTCTTCTTCTTCTTCTTCTTCTCCTCCTCCTCCTCCTCCTCCTCCTCCTCCTCCTCCTCCTCCTCCTCCTTCTCCTCCTCCTCCTCCTTATTTTGGTTTTCCAAGACAGGGTTTCTCTGTGTGACAGCCCTAGCTGTCTTGGAAATAGCTCTGTAGACCAGGCTAGCCTAAACTCACAAAGACAAAGATCTGCCTGCCTCTCTGCTGGAATCAAGGCAAGTGCTACCACTGCCCGGCAAGTTAGCTCTTTTCAAGCCCTCTTCTCTGTAAGCAGCATCAGATATATGGACTGATTTGAGCTTTAATACAGGAGCGTGAGTACAGGCAGTCTTGTCTGCTTCTTTCTTTTCTTTTTCTCTCTTACAGGAATCCTCTATGAAGGCCAAGCTTCCTTGTATATAACTACGCCAGGTGTTTAGGAAGCCAGGCACATAGACCCTGTCCTGAGAACAATGTGCAGCTGCCTCTCAGAGCTGGGCCCCGGCTGTCCCTGGGCATTCGCAATTCCTCAGGTCAGCCGCAGGTCAATCAACACACCTGTTGATGTATTGGTTATCTCAACTGCAGGGAACCAGCCAGCGTGGATGCCTCCAGTGCGTGACCTTCCTGTGCTCCCAGGCTTGCTAGCTCTTCTCTTGAGTTTTGCTATGTTTTCAACTTCTTCTCTCTGAGCTCTCTGTAGTCAGCGTTTAACCGGGCTCAACTCTGACCAGTAGAAACACAAAGGAAAATCGTAAGTGACCTCTTTCACCTCTGCCTGCACCAAGCAACAACTTGGTTATCTCTTTTTCTGGTGTTCACAGCCAAACTTGTGGAAGGAATCTCATGCACGCTCTGTTTAAACATGCCCAACTCACCCTTCCACTTACTGAAATCTCACCCATCTGCTGCTCTGGGCCTTCTTACCTTGGCCCAACAGCGCTTAAACTATGAGACTCACAGGATCGTCTTCGTTTCCTTGCTTGATCTTTGGGAAACATCCATCACTATAAGCAATTGTTTCATTTGGGTCAGAACTGTCTCCTGGAAAAATACTTTGATATCTCACAGGAATGCAGAGCATATCAGGTTCCAGATAAAATTAATCCCATGCCCTCCAAATCTGCTTCTCACTGGAGCTCCGCCGCTCAGCAGCTCTGGTCTACCCAGTAGGTGGACACATTTCAGTCCCTGGTTTTCACACTGTCACTGCTTCAGGACAGGTGGTAGCTGGATAGCCTGAAGGATGTGGCTGTTTTGTGAAACAGATCTTTAAAGGTCTATACATGTTTGCTAGCTGATTGAAAAATGCACTTTTTCCCAGTCATTATTTTTGTGACCAGACACACCGTTAATAACTGGTATTTGAAAAGAATGTGTGCTGCTACAAACAGGAGACAATAGGGACTTAAGGTCACGGTTGGGAGTACAAGCCACTGTGTGGTGCAACCATTACTATCAATGGAAACAGCTAAAAGACGGTTAAATTTTTAACCTGGAGCTCGGAAACACCCAAAAGTCTAACAAAGCATTCTTGATATCTTACTGAAACATTTACTAAGCTAAAAACCCAATTAATTGTAAAACAAAGAAAAAGAAACAGAATAAAAGAGATAATAAGCTAAAAATCAGAGACCAAAGTCTCAGTGGATCAGACACCGACCTGTGAGTTCTTTAAGCCCGAATCAGTTTCGACCTCAAGGTGAAACGCAGACCTCAGAGTGGGGATTTGATGTCAGAGAACATTTCAACAAGAGGGCCAGTTCCTAGGATAAGAGCACATCTTGCTCTTGCAGAGGGCTTGGGTTTTGGTTCCCAGCACACACACACACACACACACACACACACACACACACACACACACACAAAGGCTTCCAACCATTCCAGTTGGTGGGATCTCCAAGTTCAAGGGCCTCCCCATGGTGCACAGACATACATGCAGACTACCAATACACTTGAAATAATAAAATAAAGGTCTGGAGAAATGGCTCAGTGGTCTGGAGAACTGGCTGCTCCTCCAGAAGACCCAGACTCAGCCCCCACGTGGCAGCTCGCAGCTGTCTACAACTCCAGTCTCAGGTGATCTGATGCTTCTCTCTCGGGCCTCTTCAGGCACTAGGTGTGCACTCAGGGCACAGACATACATGCAGGAAACACCCGGACACATCAAAATGAGTGAAAATAAAAAATAGGATAAATAATAAAATAATCCTGAAAAGAGTGTGGTGGTATTGGTGTATACCTTTAACTCTTCAATTCCAGCGCTTGGGAGACAGAGGCAGCCAAACTTTATCCCTGAGTTCGAGGCCAGCCTAGTCTACAGGATGTGCTCCAGGACTATGCAGAGAAACCCTGTCTCCGAAATAAAAATTAAAAAAAAAGGAAAAGAAAAGAAGAAAGAAAATAAAAGAAAAAAAATTTCCCCACTTATTTTATTTTGCTTTGGTCACCTTCTCCCCCTCCTCCCACTCTTGACAAGATCTTCCTGTACAGACTAGGGGACTCCTAACTCCCCATGCTTCTCTGCCCTCTGCGTGGGGAAAGTGCAGTCACGTAGCCCCATGCCTGTCTTCTGAGTCTCCCCTGATACTTAAGCCTAATCATAAATCCGCTCTCCAGGAGCTGAGGCAGCTAGAACGCACAAAGCACTGGGCTCCACCTCAGCGTGAGTAAAACCAGGCGTGGTGGCACAGGCAATGAGGAGGCAGAAGCGAGAGGATCAAGTGGGGCTCCACGAGACCTTATCTCGAGAACCCAGAAAGAAAAACTGAGTTACTTTCCATGGGGACCAGTCTATTCAAAACGACTGTAGCTATGTTACATTGCCCCGTAGATTCCAAAATACAAACAAACACACAGACACAGCGCCCCTGCAGCTGTCTGTCTTCTTCTCTCAGGAGTTAGCAGAATTTTAAATTCATCTGTAATTTCCAGGGTCAGGCTCCAGAGCAGAAAGGTCTAATTAAAGTAATGCTAGCCCTCTGCAGAGAGATCCTTTTTACGTGAGGTACTCCTACAGCCTTACCGATCAGTCTTCACCCGATATTTGGCTAGAAATCAATATCCACAAGCAAACTTGGCTGTCATGCAGCAGCAGGACCGTTCCTGTGTGGCTGGTATTCATCTTCTGAGTTATTACGCATCTGAAATTATTTTTCTCACGCATTACAAATTAGTGGTGAATTTCCACCCTGGACCACCGTCAGCAAGGTGGGAGTTTGTGTCTCTCCACCACGGTGAGAATTCAGGATGAGCTCATCAGGTCCTCCATTCAAAGTGCTGCATGCTGGGAGTGAGTCCAGACCTCCCGGGTGAGGCCTTGGCTCCACTTCCGTCTTACTTTCTCAATCTTGACGTTCCAAATTCAGAAAACTGAACTTTTTTTTTTTTAAAGGAAGATTTATTTATTTTTATGTGTGTTGATGTTTTGTCTGCATGTATGTCTGTGTGAGGGTGCCAGATCCTCTGGAACTGGAGTTACTGATAATTGTGAGCTGCCAGATAGGTACTGGGAATTGAACCCCCGGTCCTTACGAAGAGCAGACATTGCTCTTGTTGGACCAAAATTATCTCAGGACTTGTACCTCGAGGCCTGTAGAACAGAGTAAAGTCTGGTTCCAGTTTGAATGATAGTCTCAAAGCTACTGAGTGAGGATGAGACAGCAAAATCTAGGTAGACACCCCTCCAGCCAGAGGGAGGGCTTGACTGTCTCTCATTGGCTGGAGGTACTCCCACATCACATGACCTATATTAATCGAAGGTCACTGAGTTCCTACTTTGACTTGACTCCCTATTGTGTCTGATTGTTCTGCCTTGTGGGGCTGGGGAAGGGGCCGACAGCGTACGCACCTTTCCTTGGGGAATAAGGCTAAGGAGGCCTGGCAGCTCTTAACGGTTGAGCCTTCTCTCTAGCCCCGAAAATTGACTATTTTTGAATTAAAGTTAATAAAAATTCAGAGACAGAGATTGGGATTCAGCTTAAGACCAGAAAAGCAAAGCAGCCAGCCACTGGCCTTTACCTCCACCTCAACCTCATTCTTAGGTTTCTTGGAGGCAGGATCACCATTTTCCGACCGAGGTCGAGGTAAAAGCTAGTGGTTGGCTGCTTTGCTTTTCTGGTCTTCAGGTTGAACCCCAATATCTGTCTCTGAGTTTTCATTAAATGTGCTTCACATTTTAATTTGTTTCTTAAATATTTTAAGCTTTGATAACTATTGTTTCCAAAACCATTATCACAACTCTTTTTCCTTCTGATGCTTTCAACTCCCAACCTGTCAGCTTGATTTTTTCATTGTTTTTCTTCTTTTGATAATATGGACAAATTCCTCTCTAGCCTTTTCTTCTAAGTCATCTTCTGTAGCACCATGAAGAATAACTGTTTCTGGCCCATCCTTTGGCATATCCATTTTAGACATTAGTGAATACCCCAGGACACACCAGCAGGCTTTGAAATTTTAGTGTTGAACACAGAACAAAATGGGAACACACCCATTACATTTATCAACCCCAACTGTTAATATTTTGTTTATGTTTACATTTGCTAATTATAGAATCATGTGAATATGGTTCCTCTGAAGAGAAGGTGACAGGAGGCCTAGAAAGGGAGGGACTCGAATGTTCCTGTGCGAGCTGCTCCTCACAGCCTCTAGGCTTAGCCCATCCATCTTCTCTCTCAGGATTTCAAAGTTAAGGATTTGCATCTCTACTAAAGTGATTCAAAAGATAACATCATTTTCATTAAACATAGAACTATTCTGTGATTTTTGTGGGAGAAACTGGGGAAAAGTGTTTCATTTACCTTTTTCCTTCTGCTGTGTTCTTTCACAGATAAGAATTGTAATTAGATACTGTAGTAGCTTTTTTGCTGTCCTGTCCTCTAAGACTTTGTATAAATGTGTTTGTTATAATACAATTATTTACTTAATCCCCCAAATAACAGTTCTTATTCTCCGTCCCTAGGGAATAAGATTGGAAATTTTCTGTGTCGAGCATCATGCAAAGCCTTCTCCTTCAGCACTGCCCTTAGTACATTAAGATCTCAACACTGCAGAAAGCACAAGATACAGCACTCTCCCTTCCCCCTTCCTGCCCTCACTCCCCTCCTTCTTCTCACCTTCCCCAGACCAGTCTTGAACTCCTGGGATCAGCTGCTCCTTCCCAGGCAGCCTCCTGAGTAACTGGAAAGACAGGTGTGCCCGCCATCTTTGTCCTTGCTAAGTGGTCTTTTTGTTTACTATCCCGTTTCCTGTTTCCTTTTCCCCTTCAGTTCTGAGAGTTGAGGCTAGTATCTTATGTTAGGCAGGCTCTCTCACTGAGCTGTAGTCCCAACCCTTTATTTTGATTTTAATACATAAAACAGAAGAAAACGACATTTAAAAACTGACGCAACCGCCACCCATGAGCCATCACCGAATGACTAACTCTCCAGTAAGGGAATCCAAGATTAAGGATAGTTGAAAAGTCTGTGGAAGAACTTTGGGTTTCACTGTTTAAAAGCATCGTTTGTAGGAACGAGTCAAACTGATGTGTGAGTTTGGGGAAACTATCCCAAGACCTTTTCACCATAGTCTCCACGGTGAATATAACAGTCAATGGAAGGCAAAAGTTCAAAATAAGGAGAAAAAAATTAGAAGGGTGATTAAAACATTGAAAAGCAATCAAACAGAAACGTTCAAGATAAAGGCAATAAAAGCTAAAGCAGATGCCATAATTAATAGACAAGACCACTCAGAAGAATGGAATACAGTGATGGAGATCAAAATTAAAATAATTTTTATACTTTTATATTTCTATATATATCTATTTATTGATCATCTATTTATTTATTGTTTTATTGTTCTTTGTTTCTTGAGACAGGACTTGTTTGTAGTCCTGGCTGTCCTGATGCTATGTAGACCAGGATAGCCTCAACTCACAGTGATTGCCTGTGTCTACTGTGTCTCCAGTGCTTGGATTGAAGGTGTGTACCACCACACCAGATTCAATATTTTTATTCTGAGACAGAGTGTTGCTCTATTACCTAGGCTGGCCTTACATTTGCTATGTGACTCAGGCAGATACCCAACATGGGATCTTTTCATGTCGTTTTTCTGAGTAGCAAGGACTACAGTTGTTCCTTAGCTACCAGATTTGTTTTAAGACCAGAGAAGGATGAAATAGTTTAAAGTTTGCTAAATTGATAATGCTGTTTGTTTTTTTTTTTTAATTTACGATTTTTTTTTTCCTTCAATTCCAGCACTCGGGAGGCAGAGGTAGGGAGATCTGTGAAAGGCCAGTCTGGTCTATAGAGAGTTCCAGTACAGCCAAAGGTGTTATAGAGAAACCTTTTCTCAAGACCAAAATGAAAAAAGCTTAAACATTTATCTTGGGCTAGGAAGAAGTCTCAGGAGTTAAGAGCTATAGATCTTAGCTTTTGTTGTTGTTGTTTGTGTGTGTGTGTGTGTGTGTGTGTGTGTGTGTGTGTGTGTGTGTGTTTTGTTTTTTAGAGACAGGTCTTACTATGTAGCATTGGTGGGCCTGAAACTCAATATGAAGACCAGGCTGGACCCACACTCAGAGAGATGTGCCTTCTTTGTCCTGGGTTTTAAGGTGTGGGCTGCCACATTCAGCTAAGAGTCACAAATATTCAAAAATATTTTAAAATTTAGTTTTACTTTTATTTATGTATATGTGTATATATATATATATGTATATATATATATATATATATATCTGTGTGATTCTGTGGCATATGTGTATGGGTATTTGTGGAAGCCAGAAAAGGGTGCCAGATCTCTTGGAAGTGGTGTGGTTGCTGGGAATTCAACTGTGGTCCTCTGCAAGAACAGCAAGTGATTTTAACTGCTGGGCCATCTCTCCAACTCCATTCTGGAAAAATTTTATATCATATCCTATAGTTTGCAATTATTAATCCATTTTGCTTTCTGTTGTTGCTGTTTGCTGTTTTGTTTACGTTCTTTGAAATGGGCCTCAGGACAGTGCATGCTGGCTTCAAATTCTCAAAGTAGCCGAGGCTGGCCTTTAGACTTCTGATTCTGTTATCTCTAGCTCCTAAATTCTAGGATTACGGATATGGCCCACCATGCCAGCTAAAGAAAGAATTTGTGTTTGCGTGTGGGAGTGGGGGGTGCTGGGAATCAATCCAGAGTTTAATACATGTTAGGCAAAAATGCAACCACAGATGTATGACTTGAACCTCTAGTTTTCTCTTCAGTCCAGAATAGTGTCATAAGAAAAATTTTATTATCTACTCAGCTTTCTAGAGGTACAAGTAATATAGGATGCTACAGAGTCTGTTTCAGCCTTTGATAGTTTATATTTTCTGCTACTTTTTTGAGTCTGACATACCACCTGCGCTACTAAGACACCTTGCCTGCTGATATATTAAAACAATAAATAAATGTCCAACAGATTAAGTAGAATGATTACCAAGACTTTAATTTTTGGTAATCTTTTTATCTTCATTTCTGCACCTCCATTACATTTCAGTTACTTAGTCTCATTTAATCCTAAGTGATTACTAAGTACAATAATGGATTATCATATCTTTTTCAAAGCATCAATTTAGTAAACTCGTGAGGCATGTTCCCAGTCTCACAGCTAACTAGTTCTCTGTTCAGTGTGTAATTTTGTCTGGCTCATTTTTCGGTTTTTATAATAGGATGGTTTTCAGTTTGGAAGGTAATTGTGGGAAAGAGGGGAGGATTGCTGCTGGCTCTACGGAAAGGCTGTGACCTGTGATTACAGGAAGCTGGGAACACATAGTTGGGGGTGGGCGTTGTAAGGGCAGCTATTGATAATGTGTTAATTATACTAATTAATGTTGAGGCAATCGAGTTAGTTTTCATAAAGAGAGATCTTTACGAGGCAGATGCTTACGCCTAGTGGAGAGAGAGGGAGTATTCAGGTGTGGTCTTGTCTCCACAATCTGAAGAGTTTTCTCTCCCTGCTTTTCAAAGCACACAGCATTTGGAGGATTTGAATCAACCAGAGGGCTAGGAGCAAAGGCTCTTCAGCAACATTCTGGTTTGTTTTGTTTGAGAATCTATCTTGTAATATAGCCCAGGTTGGCGTGGAACTTGCTCTGTAGCTCATGGTAGTCTCGGCCTTGCTATTGCCTCACCTTCCGAGTTCTGCAGTCATAGTGAGGGCCACTCTGTCCGGTTTCAGTGGCATGCTGTCACTTTGTGAGCTGCTGGCTCTGCTGTGCTCCCTTTGTCTTTAGGCATGTTGCAGGTCAGATGAAAAGAATCAGAGTGTTTTCTTCAGTTAGGTCGGAAAGGGATTAGCATTTGCTCTGAAACACAGGGTCTGGGTTGTAGACCAGTAGCTGGGCAAAGTTTTCTTTTCTTTCTTTCATTTTTTTCCCTTCAGTAGATAGCAGTAGGGGAAAAAAGTGAAGGCTTTTTGCTTGTAAAAACATTTACTGTCTCCTAGCAATCTGCAGTGATGCTGTGCTAAGTCTGACAACAGATGAAAGCTTCCAATGTCATAAAACATTACAGTAGTACGGGAAAGTTACCTAACTGCCTCAGCAACTCCTGCTCGGATTCATCAGTTCTAGAAAGTCTGTACTAGGAGTTAAATTCACAGTATTATTAGCTTTTTCCTCAAAGGCATCAGTCTTTAAGTTTTATGTGTTTGAGTGTTGCACCTGCATGTGTGTTTGGGTGTGCTCATACCTGGTTCCCCGTGTCCCTTTGGAACTAGAGTTCAAGGTGGTTGTGAGACACCATGCTGGTGCTGAGTCCTCTGCGCGAGCATCAAGTGTTTCTAACCACTGAGCCATGTCCCGGCCCCAGAACCATCAGTCATTGACAACAATTTAGACTCAAGCATACAGTCATTATGTCCAACCTCTGCGTCATCCGCACAGGAAACCCGATGGGCAGTGACATTAATGACCCTCTCAGTGCCGTATTTTTTTTTTTAACTTTATAGCAGGACTGAAAGACCCTTCTCATGTAAAACCCACACATTATTTTCCACTGTGAGAGCATCTCACCTGAACTGCTTTGGGCTGAAGTGAAATTGGATGGTGGGCTAAATAAACTACAGAATACCTAAGAAATCACTAATATTGTTTTCAGACCATCAGTGTTTTTCAGGTGTCTGTAATAAGGTACATCAATGTATATAGTAAAGAGGTACCATTCTAACAAAGCTGTCTAATTCTCAACCAGCTCTGGAAGTGATCATGGTAAGAATGCCACAGATGGTGAGTCTATGCAGTAATGCAGTCTGTTAACATGCATAGTGGATGAGAGCAGAGGAAAGTGCAGGCGTGGGCTAGACAGTCGGGAAGAGATCAACTGGGGAGCTTGTCTATAACTGGAGATCTTTTATAGAAGAGAGGGTGGACCATGAGCTTCAGTAGCAGTCATTCTAAAACAAGAGCCTGATTTGTCAAGTATTTCAATTTAAAAAAGACCTGACATTACAAGTGCTAAAGAAAATCCGTCCACACGCAGAATGGCCTCGGAAACAGAAATCTGAGAATTCCAGTTCTATCTGAATGGTGTGCCTGTGTTTTACCCGATGAGGCTAACTGTAAGCTAGATACCTCACACAAACTCTAACTTACAGAAGCAATGAGCATGCTATTTCAGACTGTTCCCCTGCAAAAGTTGCTGGTGACCTTCACTTCGGGCGTTAGAGATCTCAACACTTGAGTCCAAAAATGGCTGCCTGTATTTTTCAACAATAGTAAATTCTTTGAATGTAACATTTTAAGGTAGCAAATTCCACACTAACATGCAAGAAGAAAAATGAGTTTTTTTTCCTTGCCTTAAGTACATAAGCTTCTAATAAAGGCTCATATTTTTTCATATAATAATCGCTCCTATGAAGATTTTTCTGGGAAGAAGTATCCAGGGATCTTTGCAGGCGAGCACCGTAATAACAGAGGCAACAATGCTTTGTCTCCTAGCAGCTTTGCCCTGTCTGTTGGTAAAGTCAGCCGGGTGGAGAGCAGGGTGCAGCACATCCACCAAAGTTATAATTAACACTAGCTTGAGAAAGAGTCGTGGCTCCGCTTAATGCTGAATTCCGTTTGATCTTAATTGAAAGGAGGCACCAGTTACAGGAAACAGACCCTTCATTGAAAAGGCCATGTAATATGTTTAGAATTTCCCAAGAAACAAAAGAGATCTTGAGAGCACAGACATTTGGAAGGGAAGTTAAGCCCTAAAGCTTCAGAGAAGCGAAACTCTCCGTCCAGCATTCAAAGCCTTGGCTCTGGGCTTTGTCTTCTCAACCAAGAAAGAGTTTAGAGTTTTAACGTTCTGTTGCCTTTCTTTTAGTTAGCTGTTACCTTTGTCACAGACCACCCCAAACTCTTTCTTTTCCCCTTCTCCCCTCTTTCTCTCTCCTTCCTTTTCTGAGGCCAGAAAGTCACTGTGCAGCCTGGGCTGGCCTTGAATTCATCATCCTCCTGCCTCACCTTTCTTAATGAATTTGTTAAGAGTTCAGCTTTTTCAAAGAGAGCAGTGAAATAGATGCAGAGATTCTAGAGCAGTAAGAGATAAAAATACAGACAGAAAACCAGCTCACCAAACGTTTGCTTCCTAAACCCTTAGCACCAACTAGATCTGAGGTCTGGGCCTTGAAGCACATGGTGGTTTGGGAAGAGTGACAGAGGCAGGACAGAAGCCACGGTACAACAGACAGGCGCCAGCACATGTTCCTGGAAGCCAGAGTACTACTCGTATAGCTTCCATTTTTTTTTCCACTGTGGTTTTGAGTGCCGAATAGGGATTTGCTAGATTAAGAGAAAGTGAGTTGTCATTAGCAAAGAGACCAGTTTGAGCAAGAAAATGCATGTAGGGACCAGCAAGCAGTTTAAAGACTGTGCCTGAAAACTATTACAGGGTGGAGGTGACTTGCAGTGGGGAGGCTGCTTGTGAAAGTCACTCGATTTGCATGTCAATCAACGTGGACTTTTCTCTGGTGACTGGAGAGCAAGGGATTACAAGGTAGATGGCATTTTAGAAGATGAAACGGTTCTGAAGCGGGGGTTGGCAGAAAGAGGCAAGATGCTGGAGGTTGTGCCTGCAGAGCGTGAGTGGGGTTAGGGCTGGGAACTGGTGATGAGGTTAGATGTAGGCGATGAAGAAGCAGGGTGCCTGCAGGCAAGTAGGTCTGAGTCACCGGCTCTCAGGCTCATGGGCTCTTCTGTCAGTCCCTTCCCCGTCTCCACGCTTTCTATTCAGATGAAGACTGTACAAGGGCATAACTGTGGCTGAGCTTGGCCCTGCACAGCCGTAAACAGAGGTCTAGGGAGATGGAGGCAGGAAGATCACAAGTTCAAGATCATCCTCGGGTATATAAGGAGGCCAGCCTGAGGTACATGAAACATTATCTCAGAACACAAGTGAACAAACAAGTAAGTGCAACGATACAACTGTCTAAGGGCAGCCATCACAGTCTGTACCATCAGTATTATTTATTTTGCTACATTTATTATCATTTTCATCTCCTTTTAATTTTCTATATTATTTTTGTTTTCATTTTTAAAAATGAACTTTGTGTGTGTACTCGAGTGTGCAGGCTCACTCATGTGCATACATGTGCTGTGTGGCACATATGTGGAGGCCAGAAGATAACCTCTTTCCTCCCTCCTTCCCTCCCTCCCTCCTCCCCTCCCTCCCTCTCTCCCTCCCTCCCTCCCTCCCTTCTTCTCTTTCTTCTTCCTTCTCTCTCTTTCTCCATCCTCCCCTCTCTTTCTTTCTTTTTTTCTTCTTTTGGGTTTTCAAGATAAACTTTCTCTGTATACAGAGAACTTGCTCTGTAGACCAGGCTGGCTTCAACCTCACAGATCTGCCTGTCCCTGCCTTCCAAGCACTGGGATTAATGGCATGCCACTGCCCAGTCAGAAGATAACTTTCAAGAGTGAGTTTTCACCTTCTATCTTGTTAAGGCATGGTCTTGTTTCCATGGGGTTGAGTACTCCAAGTCATTGTCCTGCGGACTTGCCTCTGCCTCTGTTCTCCAACCATCACTCCTTGGAGTGTTGGGATCACAGATGCACATCTTAGTGTCCAGCTTTTCATGGGGGTTCTGGGGACTTAAGTCAGATCTTCAAGGTTGGGGTGGCAACCACAAGCATATCCAGCTGATGACTTATTCCCTGGCACCTTTGTTCTTTCCCCCTTACCCCTCAACCTACTGAAAGCAAGTTTCAAACATCAGGTTACCTTGATGTTAATGTTCCAGCCAGTGCCAGGCATAGTGGCACATTCCTGTAACCCTAGTTAGTCCTTGAAAGTTGGAGGCAGGATGATTTAGAAATTTATGGCCAACCTGGGCTCTATATTCAGTTTGAGTCCTGCTTGTGTTATGTGGGATCTTGTATCAAAGCAACAACAATAACCAAACAAACAAATAACAAAACAAAAACAAAAGAATTCTACCATGTAAGTGCCAAGACAAAGGAAATCTTATCTCTAATTTCCATATACTTATCAGACTCATAAAATTCAATATTGTGCATATTCCCTGTTGTCCACATGCAGATTTGGTGTGGGACAATTCTATATTCTGTCAATTATGTTTTGAATGAATGCTGATTGGCCAGTAGCCAGGTAGGAAGTATAGGCTGGACAACCCGACAGAAACTAGAGGTGGGGAAATGAGAACAGGAGTATTCTGGGAATAAGGAGGCTCTTCTCACAGTCCTGTCTAGACACTGAAGAAGCAGGATGTGACCTGCCCCGCTGAAAAAGTTACTGAGCCATGTGGCTAACATAGATAAGAATAATGGGTTAATATAAGTTATAAGAGTTAATAAGAAGCCTAAAATAATGAGCCAATCAGTTTATATCCTATGTAGGCCTCTGTGATTTTCTTTGGAAACTGTGATTTACCATTTGTGGGAACTGGGCAGGACAGAAACCCAACAAGTAAGTAGGCTCTCATGATGCACAGATTTCTTAATTTCTCCAGAAATGTGTGTATGAACATGTCCACCAATTCTTTCTATCATCTATCTATCTATCTATCTATCTATCTATCTATCTATCTATCTATCTATCTTCTAAAGAGACAAGATTTCTCTATTTAGTCTTGGCTGTCATAGAGCTTGCTTGAATTCATAAAGCATCTCCTACCCCTGTCTTCTAAGAGCAGAGTTCAAAGGGGTGTGTCACCATGCCTAACTCAAACCCATTGAAGAATCAGTCATTTGCTTATCAAGTCCTTTAGTCTCTTTAAATCTAAAGAAGTGTCCCATCTTGTAGGATAGCTCTGTCATTTTATAGTGTTTATAATATCCAGTTTAGTTGTTTGGTAGAAAATCCTGTTAGTTTTGATTTTTCTTGCTGTTTATATCATGGTGAAATTTTTGTAAATAGATTTTTTTTTTGTAAATTTTGGTAAATCTTCCTGTATGTCCCATTGAAATTGCCAAGAACCTAGAATGTCAGATTCTTTCCTTATTGGTATAGGTCACACGAAGTCTGATCACACGGTCAAAGTGGTATATTCCAGATTGCCCCATTGTCAAGATGTCATTTCCTTTTGTGGTTATGAAGTCATCTGTGGGATGATGGTATTTTAAACACTTCTGTAGTGCTGCCTAAGAACCTTCTACCCTATGCTTTTAGCCATCCTTGAGTGACCTCACCATGACTGATGGATTGGTCTGCTTATTTATTTTGTTAGTTGAGACAGGGTCTCACATAATTCAGGTTAGCCTCAAACTCACTATGAAGGCTAGGATGATTTTGAACTTTTGATCCTTCTATGTCTACCTCCAAAATGAAGCCTGGTTGATCATGTTTTTAAAGTTAAACAAAGTGCTTGCAAATGTCTAAGTTTGCAAGTTTTTTGGGGGGGCGGGGGGGTTGGATTCTGAGACAGGGTTTCTCTTCATAGTCCTGGCTGTACTGGAACTTGCTCTGCAGACCAGGCTGACCCTGGATTCACAGAGTCTCACTTGCCCTTGCCTCTACGTCTAGAGTGCTGGAGCTAAGGGTGTGCGCTACCATTGTCCAACAGATTTCCAAATTTTTATTAAGAACTGTATAAAACAATCTCATGAGAGTCATATTTATTAGCTGAATAGTTGTTGACACCTAAACAATGATTACTCCTTAAAAACAGGCCTGCAATTTTTTCTTTTTCTTTTATTGAAAATAGATTTTTTTCATACAATATATTCTGGTTATGATTTCCTTTCCCCCACCTCCTTCCAGTTTCTCCTGACAGCTCCTCTGCCAATCCAGTTCCACTCCCTTTCTCTTTGTTAGAAAACAAACGAGCATCTGAAATACAGTAAGATAAATCAGAAACAAAGAAATCAGACTAGGACAAAAGAACCAAACAAGAGACAGAGCCGAAGGAGAAGCACAAGACACATAAACAGATACAGTGACACACGCTCACACACATAGGAGTCCCATAGAAACACAAAACTAGAAGCCATAATATACATGTAAAGAACCTGTAAGGTTAAAAAAGAAAGAAGGAAGGAAGGAAAGAAGGAAGGAAGGAAGGAAGGAAAAGGAAGGGAAGGGAAGGAAGGAAGAAAAGAAAAGGAAAAAATCCCGAGACAGCATCATGAGATGAAGGGCCATCAAGGTGCCATGGGGTTTGTCTCCTGTTGGCCATTTACTGCTGGGCAGAGACCTGTCTTTAAGAGTAGCTTATTTCCCCCTTGAGACTCCCTCAAAGAAAACTATTTTTTTTTATTTGCCCATGGTTATCAATTGGGGATAGCTTTGGGACAGGAAAGAGGGCTTGTGCACACTTCTCTCTGCTCTAGCACCCCATTTGGTACAGACCTGTGCGGGCCCTGTGCTTGCTGCCTCAGTCTCTGGGAGTTCATATGTGTTGGTCATGTTGTGTTTAGAAGGTCTTGATTTCTTGGTGACTTCCATCTCCCCTGGCTCTTGCACATGTCCTGTCTCTTCTTCCACAGAGTTCTTTGAGCCCTGAGGGGAGGAATTTGATGGAGACATCCCATTTAGGGCTGAGTGTCCTGGGGGTCTCTTACTCTCTGCATATCTTCTGGGTGGTCTCTGTGTTTGTTCCCATCTGCTGCACGAGGAAGCTTTTCTGATGATGGCTGAGCAAGGTGCTGTTCTGCTTCCCTGGCCTGTGTCTGGGCCTATGATTTCAGTTTGCTTGTTTCTGCATGTCCCTGCTTGCTGCTGGGCAAAATCACTTATGGACTGTTTCTCTCACCTTTGAGAATAAAACTTACAGTAGACTATTGCTTGGTTTTGATTTTTTTTAAAAATGTAATCATTTTTGATTGTAAGTCTCAAAGAAGGACTCTGTGTCTGATAGGCAATGTCTCTACCACCGGGCATACCCCTACCCACTCAGGAAAGCATTGTTTTGGACTTAATTCCTTCGCTAGGCTCCAACAGGTTAGGATGAAAACCCAATGAACTGGGTTCTTTTCTCTTAGCTTGTTGAGCAGTGGCGAGGTTCCCACTGGGAGAAAGAGAGACAACGGAAAGCAATGACTGCATCTGGAGCCTGCAGCTCTTCACTGGGATTGATTGATCTCCTGCTGGGTCCTGAGTAGGGCTCTTGCTGGAGAAGGCACCATCATCCCTACTGACAAAGATCTAAGGAGCTTTCCTCTTAGCTAGGCACATTCAGCCTTCGGTGTGAGGCACCATGGCTTGCTGACTTGCATGACAATTTCCCTCTGTTCTTTCTCCAAAAAGAAAAAAAAAAAAAACAAAAAACGTTAAACTACTCATTTGAACTTCTAAGAACTCAGGATTAAAATTAAAGAGGGGCAGTCAAATTTCTCACACAGACTTGCTTCAGTTATAACAATGATGTTCTTTTGCTTAATCCTTCCAAAGAAAAGGTAACCAAAAGTTAGTAGAGCAGTCGGTTTCCTACTGTTCTGTCTCCTTGTCCCCCAAGAGTTACAAAGCCAGTAACTTTCACGTGACCAACTTGCCTCTCTGTTTTTGCTTTAGAGATAAAGTCTCTTGTAGCCTAGGTTGGTCTTTAACTTGTGATAAGGCTGGCCCTGAGCTCCCAATCTTCCTGCTGCCTTCTCTCAGGGCTGTGCTCAGTCTTCTACCACTGAACAGCAATTTTAATTTGTGCTTTTTGTTTGTTGGTTTTTGAAGAAAGGGTCTCTTGTGGGGGTCTATCCTCCACCTAAATATTTGTAACTAGAAATGACCTTGAACTCTGGATCCTTGCCCTCTACCTCACGATTGCTAGGATTGTAGGCATGTGCCACCATGTTCAATTTCAGTGTGGTTTTCTGGTTGCTTGGTGTGTTTCTATTTCTTTTAGTTTTGTTTTTTTTTTTTTGGTTTTTTGAAACAGTTTCTCTGCATCTTTTCTTTTTAGCCTTTTATGTCTAGAAAGCAACCACTTTTCTTTTTTAAATTTAGCACACTAACAACAAACTGTTAGCACACAGGAGGATCATTCAGTGGCTGGCATGATGACTACATCTGTGCAGGAAGGATTCAAGTTTGAGGCCAGGCTGGGCTTCATAGAAGGAACTGAGTGCAAAAAGACAATGCATAGGGGCTGGAGAACCAACTCTGTTATGAACACTCTAAATAAATTAACAAAAATCTAATTAAAAGCTTAAAACAAAACAATTGCAGACCAGGGTTCTAACTGAATACGTTACATGGATATAGTTATTTCGTTGATATAATATAACGTGTGTTGTAATGGTTACAACACTGTAAGCATTTATTTACGATGTTTGCTTGACTCCTCTTTTGTTCCCTGGAAGTGGCACCTATTAGATACTCAAAAAAATTGTTGGCTGAATATAAGGGAACGGTTCATACAGATGAGAACAGTTGCTTGTCAAGAGGTTCTGGAGGAGAAGTATGTTCAACCAGCCAAACAATGGGAACCTCCAAGGAGGAGGAGGAGGAATGTAGGGTTGTGGAGTTCTGTTGACTTAAGGTAGGTGGGGTTAGGTGTGGAGAAGGAAGTCCTCTTGGGAGAAACCAGGGAATGAAGGCCGGGAGATGATGGCCGAGGATCTGTCTGGGCAAGATCAACTGGGAGGGGTTAGGATTAAACGTGAAGCAGCGAGTGTAAGGGGTAAGAAATGGCATCGAAAGGCCACGCGACTGGGCAAGCCATGTTAACAGGCTTGGAGGAGAGGAATCACAGCTTCAGTCTGGGACGGGCACGAAATAGAATTGGGAGGGTTCGTTCCCGTCTCAGACAGAGCAAGTGTTGGAAGGTTGTTCTGCAGGCCTTTCACTGGGTTGTCTGGAGTTGGGATTAACTTGCTCCGTGGATCCAAACATTCCAGGGAAATAGCGGCCGCCTGCAGTAATTTGAAAGCCGGCCTTTAGACTGTAACTTGAAACTGCGCTTTGGTAATTTGAGACAGTCCGCAGCTGGCTGAGGAGGCAGACCCCAGAAAAACAAAAGCCGGTAGCAGACACATACTCCAGCCAGGGTCGGGATAGACTCTGGAGACCCTAAATGATCAGGCCCATGGTAGTTAAGAAGGGCTCGCATCAGACTTATAGAGTGCTGATTCTGACGCATCAGGACCCGGAAGGAGCCCCAGATACAGCCAGTCTACCAAGCAAATCGGGTACCACACTTAGAAGAGGTTGATTGGAGTTTGAGAAGATGCACTTCTCAGAATGGAGAAGCCCTGCGTTACTAGCTGCCTCTGGATAAGACAAGCAGCCATGGCTAAACTCAGCTGTGGCTGACAGTCGTCTGTATTCCCTCCAAAAGTTCGCAGAGGAAAGCAGTGGTGTGCTAACGCGAGGCATAACTTTAAGCCTCGGCTATATTTTCATATATCTATCAAGATACTATATTCTTCCCCAACTAGCCTTAAATTGTACCCGCTAGAGGGAATTTTGTGCAGTTAACCACCAACAAAGAACATTCCCCTGGTATCAAAAGAAGATTCCTTCCAGGGCGTGTGTGAGGGTGTGTGTGTGTATACATTCCTCATTTCCCCTTCCTTCAGGATTTCACTGTTCTTGAACAGTAAATTGTTATGCTTCAAAGTCGGCGATGTGAAGTCACACAAAATCATTCAATAAATTTTCTGGGCTCATCTTAAGACTTCACACATTCTGGCTGGACCTCAGGTCAGTGCACCCAGTTGTCATTCAGGACCTGTTTCTTAAAGGTCAAGTGTGCAAGTTGTACTGGGGCCATGGTGATAAGTAAGTGAATACCGTTCCCTGGAGCCTCAGATACTAGAGGAGGAGCCTGAGAGGCGAACGGACGGCCTGGAGGCTCAGGTGGCAGCTTGGCAGCTGATTGCTCGGCTTAGTTTCTGGTCTATAAAGTGGAAGCTCTTCCTGGGCAGTTCCTGCAGTGTTTAATGATGTCACATTCAAACAGTTCACAGCATGTTGTTGTTTGGCATTCAGTGAGAGCAAGACACCCTTATTTAGACATTATTTATTAAAGAGCTCTTCAGTTTTAATTTTATCTATCTATCTCTATCTATCTGTCTATCTATCTATCTATCTATCTATCTATCTATCTATCTATCTATCTATCTACCATCTATTATATACCTACCAATCATCCATCTATCTATCTATCTATCTATCTATCTATCTATCTATCTATCTATCTATCTATCTATCTATCTATCCATCCATCCACCTATCTATCTACCATCTATTATATACCTACCAATCATCCATCTATCTCTCTGTCTGTCTGTCTGTTGTGTATCTGTGTGTGGAGGTCAGAGAATGACTTGTAGAAGTCAGTTCTCTCCTTCCACCATCTGAGTCCTGGGGATCAAACTCGGGTCCTGAGCTGGGGTCAAGGGCCCTTAACACTGAACCATCTCACCCACCCCAAGACACCCTTGCTAGAGGTAACTTACTTACTCATATTCTAGGGCCAAACTACAGGAGCATAGGGCTCTGTGGGTTGGTACTTTTAACGTCTGGTTTTCTCTTAGAGCATTGTTTAACTGCACTAATTAAAAAATATGTGACAGAAGCCACTCGAATGAGGAGAGGTTTACATTGACTTAGCTTTTGTCCATCATGGTGGGACATCATATCTGTGGCAGCAGGCGCACGTGGTAGAGACTCACCACTTCTGGATGGATTGGGAGACAGTACCAGGCTGTGGCCTGCCTTCAATGACCTACATCCACCTATTAGGTCCTGTATCCCAAAGATTTTTCAGTCTCCAGAAACAGTGGGACCAGCTGGGGACCAAGTGGTCCAACACAGGAGTGTAAAGTGTACATTTCTACTTCAGCCCCTAACAGGAACTACGGGTGGCTTAGCATACACAGAATAAATTCCTCTGTCTTCTGTGCGGATAGCAAAACTACACATTTTAAGTATCCTTTTTCCCCCTTTTGGTAACTTAGCTATTTTAATGAGGAAAATTTATAATTTATATAAGGGAGTTTACCTTCAGGGATATAAACGGTATTTCTTTCCCCTACCAGGAATAGAGTCTCTTCAGCACTTGCTTGTTCTGGTATAGGGACATTGACCAGCAGTGTTTATTTAAAATACCTGGCAGATTTCCTTGAACTTCTCATCTTGAATAGACACAGGAGACATAACACACAAATGGTTTGTTTTGAAACTCTGGCAGTCTACACCCTTAAAATACAGGTTCCAAATATGAAAACTCCCCTGGTTCTTTTATTTATTGATTTTTATGAGACAGGTTCTTATTACGGAGACCTGGTTGGCCTGGAACACACAGAGATCTTCCTGCCACTGTCTGCTGAGTGCTGAGGTTCGACTTTTGCTCTAAATAAATGTGTGGGCTACTATGGCTTCTATTGCTTTCTTAAGACAGGGTCTCTTGTAGCCCAGGTTGGACGTGAGCTGGCTGAGGCTGACCTTGAATTCCTGGTCCTGCTTTCAGCTCTGGAATGCTAGGATTTTAGGCAGGCCTGTGTGCTACCACTCCGGTTTTGACTTTTGCGTTTTTGGTCCTGGAATCCGATCCAGAGTTTCCTGCATGCTAGCCTAGCATTGGACCAACTGCTGCTGACAGCCTTAAGCAGAAATTTCCTCGTTCTTTCTGAGGGTTTTGTTTTAAAATATTCCTTCTACAATGTTCCATGGGATCATCATTTTCTCAGATTTTCACCCAAAGAGTGACACACGTATAATGACCACATTATTTCCATGAGGCGTCACTATGAATATGATGTTTGTTTAGCCATTCCTGTGCCACCAGAAGCCAGGAAACACTGGAGAATAGGCAGCTCATTAAGAATCCCCAAGGTTCTGTTTCTGTAACCTCGAGTCATAGGTAGGAAATACTTGGTGAGCTCAAAATGACCAAGTCACTCCCTTGCAGGACATTGTGTGCTTCAGAAAATGGGGAGTTAGGCAGAGCTTCAGAAACAATGTGACATCTGAGCCTTGGCCATGGCCCGAAGGCAAGACTAAGCAATGGAGGAAACAGAGCCCCATTAAAAGTTGATGGTGAGAGGAGAGTGTCTTTAGCACGTGAGAGTCTGGAAAATCTAAAGTCAAGAGGCTTGCAGAAGAAGCATTACCATCCGAGAAGCCTATTTCACCATTCCCTGGGACAACTCTTAAGTAGACGACTTAATTTCATCAATATATGAAAGATCTTCTCAGTGTTTAGGGAAGGTTAGGTAATTTGAGAATTTAATAAAAATAATTAGAACAAAGATTTCAGTGGGTCAGTAGGTTGTTTTAAAGCCTGTCTAAACATACAGCAATGGAAATAAATGAAATATAGGGGGCTGAGAACACGGTTTCGTGGCTTGATGTACTTGTTTTGCAAGCAAGAAGTCCTGAGCTTGAACTCCAACATCCACATAAAAGAAAAACTGCACACGGCTGCTCATGCCTGTAGCTCCAGCATCGAGGCTGGAGGGTAGAGATCCTCAGAGTTAGCCCTCCAGCCAGCCTACCAAGAAGGCAAAATTTTTTATTTGGTAAGATACCTTGTCTCAGACAAGATCTCCTGAGTAAAAATTGGGAGCATAGGGACCTTGGGAGAGCGTTGAAGTAGAGGGGAGAGGCAGGGAGGGGAGCAGAGAAAAATGTAGAGCTCAATATATACCTATATATATATATGTGTGTGTGTATGTATATACATATGTATATACATATATATATATGTGTATATATATATACATATATATTTGAGACTTTGTCTCAAAGGTGAATGAGGAGAGCAACAGAAGAAAAGTAAGTCCCACTCTGGCTTCCACGCGTGTGCACATAGGCACATAGACACACTCAGATGCATACACATCACACATAAAATATACAACACACACACAAATAATTAAAAAATAAAACATTGGTCTAGGGTGTGAGGCAAGTGCTCATTGGTAAACCACTTGCCTAGAAATGAGAAGTCTTGGACAGTGTCTCATCAGCACACAAAAAAAGTTCAAGTAAAGCTAATCTACCTGCCAATCAAACACAAATATAATTCATAAAATGAACAAGACTCTTAGCCACTGTGACATATCTGTATTGTTCTAAAAATGACTTAGTCATTAACAATTTCTATGGTCACAGTAACACTGAAGCAAAATGGAACATCCATTTGATCTATTTTTTTAAAAGTAAATTTTCAGACTATTTTCCAAATATTAAATTACTTTGTTTAACAAACTAATGTTTTTCAAGTAGAGCCTAGATAAGAGAAAATAGTTTTTGGCTCCATCAAAGGCAGATTTTAAGTTCAAATTCAATGTTTCAGGGAGGTGGTATTGTAGCTTTGGGTTTGCTCAGTGAACCAGTATGAAATAAATGCTTATGGAATGATCAAAGAGCTTACATTCTGGTGGGGATTAAATAAGTAGACATTAAAAATACATTTAACATTACTCAGTGAGAGTGTGAGTGTGTGTGTGTGTGGGGGGGGATACAAGCACACCACTGCATGATTGTGAAGGTCAGAGGACAGCCAAGAAGGAGTTGGGTCTCTCCTTCTATGTGTGTCCCAGGGATCAAACTCATGTCCTCTGCCTTGGCAGCAGGAGCCTTTACCCACTAAGCCACCTCCCAGACCTGCAGTGGACATATCAGTGAGACAAAGAGCTTAGATAGCTAAGAAACCATGTATAACTGAAGCAAGACTGAGAATCTGTCCCTTGGTTTATGTTCCTCTTCCCTGGACCATAGTCAATGGAAATTTATTGACTAGATAAATCTGTTTCTAAAACTGTAGGTAAAAGGGGGGAGGGAGAGATAATGTAAAGATTAATATGTCATTAATCTGGTTTTAAGGGCAAAAGGAAATGGATACTTGGCTAAAGATTAAGAAGAAATCAGTGGAGAAATTTTCAGCAGTTACAGATTTAGCCAGAAGTCCTGGCTGGATGACGGCTGTAAACAACTTGTACTTTTAAGTCCTCCAAATTCTGTCATACTCATTAATCATATTTTACAATTAAAGCAGTGCCAAGCCCATGCCCTTGGACGGTCTCAGGCTTCCCCATCCCCTTCTCTCCTTCCTCCTAATGATTTAAATTTTACCTTTCTGCTCTCTGAGCTCTGCTGCCTAGCTGTTCAGTTTGGCCAACTGCTCAAGTCAATAGAAGCAAGCTACTCTGCCACATTTAAACGACTGCATGAGGAAAGGAGTCTTATCAGATACTTCAGACTGAGTTAAGATTGCCAGAAGTTTCATCTATGTTGCAATTTCCAGGCCAGCCAGAGCTATACAGTAAGACCTTGGCCCTAAAAACAATTCAAAATCTCCAAACAAACAAAAAGGATCACTTCCAAGGAGCGCGAACGAATCCCGAATGTTTTATGGAAACCATGGCAATTATTTCCCACCTTCTTCTTCCTTTTCCTACTTCTCCCGGCTCCCTTTTGCCCTCACACCACTTGGTGTACTTTCTTTCAGTAACTTTCAGCTTCCCTGCCACCCAGGAAAGTTGAAAGTGTATTTAGCTCCTCTGAGTGGTAGAACGATCCCTTTAGGACACTCTTTACATACCTCTGGTCAAGTTTCAGGTTCAAAGTTCATATACTTTCCCTAGATGGGCATTAGACTGGGATTAAAGAATGTTTAAAAAACAAACAAACAAAAAAACTGCAGAAAAAATGTAATTACTGACAATGTTGAGAGAAATTTGACCACTGAAGGAAGTAATTTTTGAAATAAGGAACACTTACTCGGGCAATGGGAACTTGCACTGTCATTTAATAGAAGATGAAAAAATTAGGAAGGAAAAAATGTAAGGTTTGTTTTTATTACATGTGTGTGCATGTGGGTATGTGTATATAAGCGCAGGTCATTGGTTCCTCTGTAGAGCTGGTGTTACTGGTACAGTTGCAGTGGCTCTTTCCTTCCTTCCTTCCTTCCTTCCTTCCTTCCTTCCTTCCTTCCTTCCTTCCTTCCTTCTTCTCTCCCTCCCTTTCTTTCTTCTTTTCACACTCTCTTATTTCTTTCTTTTGTTCTTCCTTCTTCTTTCTTTCTTTTGTTTGTTTCTTCCTTCCTTCCTCCCTTCTTTCCTCCCTCCCTTTCTTCTTTTCTCTCTTTTTTCTTTCTTTTTTCTCTTCTTTATTTTCTTTCTTTCTTTGCTTCTCTCTTTCTTTCTTTTTTTCTCTTTCTTTCTGAGACAAGGTCTCAATTAGCTTGGAACTCACTCTGTAGATTCGACTGCTTTCAAACTCACAGAGACCTGCTTGTCTCTACCTCCTCAGTACTGAGATTAAAGGCACATAACACCACACTTGGCTAAAACTTTTTTAAGACAGAGATTCACATAGTTCAGGTCAGTGAGCTAGGAAGCCTTGCTAGGTAGCCTAAGACACAGTTGAAGCCCTGATCCTCCCACATCTGAGTTCCAAGTGCTGCAATCACAGGCATGTGCTGTCATGCCTAGCTCGAAATGTGAAGTCTTCCTTAGGTAGTTGATTATATAGTACAAAAATAGACGATAGGTGTGGATACACTTTGGGAAGACATTTCGTCTCTCTGGAGGCCTGAAGCTGTTTTAAAAGTCAGATGTTCTATAAGAAGAAGCGACAAGGCAAGCACTGCCTCATGCACAAAGCATGGCAGTTCAATTTACAAGATACAGGTGGACAAAGTTATGTCATGATTTGTAATTTTTCTTCTGTTGTGACAGGGTCTAGATGTATTGTCCAAGCTGGCCTCGAGCGCTTGGCACTCCCACTTCAACTTCTAGAGTAGCTAGCAGTGCAGATATGCCCAAGCAAGCTTGGCTCTGAGATACAGCTTTTCACAAAAAGCAGCTTTTTAATAACATACTTGGCTAGGGATTATTAATGTGCACATTATCAATTGTATCACATTGTAAAAAATAAATATCCTGTACATTCTAGAGTATGCCTTCAGTCCTGGCACTTTGAGTGTGAGACCAGTCTGGCCTACATAGTGAGTTTTAGGCCAACTGAGTAATACTACATAGTGAGACCCTTAAAAAAAAACAAAATAAGCCGGGCTGTGGTGGCGCACGCCTTTAATCCCAGCACTCGGGAGGCAGAGGTAGGTGCATCTCAGTGAGTTCGAGACCAACTTGGTTTACAAAGCGAGTTCCAAGACAGTCAGCACTGTTACACAGAGAAACCCTGTCTCGAAAAACAAAACAAAACAAAAAAAATCAAAATAAAATAAACAAAAATAAAGGGGTGACATAGAACATTTAAAAATAAAATGATCATTACTAACCATTAAGTCAATTCTTGATGTGTAGTACTTACAACTGAAGACAAACTCATTTCAAACAAAGACCTTAAGACATACTTTGACTGTAGGTGGAAACATTTATGTGTTCATTTTGACTCAGACATTTCATGAAGTTTCCGGAAAGTGTTCCTCATCCTTTGCATGCGATTTTTCAAGTATTTCATCAGATTCTTCTTTAGGAGGTAACAATTCTCAGTGATGGAATCTGGGAGACTTTCAAGCTCTTGAGCTGGAGACTGGAGACTGTTGTCTGAGGCCCTGCCCAGCTGTGGCCGCCTGTGGGCCTGTGTGGCGGGAGGCAGGCACTGTGCTCTTCTGACCTCCCAGAGGTGTGCTCCGGCTTTGGGAGGGACTGAGTGAGTCTTGCGGTGGGGATAGGAGTGCAGAGGAGGGGAGGGAGGGACAAGACTTTCTACGAAGCATAAAAAGATGTGACTGAGTGGAAAACGTATTCTAAGTCGGACACGTTTCCTCTGTCAACTGTCTATTTAAATCCCCCGGCTTGGACAAGCGGAAGAGACACAGCTTAACTAACAGCTGAGGTCTGAGGACAGGATGTCATTCTAACTGATGCTGCATTTGTTGACATTTCAGACAAACTCGGGACTTTTTATGTAAATAGAATTGTCACCGTATTTTAACTTAGTTGATAAAGTTATGGCTAGGGCGGAGGCACTGTCCATGTGGTTCAAACTGAGGCTGTGTGCCCAGATGTTTGTCTTTGAAACTTTCATGGTGATCTTGTTTTGGAGAAATAAGACAGACTTTCGAGAGCGAAGAATGAGGGATATACAAAGCCCAGGAGGTGGGGACAGAGCTGTGGCCCAGACCAGTTTAAAAACAACCATATTTTAAAAAAAACAATGTGTGGGAGGGCCAAGCATGCTTACCAGAAAAGCTGTCTCACTGGCCAGTATTTGTTGGACTTTTTTTAGACATGTTCTCCTGTAGCCCAGGTTGGCTTCAAATTCATTACCTAACTGAGTCTAGCCTAGCATTTCTGACCCCCTGCCTCTGCCTCCCAAGAAAGATTATAAGTCTCAATCACCTCTCCTAGGTTTGCACAGTAGGGCTCAAACCCAGGGTCAATGGAGCTATACCTCCGTCCTGGTTTGTTTGTTTGGTTTGTTTATTATTGTTTGTTTTTGAGACCAGGTTAGTGTGTACCCCAGGCTGGACTCAAGCTCACCTGTGATTTAGCCTCTCAAGAGCTAGAATTTCATGCACCGTTACACCCAGCTTGAGAGGGAAAGAGGGAGGGAGGAGAAGGAAAGAAGGAAGCGGGGAGGTGGGGAGGAAGAGAAGAAAGGGGGAGAAAGAGGGAAGGAGGGAGAGAGAGGGGTGGGAGTGGGGCTTGTAAAGAACAAAGAGAAAAACCGCCCTGTACAGGCCCACAGGTTTGCCAGGCCATCAGCATTTTACTTCCCTTGAACCAGCATGTTTCCTTTTCTGCATCCATTAGAGTTTATGAAGGCCGTTGGGACAAAACACCTAA
The DNA here is from genome assembly GCF_982192425.1 of Myodes glareolus. Classification (NCBI taxonomy): domain Eukaryota; kingdom Metazoa; phylum Chordata; class Mammalia; order Rodentia; family Cricetidae; genus Myodes; species Myodes glareolus. The sequence goes on from NC_142026.1 coordinate 100,735,596, forward strand.
CCTCTCATTTTTATTTTTCTTTTGAGAATTCTGCTTTCAGAAACAACTGAGAGCCTTTGCTTACCAAACACAGAGCCTTAGGGTTGGCCCAAGCCCACACCATGATTCAGAGTGTGGAGACGGAGGGCAGAGAAGTGATGTCAGTGTGGACTAAGGCGACAAGAGCAGTGAGTCCGTGTAGGTTTCAGTCAATCATCCTGTGAGGTCAGGTGGGATAGCTCCAGTGTCTGCTTTCCGTACCCATCCTACCTCTTCCTGTCTAAAGAGAATGAGTAATTTACTAGGCCCGGGGATGTAGTTCTGTGGTAGGGCTCTAGCCTCATGTGTGAGGCCATGGGTTTGGTTCTACATCAGCGCCGCCACCACCACCACTCCACCCCCACACAGACGCCTTCTGATTCCACTTCTGGGAACACATCTGGAGTTCCCAACAGGAAGCTACAAAAGTTCACAGAGATAATTAAGTAACTACACATACTTATACACTATATCCTAGAAACTTTGTCGATGAAATATGTTTGGAAGCAAAGCCCTATACTAGAACTAAGGCATGCTTGGCTTTTAGATATAGAATGAGCGAAAAGGACTTTTGTTAGCTTGCTTTTAATTTTTTTTCCTTAAATATACTGTATTATTAAAAAGCTTGCAAATAAACAAGATACTACACACCAAAATGAGTCAGACCCAAAGACTATACAACTCAGTGAACTTTTGTTTTTAATCGAGACTGGGTTTCTCTGTGTAGTTCTGGTCATTCTGGAACTCACTTTGTACTCTAGGCTGGCCTTGAACTTAGATATCTGCTGGGATTAAAGGTGCATCTTACCACCACCAGGCTTTCAGTGAACCTCCATATGGCAAGAGTAGGCACTTAAATTGGAAGCCTTGGAGCTTGATTTCATGAGGCCCAGGTTGGCCTCTTCATGCTGAGGATGTCCTGGAACCTCAGGCAGCAGAAAGGAAAAGACACAGGGCTTGGCATGTGCTTCTGTAGCCTCAAAGCCCTCCCCCTCCCCACCAGTGTCACACTTCCTCTTACAAGGCCATGTCTCCTACTCTTTCAAAGTATTGCCACTCCCTGGTACCCAAGCCTTCAAATCTATGAGCCTATGGGGACTGTTCTTATTCAGACATTGCAGTTTCATTATGTAGCTCTGGTTGGCCTGAAATTCTCTCTGTAGACCAGGATGGCCTCCAACTCACAGAGATCTGCCTCTCTCTGCCTCCTCAGTGCTGGAATTAAAGACATGTGTTACCTAGCATACCTGGCCTAAAAGGTTTTTGTTTTGCTTCATTTTTTTAAATCAAATTTGGTCTATTATCTTTTTTCTGCTGTGTCTGTGTGTGCATGTGTGTTTGCATATTTACACATGTGTCAGCACACATGTGTGTGCTGCTGTGTTTGTGCATGTGGATATGGAGGCCTTGAAGCTGATGTCGGAAGTCTTCTCTTTCTCTCTTTACCTCTCCTGAGGCAGTCTGTCAGTTGAACCCAGAGTTCACCGTTCTGGCTAGCATAGTTAGCTAGTTTCTTCTGGGAATCTCCTGTCTCTCTGTTTGGAACCCTGGATTTAGAGGTGGCCTGCCATGCCTACCTGGCATTCACATGTGTGCTAGAGATCCTAACTCCAGTCCTCATTGATGAATACCTAGTCCCTAGTATTATTATTTTGTGACAGAGTCTCTTGTAACCCTTGCTGACCCTGAACCTGTATGTAGTTGAGAATAGGTTTTAATATGGCTTCCCCTCCTTTTCTCTCATTTTATGTAGTTCTTGTTTGGAGAAAGAGTCTCACTTTGTAGCCCAGGCTGGTCTTGGACTCACAAACCATCTTCCTACCTCTGCCTCTGGAATGATGGGATTTCAGGTGTGCACCACTGGGTGTGACTTTCCTTATACCATTTTCACTTGCTTTTATTTATCCCCCTCACTTACACTCCAACCCAGTCTCCCTTCTACCCACCCTAAATTCAGTTTTAAAAAAAATTATCAAGCACTCATGAGGCAGAGGCAGGAGGATCTTTGTGAGTTCAAGGCCAGCCTGGTCTACAAGAGCTAGTTCCAGGACATGCTCTAAAGCTACAGAGAAACCCTGTCTCAAAAAACAGAAAAACAAACAAACAAAAATTTATAAATGAAGAAAACAAAATTTAGGCTGAATGATGTCATTTAAAGAGATTCAGTTTTATCCTAAACCCTGTCATATACCTAATACCTCAACGGCTTGCACTTTTTTGCTGATCGTTTATTCTGTTATGACTATTTGTTTTTGGAAACAGGGTCTTAGAACATCCTTCAAAGGTTTGGTCCTAGAGCCCTGAGGAGGGGATGTGAAGGGCGTGAGGAAAGAACAGACATACAGACACAGACACACGTCCAGGAAATCTGGGCTCAGGGGGATATCTGCTACCTCTGGTGGAGGGCACCTACTGTTGCCAGCAAACTGGAGCCTATTATGTGTAGCACTGGGGGAGGGGCTTGCTAGGCTCAGTAGGAGGTCTCTGTGGAAGAGTAGTTCTCAGGCTGAGAACATCCAAGATGAGGAGAAAGCAGCAGTTGCTGGTCTTTCACACTCTGGCCACTCACCCATACTCACTCATACTTGGACCCCAAGGAGAATATTGTCACCCTCTTGAGCCTGGCTCATACGGAGAAACAACTTTGCCAATTTTTTAATGAGTTTGAGGCCTTGGGGTCCTTGTCATGCCTGTGCCCATGTCAGCAACATACATCCGCTCACTGAAGATTTCCTCCATTCCCCACAGGATCTCATAGCCTAGGCTGGCTTTAACTGTAGCTGAGAACAGCCTAGAACTCCTGATTGTCCTTTCTCAGTCTCTCAGATGTTGGGATTATGGCACTGCACCCCTCACATCAGTCTTGTTTTCTTCTTGTGCAGTGGTATGGATATATAGCTCTGTGGTAAACAGATAGCAAATTTTTGATGGTTCCCACAGGCTATGTCTGAATTCCCTTTTATTTAATGTCTCTTTCCCAGTGCATTTGCTGTTTTGTAGGGCACGCTTGGCACCTATCCTTGTTTTGTTTTGTAGGTTTGTTCATTTCCTATCCCTTCTTATTATATGGTCTAAGTTGACATGGGTTATGAATACATGAAAGGGAAACTCCAGATGTCCAGGCAGGGAAACAAATCGTGAAGAGATGAGAGTTTGGCCACTTGATAGGCTGATCCTGAAACTTCAGGTTGGACTCAGTATTAGGGCTTATGGAAAGGACAGCTGTCTTATGCTAGCCGGGAGGGCGTGATCTAGGTGGGAGACAGAGTTATTTCTAAAAGTTGTGCTTAATTAACCTCAGAGCACAACAAAACGATCAAAGGAGATTGTTGTCTCCTGGCAAATCTCTTATTTATTATTTTATTTTTTGGGGTCAAATCCTGACTATCTAGTCCAGGCTGCCCTTGAACTCATAATCTATATAAATCTTTTGAAACAATGTTCTTGCAGTGAATTTGAACATAAACTCCATGTAAATCCTCACAGCAAATCAGGCGCTGACGCACACAAAATGTCCTCATAGGTTAGTCATATGTCAGAACCACAGAGGTAGTTGCTTCAGAAAGAGATGCAGGGAGGTGTTGACTCACAAGATCAGCATTCCCTGCCTGGAGCTCTGCTCCCAGACTCCAGGAGGCCAAGACTTTGGAATTTCTTCTGCTCTATCTCTTAGTTAGTTCTACTGCAAACACCCATGCCCTGCGTCAGCTCGATGGTCTCCCTAACATCTTGGATAGACTGAGAATGCGGTTAACAATCCAACTGACCAAAGAGCTGAATGCTGATGTGCTCAGACTTCCAGCCACAGCACCCTGAGTTCTTATTTTTTTTTTAACTTCACATGACAAGGGCTAGGGATGATACTCTTTCTTGACTCATCTTTTGAACATTACCAAAGCTGAAAGCCCAGATTATAACTTTATTTACCACAAATTCAAGCATGGCAAATAAAATGTGGGCAGGCAAGGACAGAAAGAAAAAACCACAGATCCAGTTCTGGCTTGTGATGCCCTAGATTTCCCTTAAGTATATTAACTATTGCACCGTGAAAGTCAGCAGAATGGAAGCAATGCACCACAAAATTGCTGTGTTTCAGATCTCATCATGGCAAGACTGAGGCAATGGGAGAAAATGAAAATATATGCTAATTATTAATTTGACGGTAGATTTTGTTTCCTTGACTTTTGAACAAGTTGAGATTGTCTGGGTACAAGTTCTCTTATTTTTTTCATCATATGACTAGTTTGTTTTATTGATTCACCTTATACATTTAAAATATTATATTTCTTTATTCTTTCTAGGAATTATCTGGGAAGGGCATCGTATCTTTTTGTTGTGGTGATTGTTCCATTTCCAATATCTGGCATTTAATTTATGAGGTTCAGTACAAGATTAAAATATGAGAACTGAGCCGGGCGGTGGTGGTGCACACCTTTAATCCCAGCTCTGGGGAGGCAAAGACAGGAGGATCTCTGTGAGTTGGAGGTCAGCATGGTTTACACAAGCTAGTTCCAGGACAGGCTTCAAAGCCACAGAGAAACCCTGTGTCAAAAAATAAAAAAAAAGAAAGAAAGAAAAAGAAAAAGGAAACTGGATTAGTAACTTTTTTCATTGTGGTGACAAAATTCTTTACAAAGGTAACTTAAAGGAAGAAGGACTTATTTGGTCACAATTCAAAGTGAAACAGTCATCGTGGTAAGAAGGCTTGGCAGGAAGAACTTGAGGCAGCTGGTTCTATAACAGAAAGGGATCCCCTTTTCTTCTTCAGTCTGGAACTTCAGCCCCAAGGGTTGTAGCTCCTACATTTAGGGTACGTTTTCTCGCTTCAATTCATCCAGTCCAGAAACTCCACAACAGACACGCCTGTAGGTTTGACTTCTGGCTGATTCTTTGTCTTTTTGAGTTGACGATTGATATTAATCATCACAGGGACTCCTGCCCCCACATGGTTAGGTATTTTAAGACAACAGATGCTCATTAATGCAGTTTCAGGGCCCTGTTGAAGACAAAGCTCTTTGCTACTCTACAGGTTGCAAGCTCATGAGTTGTATGCTGTTGGTGTATAATAAGCACTCTGCTGTGGACTAATGTTTCTGTACACTGAAAATGTGTCGCTCTCATTGTTAATAAAAAATTTGATTGGTCCGTAGCTAGGCAGAATTTGGGGGACAGAGAAACTGCCGGGAGGAAGAAGGGAAGAGTAAAGGAAGTCTGAGGAGAAGCTGTGAGAAGCAAATGAACAGTATGGGAAGTACAAACATGAGGTAAACAAGCCTTGGAATAGCGTGTCGATGAACAGAAGTAGGCTCATTTAAGTTTTAAGAGCTAGCTAGGGGCTGGAGAGATGGCTCAGAGGTTAAGAGCACTGGCTGTTCTTCCAGAGGTCCCAAGTTCAATTCCCAGCAACCACATGGTACTCACAACCATCTGTAATGAGATCTTGCATCCTTTTCTGGCCTGAAGGCATACTTGCAGGGAGAACACTGCATACTTAATAAATAAATAAATCTTAAAAAAAAAAAAAAAGAGCTAGCTAACCACAACCTAAGCTATCAGCTGAGCATCAGTAGTTAACATTTAGTCTCCGGGTGGCTATTTGGGAAGTGACTGGCAGAACAGAGCTGATCATGGTCCCAACAACAACAACAAAAATATCCCACCTACAGCACTCAGTAATTGTCTATTGACTACCGACCTACTAAACATATATTTTATAGGACTATATCATTTGTCCTGAAGACTAGCAAGTAAATATTCATGTATTATAGTCACTCTATACTATATCAAATTTTCCCTTTTTAGTTCTGTATGCCCCTCCTCAACTCTGTCTTTCTTTGTGCCCCAAAATCTACTCAATATTAAGAAAATAAACTGAGTTGAGTGTTATCTTTCACTCTGTTTTGTTTTGTTTTTTTCAAGACAGAGTTTCTCTGAAACTTTGGAGCCTGTCCTGGAACTAGCTCTTGTAGACCAGGCTGACCTCAAACTCACAAAGAACCGCCTGTCTCTGCCTCCCAAGTGCTGGGATTTAAGGCGTGTGCCACCGCCACCTGGCAGGTAGATCTCTAAGAGCTTGTAGCCAGCCCAGTCTGCATAGTGAGTTCCTGACCATCTAAGGATGCATGGTGAGACCCTGTCTCAGAAACCAAAATAAGACAAACAACCCCTCCCAAAATAACAAAAGAACCAAAACCAAAACCAAAAATGGTGGAGTTATCTCTCCAGCCCCAGTCTTTCCTTTTAGAACACTGTCTTCCAATTGTTTTGGCTACATCAGTTGAAAGATGCAAATTAACATATGCAACATATAGGTTTCTACATGATTTCATGTCTATATGTTATATAATTAGTAATTATGGCTGTGCATGCATTGTCTAGGTAATGTTGACATAACAGAATATAAGCAACTGCAGTTATTACGCAAGTGGGATGCTTTCTATCTGGGAAGCCTCATGTCGCTGATACAGACCAGACGACTTCAGAGAAGAATCGCTTAGGCTGAAATTTACTTAGCACCTCACAAATCAATGACAAACAAGATTCTCCCCCTAAGCGGCCCACGTGACCCTTTCCAGCAATGAGCTGACACTGGAGCGGTAGACAGAGCTTCCTTTGAAATCAGTGCGACTCTCTGCAGCCATGGGGTGAACTGCAGTGTTCGCACAGTAATGGGCTTTTAAAAATAAACCCCATTTTAAGTCCTTTACAGTTAAAACCCAAGTCATTTGATCCTAAACCATGAATGCTTGCTTGGAGTAAGTCCTATGTGGCTTCATTTTTGCATGAGTCAAGATTTTGACTGCATGTTGGTCTAGTAACACTTTGGAGCCATTCCAGACAATATTATATCTGTACAGTTACCCATCCTTAAAGTGACTGATTTTTTTTTTTTAAGAAAAGATTCACAGGAAAGCTTTTTATTAGAAACAATGGGGGTGGTGATGTCGCTGGAGACATGGTTCAGCCGTTGAAAGCACTTGTCCTTGCAGAGGACCCGGTTTCAATTTGCACCACCCATATGACAACTTGGAGCCATCTGTAACCTTAGTTTTGGGGGATTCAACACTCTGTTCTGACCTCTGCGGGTGCTAGGCACTCACTTGATAAAAGGACACCAAATATTCACACACAGAAAATAAAATTCAATTAACAGGAAAAATATTTTTCAAAAAGATCTGAAGCATTGGTTACTTGACGAGAAGCAGACTTCACCCGTCGGAAAGACGGAGTGGAACTCAATCCTTCATGTACGAAAACAACGCTGCTCAACGATCCGTCAGCAGCACATCCTTTTGAGACAGGGATTTTCTGTGGAACACAAGCTGGCATTGGTCTGAAGGTTGACCCTCCCTTGCTTCCACTTCCTAGGTGTTGTTACCACGCCAAACTCAACAGTGGCTTCTGATTTTGGGTGTGGGAGCCTTGAGCTGCTTGCCTCCCAGGAAGGAAAACAAAGTTCAGCTAATGGTAGAAAACATACAAATTCTCCCTAAGAGGTCTGAACATCTGTGAGGCCTCTGAGTTATGGAGAGCCTCTGGGCTCTGGGGAGGCGTCCTGGCAGTTTGGTAATCTGCACCACAGTTGTTTAGGGTTAGTGACTTCAAGGCCTCATGACACAGTGCTGTGTATTGGGCTCTGCCTAATGGTTTCTTTCTTGGCCCGAGGATGCTGAGCATAGGAGTTGGAGGTGCCTGGTCCCTGTTTTCTTTATGTGCATAGTTAAAGCCAAGGCTTTGAGAGGGATGATACTGCTCAAACAGAAGAGATGGGACAGAAGAGGCCTGCATGGCAAAGGAAGCAAAGAACGAGGCGAGTGGAGGCAAGTGCAGAGGGTGGGTCTGGGAAGCCAGGTTCTGAGACAAAACAGGGCAGAACAAAACCAAACCATCCCTAGGAGGAGGCTGTCACTCACTGGGCAAAATACTACTGGTGAGGCACGATTAAGGCTAAGGATTAATGACTATGAATTTTGTAATGGGACAAGAAGATTAGGCCTAGGGGTTGTCTACTGACTCAATTTTGTACTGTGCCTTTGACCTATCTTCTAATGAAGAAAAGTTACCCTAGAACCAGGAAGTACCACACCCTAGAACCTCTGTTTTCTATTTCACAAAGTTGAGAGCTATTTTATACCTCAAAAATGACCCAAATCTGCACTGTCAAATATTATTTGTTTTGATTTTTAAGGGATGTACCACACAGCTGGGCCGTGCCACGCAACCCTGCTTCTCTTTGCTGCAATCTCCTTAGAACGCCTTTCACTGTGTTTTTGAAGGCCTTGAAACTTGCCTGGGACAACGGGCAATGCCATAATTAGATGAACAGTGTGGGAGACCTCTGAGGGCAAAGCCATGAAAGAGAGCTACTGTTACTTATTTTCCCATAGAGTTTGTTCCCAAAGGTTCATGAGGTAGCTTACCATGAAGTGGCGAGAAATCACTACCAGCAAAAGTTAGGATATAATCTGTGGTTGACCTTTTACAGAGATAATGATAGATAAAATGATGTGGTCTTGAATTTTTTTGCTAGTTAAAATAGTCATAATTTGTAAACACAAACCAACTCAACTTGGCTTTATTGTTTTAGGCAAAAAGGTTTATATTTTATTGAGCCACATTTCTTTTCTTTACTTTTTTTTTCCCCCCAGAAGATCTGCTCGCTGACCCAGAGTTCAATGAGAGATTTCTAAGACGGAATTGGAGACCCTTTCAAGTGGGTAAGAGAATATTTGTTTCTATGCATCTGTTAAATGTAAAGCTTTATTACGTAGACAGGGTCTCAGACAGTCCAGACCGACGGTGACTGGCGGAGACCAGAAGGTGGCCATGAACTTCTGACCTTCCTGCCTCCACACCCCAAGAGCTGGGATTTTAGAAGTAAAAGTGCTTTCTGAAGTTTATTATTAATTGTGTCAGCCTCCTCCCTGTAAGGCCTCCAGCTTATGGGGCGGGAAAGGGAAGCCCATGGTATAACGTTGCAGTAGAGGAAGCTTGCCTTTCTGAATTCAGACAAATGTAACCTCTCTTATTCTTCCGACTCTCCCTTTTCTAAGCCTGCTTTCCTTAACAGGGTGTCCCCACAATTAGGCTTCTTGCCTCTTTCTCTAAAAGCATTTTCTCTCGCCACCACGGCTATTTGTCCTTCATGTGGCTGACCTTCATGGCAGCTAAAAGGGCATGCTGTCCTTCCCTTCTCAGCTGGATTCCCCTCCTCCTCTGGGCAGCTACCGAGGGCCACAGTTTGCGTACCCTGAGCCGTTCCCTTTTGAACTTTAGGGAAATTGTCCCTGAGTTTCCAATGAGTCGATTCTTAAATTCCTTTATTAATGAGACTAAACTCCTCAAGAGACGACCTTATTTCCTCTGTAAGACCTACGGACCCAGATGGGACCCCCGAATCTCAGTAGCAATAATGCATGTTTTGTCTACCTCGCATTCTTTATCGAATTATGAAAAAATATTTACAAAGGCCCATTGCATACACCTTTTAAATATGGTTTAAGAGAAACTGCTTTGAAATTTTTTCTCTCAGTGTTTACACTTTTTTTTTTTTTAAATCCTTTGTTCATTTGAGACAGGGTCGTAGTTCAAACTGACCTAGAACTTGGAGTCTTTCTGCCCAGCCTTCCCAGGGCTAGGATTATGGGGATGTGCTGTCCCAGGGTTATTTCATTACAGTAGCTATAGACTCTTAAACTAGACCTGGGAACTTGTCCTAAAACAGGCTGCATTTTGATTTTGTGTTTTCAATTCTGATTCATCTTTTCACTTTAAGGGCAAACAGTCACAAGTCACCTTTTTCATTCTTTCGTTTCTTTGTTTCTATTTATTTATTGGTTTTTCAAGACAGTTTCTTTGTGTAGCTTTGGAGCTTGTCCTGGGACTCACCCTGTGGCCCAGGCTGGCCTTGAACTCACGGAGATCTGCCAACCTCTGCCTCCCAAGCCCTGGAATTAAAGATCTGCGCCACCACTGCCCGGTTTTTCTTTTCTTTTTTTTCTTTGAGGTCCTGTCTCACGGTGTTCTGTAGCCAGCCGGGTTGTCAGTGTCATCTTTGGTCTCACCTCCCAAGGGCCATATTGCTGACCTGTATATTTGGGCCGGGCTCCCACACTCTGTTCTTGGCAAGAGCTCACTGATGATAACACAACACCTTAGGACACAAAATGAGTTTGCACCTTGGGAAGCTATGAAACCACCGCTGTTAGAATTCACCAGCTCCCAGGGGCAAGAGGATATGCATCTGGAATGCCACTGCTTGGTTGGCTGAGGCAGGAGAATTGCTGTGAGTTTAAGGTTAGCCTGGGATACATTGTGAGTAGGGGGCCAAACAAAACTACATAACAATTTTACTAGTTTTGCCCCTCATCAGCGCTCAAATGCTGCTCAGTAAAAATGAAAACGGCCTTTACAGTGTTTTCAGGGACAGCCTGTCAGCGCTAACGGGTTCTGAGCGGCAGTACAGTTCCCTCCAGAGCCATGACCCACAGGCACAGAGGCGTTTCTGAACAGAACAGGTGACAATTTGAGCAAAGGACAGGCCAGTTGTGAGGAACTCAGGGACATCCTAGCCTTGCTCTCGATAGCAATCTTCACAATGTAGTTTCTCTATGGAATTCTGGACTTCTGCAGAATGTCTCTCCTTTGGGAAGTGGGAGTGGGGGTTGCTGAGGATTTAACCCAAGGCTTCTTGGCTTTCTGGTAAGGTCCTCTTCTATTAAGCTACATCCAAGGCCCCCATATTCTTTTTCTTTTTAATCTATTTATTTATTAGGGTAGCACTGTGTAGTCCTGACTGGCCTGGAACTGTGTAGACCAGGGAGGCTTGAAACTCAGAGATCCACCTGACTCTGCTTCCTGAATGCCAGCATTAAATGTGTGTGCCATTACACGTAGGCCTCAAATTCATTTTTAAATTTAGTACTAAATCTCTTGACACATTTGAGGGTAAGCAAAGAGCATCCGGAGGGGAGAGACTAGGGGTTCAAGCTGCAATCCAATTTTTGCTTTGTTTGTTTTTGTTTCTTTCAAGAGAGGGTTTCTCTGTGAAACAGTCCTGGCTGCCTTGGCACTTGCTCTGTAGAGCAGGCTAGCCTCGAACTCTCAGAGCTCCGCCTGCCTCTGCCTCCTGAGTGCTGGGTTGAAAGGTGTGCGCCACCCCTGCCTGGCTGCAATCCAGTTTTTGTCAAGCACTAGCTAAGCCAACTTTCTTTTTAGCAGCTTCCTTTTTCCTGCGGTGTGAATAAGATGCATTAGTTTTCTTGTGACTGTGATAAAATCCATGACAAAAGCAGCATAGAAAGGGATGCTTCAGTGCACCTTATGGATCCAAGGTGACCCATCATTGTGCGGAAGTCACGGAAGGAAGCTGGAGAGTGAGCCAGCTGGTCATATTGCATCTCAAGTCAGGAGACAGAAGAGTGGTGAGCACTGGTGCTCAGCCAGTTTTTTTTCCTATTCACTCCGGGTTCATAGGCCTTGGAAAGGCACCATCCACATTTAGGGTGGGGTCTTCCCATCTTTTCCCAATCTAGAAACAGACATGGCCAGAAATTTGTCCTTTGGGTGATCCTAGATTCTGTCAAGACAAGATTAATATTAACAATTACATAGGATTTTGTCATCTTCCCTCCATGACTATGGTTAAACAGTAAATAGTTTATTTAGTATGGGATACTTGCAAGATAATTAATGCAATACACACTTTGTTGACAATTTTCTCTAAAGTTGTTTAAAACAATCAACAGCTATAAAGAACGAAGAGATGTAATTCCTTCCTTCCTTCCTTCCTTCCTTCCTTCCTTCCTTCCTTCCTTCCTCCCTCCCTCCCGCCCTCCCTCTCCCCTCCCTCCCTGACTTTGAACTCTTGATCTTCCTACACCCACCTCCCTGAGTTATAGGATTATACCCATGAGCCACTATATCTGCTTTGGTAAAAATTTGAAGGTTAACTTTAAGAGGGTGAATTTTAAAACTCATCCTTGGCCTGGAATGCTAGCCTGTAATCTTAGTCACTTGTAGGCTTGAAGCAGAAGGATCACTATTTCAAGGTCTGCCTGGGTTACAGAGTGAAGTTAAAACCGTTTGGGCAAGGTGGTAAACTCCTATCTCAAAACAAACAAGCAAACAGATAAATAAAAATTCAAAATTTTGAAAGACCTTGGTACTTGAAAAGGGCACAGGATAGCATCGTTGTTGGAGGGGTTTCAGGAAAACTAGGAATGGTTTTCTACAAGGATCTAAAAATAAAATGCTTTGCTAGGACTTAGTTTGTGCAGCGGTGTGATAGGCAACCGGTTCTAATATATGCCTGTTTGTGCTCTCATCGTGGTGAGGAAATAAATATGCAAACTAGCTTAAGCAATGTAGGAAAGTCGTTTCCTTCTTCGATGATGCACCGAAGAACACACCACATCCTTGTTCTCGGCTTTGTCATGGAGAAAATTTCCATGGCTGCTTCCCCGGTGTTCTCTTTGGCTGTGCACTTTGGAGAAGGTAGAGATGGGAGCAGTTAAAATGCATTGCTCACTTCTTCCAGTGATTCAGATTGCCTTATCTAGTCAATGAATATCTTAATGACTTAAGTTAAGGGCCATTTGTTACTTCCCTTGGGCAGATTCTACAACGTCAGCTTGACAGCTTACAACATGGAGGTATGTTGTAAAACATTTTCATCTTTGGAGATAACGTTAGATAAAATCATCCATTGTTCTTTATTGTATAGTGGCTCAGGAAGTGGGGCGGGATTTCTAGACCTGGCTCTAGACAGCAGGTATAGATTCACGAATGCTCAGCAACAGAGGCTAAATAAGAGATGACTGCAGGAAAGGGGAGAATCTACATCACACTTGAGTTTCTGAATCTCTTTCTGTGCCTTCAGTTCTGGGCATGCGTTAAAGTGGGTCCTTCACTAGTATTGGCTCTGTTAGGTGAGTGCTTGAAGTGAAACAAATCCAACCACTAAGGTCTTAAAGTGATTCAAACAAATAAAGAAGAGAAAGAAAAACTGCCCACTTCAAACCATCAGGTTTCCAAAACTGTGAATACTAGGAAAGCACCTTTAAAACTAGCGCTTAGATTTATTTTTATATTAAATATTTTGTTATAAAAATATTTTCCTGTCGTGCTGTCACAAGCAAAAGTGTTTTAAGATGTGAATTAAGAAGGGGGCACATGGAGTGCTGCTTATATTCATCAGTATTGGCATTTCTCATCTGTGCAATCTATTCTTCCTAAAGTACTTCAGAAGGGATGGTGGGCAAATGTTCTGGAGTTCTGGGTTCAAATCATATTATTCTATATTTTCATACTTTGTGATCCTCCTGCCTCTGACTCCCGAGTGTTGGGATTAAAGGCATGTGCCACCACCACCGGGTACAAGATTTTTATGAGATCAAATCAACCAAAAATCTCTCAAGGAGGGAAAGGGCTCACAAAGCCTTATCCCTGTTTGAGGACCTAGAGTCATTTAACAGACGCTGGAGAAGAGAGTGTGTAACTATTGGTAGTGTGACCATACTCCTGTGAACAACCTCTCACATGAGCAACCTTATCAAAACTTGCTGGGTTTTTTTTTTTTTTTTGAAAGGCCTGGAAGCGTCAGGTGGAGCCAGGTGGAAGAGGAATTAGGTGGAATGGTGGAATGGGAGGAAGATAAGAGAAGGTAATGGGTCGGCAATGCGATGAAATTCATGATATACTGCGTTACCATTCTATTGCTGTGAAGAGACACCATGACCAAGAAACACATTTAAAAAAAAAAAAAACCTTATTTGGTGGGGATTTGCTTACAGTTTCAAAGGTTCAGTCCATTATCATCATGGCAGGGAGCTTGAAAGCACAGGAGAAGTAGCTGAGAGCTTCACATCCTGTACACTGGCAACAGCCAGAGAGAGGCCATGTCTGGTGTGGGTTTTTAAAGCCTCTAAGCCCACTCCTAAGTGACATACTTCCTCCAAGTTCCCCCCTACACCAACAAGGTCACACTTGCTAATCCCTCTAATCCTTTCCAACAGTTTCACTCCCTGGTGACTAGGTAATTCAAATATATGAGCCTCTGGGGGCTGTTCTTAATCAAACCACAATATATACACACATGAAAATATCATAATGAACCCTTTATGTACAATGAGTAAAATTGCATACACAATTAGTTTAATTAGGTTTCCATCGCTGTGATAAGGACCATGACCAAAACTTGGGGAGGAAAGGGTTTATTTCATATTACAGATTATAGTCCATCATTGAGGGATGTCAGGGTGGGAACTAAAAGCAGGAACCTAGAGCAAGAACTGAAACAGAGACCATGGAAAGGTGCTGCTTACTGGCTTGCTCCCCACGGCTTGCTCATCTCACTTTCTTATATAACAGAAGACCATCAGCCTGGGGGTGGCCCCATTCAAAGGGGCTGGGTCCGTTCACATCAATCATTAATTAAGAAAGTGCACTAACAGTTTGCCCATAGTCCAGTCTCACCGAGGCTATTTTTCAGTGAGATTTCTTCTTCTCAAATGACCTAAGCTTGTATCAAGTTAACAAAAACTAACTAGCACAATCATACATATATAATTAATATATATTAATTAAGAAATAGATAGAATAAGAAGTAAGTCACAATGACACAGCACTGTTAGCCTAGCACTTGACAGGCTGAGGAAGAAGAATCTTGGGTTGCAGGACACCTTGGTCTACATAGGAAGACTATCTAAAAACAAACAAAAAAAAACAAAATCAAAATAAACCATAATGAAAACAAAAACAAAGAAAGATTTCAAGCTGGGAGTGTAGGTCAGTAATAGCAGCCGTATTTCCAATTTGAGTCAAACCCAGCAAATAAAGGGCTGGTTTAAAACTTTCCTTTTTGTTACATACACTTAATAACTACTCAGAAAAGAATCAAATTGAAAAAGGGCACTACTAGATTCTGTTGCTGAATTTTTTTCAGTGTCCTTCAGAAAGAAATTATGTGAGAAATTACTTTGCTTTTATTTTAGTTTATTTTTTATTTATTTACTTTTGGGGGGGGGTTTGAGACAAAGTCCTGGCTGTTCGGGAACTCACTATGTAGACCAGGCTAGCTTCGAACTCATAGAGATCTGTCCACCTCTGACTCCTGAATGCTGGGATTAAAGGTGTGCGCCACCACTGCTGGGCTTGCAACTTTTGTTTTAATCCAACTATTTCACCTCGAATTTTCTACTAGTTGTTTTAACTTAATAGAAGTCCAAATGAATATGAATAAAGATATAAGAAACAGTGATAAAGCCAGGCGTAGTGGTTCATACCTCAATCCTAGCATCCAGGAGGCCATGTCAGGAGGAGAGCCACAAGTTTCAGGCCAGCCTGAGATACAGAGTGAGACTGAGTGTAGTTGGTTTTTTTCACTCTTTGGGAGTCTAACACCCAGCTCCCAAATAAATACACAGAAACTTATTCTTCCTTATGAATGCCCGGCCTTAGCTTGGCTTGTTTCTAACTTACATTATCCCATTTCTCTTTAGCTGCATTTTGCCTCTGGGCTTTTTAACCTTTATTTAGTCTATATATCTTTCTTCCTTCTCTATGGCTGGCTGGGTGTCTGGCCCCTGACGTCCTTCCTCTCCTTCTCCTTTCTCGCTCCTCTCCCTTCTCTCTAGATTTTCCTCCTATTTATTCTCTCTGCCTGGCAACCCCACCTATTTCTTTCTCCTGCCTAGCTATTGGCCATTCAACTCATTAGACCAATCAGATGTTTTAGGCAGACAAAGTAACACAGCTTCATAGAGTTAAAAAAAATGCAATATAAAAGAATGCAACACATCTTTGCATCATTAAACAAATATTTCACAGTATAAAAGAATGTAACCCATCTTTAACTAATATTTTAAAACAACTGAACACCGAAGAGCCAAAGACCAGAAGAAAAAAATGGAAAGAAAAAAAAAATTAAAAGAAATAGTTATAATGTTAACTATAACTAGAACCTGGGCAATAGTTCCAATTCCTTTGATTAACTCATGTAGAACTTGTATACTATTTAAAATGTCATATTTTGGAGGACTGTTGGTTGCAGTTTGAGAGAAGATATTTTTATGAATTCCCAATCTTCCTGACTAGCCTTTTTAGTGATAGAGTCAAAGGTATACCCGAATTTCTTCTTCACACGCATGTTCCCAGAATTGAAGAACTGAGTGTGAACACTGGCTCATCCCTTGCTTGCTTGGTGGTCCATAGACTAACTTTCTTTCTTTTCTCCCATTCTGCCTTCCTTTCTTTCTTTTCCTTTTTCTTTCTTTGAGACTATGTAGCCATGGATGTCCTGTAACAATCTATGTAGAAGAGACTAGACTTCTACCTACAGAAATACACCTGCCTCTGCCTCTGAGTGCTGGGGTTAAAGGTGTGTGTCACTACATCTGGGTTCCACAAACATTCTGAGCCAGAGTTTGTGATGACTGGTTGAGATGAAGTGTAGAGAGTGCTTTCCTCGATATCTAGGCTGGGCACTCAGAAAACAGCTTCTATATTGTCACTATTTCTTCTTCCCCGTTTTTTTTTTTTTTTTGACAGTTTGTTGTGTAGTCCAGGCTGAATTCAATCTTTAAATACTTCTACCTCTGTCTATTGAGTGTTGACATTAAAATTACATACCATCATGCCTAGCTACATTGTTAATACTTCTAAATGCCAAATATATATTTATATTGACTATCATAGTCACTTACAGTTTATTGAAAAGGTAAGAATTTATCACTTATCCTCAGATTTATCCTACCTAAAAGTTTATTTACTGTAGATTTATGAAAACACACACACACACACACACTGAGTTTATAGGTCTCGTCTTCTATTTTTATACTTTGTTAGTTAAAAATAATATTCCTTTTATATGCTATAATAATTTTAAACAAATATGAAATAAAACTACTTGTTTCCTTTATGCAACTTCTTGAATACATTCAGGCAGATGTGTAAGAACAGCTGTCTAGGTTCTGTCGCTCATTTTGTGTTCATATGAGCTTCACTCCTTCCCTGGGCAAATAAAAAGAATTCAGATGGGATTTAACTTTCAAGCTAAAGCATGCCTCAAACACAATGTCAGGTCTTTCAAAATTGTTTGGCAGAGTTTGGTTAGGAAAATAAAAGGGCCAGCTCTGGTTGGTGGGAAATGATAACCCACAAGGAAAAGAAAATAACCCTGGTGAAAGAATACCACAGACATCTGGGGTGTGTCTTCCACAGCAAGCAAGGAATAACTTCGTATTTACAGCTGGTCGTCTTCAAAAACATTCTTAGGCTCTTTCTAGAAAAGGTGAAGAGAGTTGGAGAATGCAAAATACATTTATTAAAAGAGCTTGATTAGTTAAAAGCACCCAGTAGGTCATTTCATTTCTCTATAAAGTCTATTTGAGAAGGAGAGAGCAAATACATAAAATTTCTTCCCTGTTTGGATATATAAGTGAAAAAGTCAGTTTTGATTCCTCATTTGAATAATGGAGTTGGATGTAAAGTTCGGATAAGAACCCAGAGTTCTGTCAATAATATTCTGCAACTTCTCCCCACCAATTTTCACATCGTAGAGGGCTGAGGATGTTTTTCTCTGGTAAAGAACTTATCTAGTATGTTTGAGACTCTAGATTCAATTCTTAGCACTGAAGGGGGAAACAAAATCTGGGCGTAGTAGTACATCCTAAACAGGGGAGATGGAGGTAAGAGGACAGGAGTTCAAGGGCAGATTGAGACACTGCCTGAAAAAACAAAACTAAACCAAAGCAAGGATCCAAAACAAGAAAAGCATAGTAGCCAGTAACAACACCAAATGTATGAAAGAAATACCTTATTTTCACACCATTCTATATCCAATGTCAATGACACTAAGGAATATGGAGACTTTGGTGACTCGTATAAGAATATTCCCCATAGGCTCATATATTTAACTGCTTAGTCACCACGAAATACTATTTGAAAGGATTAGAAGGATTAGGAACTGTGACCTTGTTGGAGGAAGTGTGTCTTTGTGGCTCAACTTTGAGGTTTCAAAAGCTCATGCCAGGCACTGGTACTCTGTCTCTGTCTACAGATCAGGATGTAGTTCTCAGCTATGTTTCCAACACTTTGCCTGCATGATGCCATAGTCCCTGCCATGATGAGACTCATCCTTTGAAACTGTATGCAGGCTTCCAATGAAATGCTTTCTTTTGAAAGAGCTGTCATGGTGTCTGGTTATAGCAACAAAACAGTGATGAAGAGGGAGACCTACAAATACGTTAATGCACAAGGTTGTTTCCTTTCAGTGTGTGTCTGACGGTTTTAAAACTCCCTGCTTCCTCGGAATAAATATCAACATAACTCTTAACTGGGTCAAGACCTTTGTACAGCCAAGCCTGGTAGGGCAGACTGTCAATCCAGCACACAGGAGGGAAAAGAAGCAGCATTACAAGTCTGAGGAAGTTTCAGGCTCCTTAATGAGACTCTGTTTCGAAACAACAAAAAAAAGAGAAAAACAAAACAAATACTCAAAAACATATACATTGAAAACAAACAATCAGAAACAAAAGAATAACCAAATAACCAAAATAAAACAAAAAAAATACAAAACCAAAACTAAAGACCATTTTTTTTTTACTTCCTTTAAGGACATAAAGAAAGAATGGGAACTCGAGGGAAAGAGAAAGAAACAAAACAAATTTTGTTTGTCAAATGCCATGAATCTTAAATATTTGTATTATTCTTTTTAAAGGAACACACAGCCCCGAAGAGAACACCTGTATCAATCCTGTGCCCCTCCCCAAGGCTCAAGGGAATGTCCTGGGAGCAGGATCTGAAAGAGTGTAAGAGCCAGAGGACAGAGAGAAGAAGTGTTGGAAAATGTTGTCTTCTTGATGGGGTGTGGCTGTCACACTCATGAACTCAGAGCAGTTGTGGTTACCTGCTCAACATCCAGCTGGTCAGAATTCTAGCACATGTGGGGAAGGGGCTCACGGAGCCCTACCCCTAGCTACTGACAGCCAACAGCTGCTGGTGGATGGGGCATGATTTGGGGATTGTCCATGACATATGGTAGTCGTCTCAAAGTCACATACCTGAGGGCTGGGCTAACTGAAATCACTGGGTCACAAAAAGCAAAAGGAAGGCATGGCGTTGAACAGCCTTAGAGGGAATAGGAAGAGGGTGTTAGAGATGGATACGATCAAGTTTTTATGCATGTGCTACTACTGAAGAACAGATAAAAACATTCTTTAAAAAGAACATAATTAATTGGCCATTGGCAGAGATCTAAATTTAGCATGTAGCCTTGCAGTTCCTTTAAGAGCTTAGAAAGTGAGGCTGAAAGACCTTACCCAACTATAAACAAGGAAGCAGTCATTGAGAAAAGCACGGCTGAGCTCAGGGTCTGAGATGCTCGGGCTCCTACACAGCCCTACTGTTGCTCAGTCTCTGTGAATGGCAGTGCTTTTCACTTGTGAAATGAGACTCTGGCAATGATCACAGGGCATTTTTATAAGAATCTGCATATGAATCTAAGTGCAAATATAACGAGATGCCTAAAATATATGAATATACCTGAAAATATACATAACAATGAGTAAAAAGTTGTGTCATAAAAATGTGGTTAATATGTTGTAAGGCCAGGCGAGAATGATGGATGGTTCATGCCTGTAATCCCAGTACTTGGGAGGCAGAGGCTGGAGGTTGGCAAGTTCTAGGCTAGCTTGGGTTGCATACCAAGACCCTGTCTCAGTAAAAGAAAATGATTAATTAAAAAAATACAACATTCACATTTCCAGCAATCAGGAGGCAGAAGTAGGTAGATTTCAGAGTTCTATCCCAGTCTATCTACAATCTACATTGATGAGTTCCACATCAGCTGAAGCTACATAGTGAGAACCTGTCTTAAAATAAATAAAATAAAAAATTCTAGTAGTCTGAACAAATGGAGTTTTAATTTAATGAAAATCTAAGCTGCTATAAACTTGGAGTCATATTTTTGTACCTTTGTGACTTTTGCTCTTTTCTTTTTCTTCCTTTCCTTTTCTTTTCTTTCTTTTCTTTTCTTTTCTTTTTTTTTTTTTTTTTGGGACAGCTCTGTGTAGCTATGCTATCCTGGAACTCTGTAGACCAGGCTAACTTTGAGCTCACAGAAATCTGCCTGCTTATGCCTACCAAGTGCAGGGATTAAAGGCATGCGCCACCACCGCCCTGGTAGTTTTTGCGCCTTTATGAGGGGGAAAGTATGATAACACTAACCTAGCACCCAGCATTCAGCTATATCCTGACTTCAGGAGCACGTCATTTGACTGTCAGTGGGATGTAGTAAGGTGCACTGACATCTCCACCAAAGGATCTGGAAGTTCTCTTAAACTCTGAACCATTTCTCAAGTCTTAGATTGTCTTTTTCCTTCAAGTT
Organism: Myodes glareolus; assembly: GCF_982192425.1. Taxonomy (NCBI): domain Eukaryota; kingdom Metazoa; phylum Chordata; class Mammalia; order Rodentia; family Cricetidae; genus Myodes; species Myodes glareolus. The sequence goes on from NC_142026.1 coordinate 100,756,000, forward strand.
ATTTTAAAATTACCTTTATTGGTGTGTGTGTGTGTGTGTGTGTGTGTGTGTGTGTGTGTGTGTGTGCAAATGTGCTATGGAGACAGCAAGGGAGTAGGTTTTGTCTCTTACTGTGTGGGAACTGGGTCTCAAACTCAGGTCTCGGTTTGGTGAGAGCACCTTTACCTGCTGAGCTGCTCCACCCTTTCCTCTATATTTTGCGACAGGGTCTCAAAACAAACAACAGGTAGACCTCAAACTCAACATGTTCCTGAGGATGATCCTCCTACCTCCATTTCCTGAGACCTGGGATTATAGTTTTATGCAACCACACAGTGTTTCTTTAGTGCTGGGAGGCAAGCTCTCTGCCAGCTTAGCAACATTCTAGTTGACCTCTTCTTCTGGAGAAGCAGGTCAATGTTCTTGTCCTGCTGATTGGGCTAGAGGCTGATGGGTAATTTAGGCATTCCTCCAGCTGCTCCTTCTGTTGGCGGCATACTAGTTAAAGGCAACACAGTTCTCAGAAAACACGCTGTGGAAATACTCACTCTCATTGAAATATATTTTAGTTAAGTCCCAAACTGGCATGCCTTTTGAAAATTTATCTGTAATACTTAAAGATATATTCTATTTTTGCTTGAAGAAAAAAAAATATCCAAATGAAATCAACAAAGCTTGCCTATTGTGAGCCAAATATAATAATTTTGTTATATGATACTATGTAAATAATTTTGCAAAAATGATTACCTTTATTTCCTTTATGGATTTATAGAAATGAGCAACTGCTTAGCCATGTTGGCTTGTTTATAATGTGGTGTAGAAATATTACTGAAACACTGGTTTTTGCATTGGCCATTGTACCAATTCAACAAGAGTACCACATTTCAAGATCAGACATAATAAAGATGTTTGGTATATAGTATGCACTCAGACACCACCAGGATAGCTCTTCCTTTCCTCTTGAGTACTGTAGGCTTTGGTCAATTTTGGTTTTGGTTCCATCTTCATTTAGAGTCAAGCCTCTCACTTTGACTTATTTGGAGACTTACATGGGGCAGCTCTGAATGAGAATTTGGAAGCACAGATGTATCTGTTTCTTTGCTATTGCTGTGATTAAACACCATAATCAAGACAACTTATAGAAGGAACTTTCAGTGGTTCTCAACCTTCCTGATGCCGTGACCCTTTAATACAGTTCCTTGTATTGTAGTGATCATAACCACAAAATTATTATCGCTGCTATTTCATAACTGCAATTTTGCTCCTGTTATGAATTGTAATATCTGTGCTTTCTAATAACTAAGGTGACCCCTTTGAAAGAGTCATTTGATCCCCAAAGGGTGGTCCCATGGGTTGGAAACAGTTGATTTAGGGTTTATGGTTCCAGGGGAATAAGAGTCCATCACTATCACAATAGAGACAGCAGCTGGCAGACTTGGCAGCTGGAGCTGGAAGCTGAGAGCTGAGGGCTCACATCTCTGACCATAAACAGGAAGCAGACACAGAGAAGTTAAAATGGCAAGGCCACACTTCCTAAGCCTCCCCAAGCAGCTACCAACTGGGAACCAAGTGTTTAAATGCCTGGACTACAGGAGATATCTCACTAAAACAACCAGAGTGAGTTAAATTCTTTTCGCTGTGTATTCAAAACCATGTTTTCAACATGAGCTTTGAGAATGTTTGGGAGAGACATTCTAGCATTCCACTTCAAGACGGTGCCAAACACCAGACCCCTCTGATACCGAGAAGTATTGTTTGCTTCACCATGAAAGTTTACACACACATGTGCATGGATGTAGACTGGCTCACTTGGGAAAACGTTGCTACTCAATTTGTGTGGCTTACGCTGACCCTTTCTGACCTGCTACATGAGGTTCAAATCTGCACATTTGAGTACTGGGAGGAATTTTTGCGATGTCTAAACCCAGTCCTCTCTCAGTGCTCTCTGCATTATTCTAGAGACTGTAGAAGGTGGGAAGGATTTTTGTTTGCCTTTCCTCTGGTGGGGCATGAGGGTGGGTGAGAGGGTTGAGATAGGGTCATGCCATGGTAGGCAGCTGACTTGGTACTCAATATATAGGCTAGGCTTGCTTTAAACTTATGGAAATCCTCCTCCTGCAAACTCCTAGGTAGGGGGATTGTAGACATGAACCACCCCACTTAGGGAGAGACAGAAATTTTCAAGTCTTTGATCTCTAGCCTTGGGTTTGCCTTGGCTTTGTATTACTGTCTATAAAATTGAGCCTCACCACAGCGGACCAGAGTAATCACAAAATGATGCTGACACAGCAGAGACAGCCACCCTGGACAGTCCTTTAACATGATGAGCTGAGAGGCTCTGATCTTGAGATATCAGTGGGCTTCCTAGTGTGGCACTCTTTTTCTCAGTGAGCCCAAGAGAAGCTCAGCCATTGCAGTAGGAATTACCTGCGTCACGCAGTCACTCTGAGGGGGGCGAGGATATAAACTTTTCCCCAAAGCACAAAACATTTACTTCACATGGGCTGTGAAGCAAATGAAGTCTGTCATCTGAAATCAATTGCGATATTAAAAGTTTATGACAATCTTGAAAACCCATGTGATTCCCACGAGTACCAAGAGTGTGTTTGTATTCAACTGTATTTTGTTCTTATCTGTATAGATCTCATTCCCTGTGTCACCTTCATCTTTTTCTGTTCTGTTGATGATGCACGATGTCCTTCCATAAAGACAACCAAGGCCACGGGGCGCCGGTCCCATAGTCAAGGCATGACCACAATGACACCTTGTCTCCTCATGTCTTTGATGTTCCCTTCTGTTCTTCTGGGTCTATGCTTCTTAACCACTTATGGATTCAGTGTCATCCAAGGAGGTGTGGAGAGGTGAAGGCCAAGAGGAAAACTCCAAGGGCAAAAGGGACGACGAAAAGGCAGTCTTACTACTCAGGGCTCTCCAGGAAAACAGGACAGAACCAATAGGGACTGTGTGAATCCGCTGGTTTGAGTGCGAAGTCACCCTGCAGTCTGATAGTTCCAAACACTTGGTCCCTAGCTGGGAGCTGGTTCAGGAATTTGTGGAATTTGTAGGAAGTGGGTTTGCTAGTGGGTGGACTCTGGAACCTCCAGTCTGACCTGGTTGGGCCTGAGCTCTCATCTTCCTGCTGCAGAGATGAGAAGGCACCTGTCCACACATTCCTGCTTGCCAGGAATTCTGCTGTGTCTTCCTCGCGGTGCTGGGTCATACCCTTTCAGAGTATAAGCCAAAAGAAAGCCTTCTTCTGCTAAGTCACTCTTCTCAGGGATTTTAATCACAGCTATGAGAAAAGCATCTAATGTAAGCCTGGGTACATCAGGAAGGCTAATCTGATTAATTTAAAGTTCACTGGCTTAATTCCTAATCACATCTAGAATCTAGACTACTGTGTGACCAACATGTGGATAGACTAACTGAGCCAAATTGCTGTAGAACACTGTCCCAGCAGAATTGTCACTCAAGCAATGGGAAAGATATTTAGTCTCTATATAAACAAAATATGCCCCTACTTTATAAAAAATGTAATTATCACTGTTTTGTTTTTGTTTTTTTGTTTTTTGTTTTTGGTCTGTCCAAAGTTAATACAATGTTGGCTAAAATGTCTAGATAAATTGTAGGACAACAGTCCCCAAATTAGGAAAACTAAATCCCCCCCCCCCGCACCACCACCGCAAGACAGGGTTTCTCTGTGTAGCTCTGGAGCCAGTTCTGAAACTCACTCGGTAAATCAGGCTGACCTTGAACTCATAGAGCTCCACCTGCCTCTGCCACCGGAGTGCTGGGATTAAAGGTGCGTACCACCACTGCACCACCAGGGCCAAGAAAACTAAATTCTTGTCTCTTTACTTTTGAATTTTATTTTTTGGGCAATTTTTTAAACTTATATTTGAAGCATCTTTTGATGTCTAAAAGAAAAAAACAAAGTAAAACATACTTTATGATTCTGAGAGATGGCTCAGTGGTGGCTGTTCTTCCAGAGGATCCGGTTCAATTCCCAGCACCCACAGGACAGCTCACAACTGTCTGTAACTCCGGTTCCCAGGGGAGCTGATACCTCACTGTTGAGCCATCTCTCTGGCCCCATTTCCCATTTATTCGTTGGTTTGTTTCATGTGTATTAGGCTGGTCTCTAATTTCTAATGTAGCTGAGTGTGTCCTGACGCGACTGATCTTCCTGCTGCTCCCTTCAAAGTGCTAGAATCACAACAGTGACTTCAAGTACATTTTTGTTTCTTTCTTTGTTTGTTTTAAGACAGGACCTTATTCTGTAGTCATTGTTGGCCTGGAACTTGCCATGCAGACAAGGGTAGCCTAGAACTCACAGAGGTCTGCCTTCCTCTACCTCTGAAATACTGTAGTTAAAGGGTATAGCACCAGGCCTGGCCCAAGTACATTTTCCAACAATTATTTCTTTTGATTCTTTGGGGAGACATTATGAACCTGGCAAACAAAATGCGACAAGATAAAACCAACGATCTTCATGGCTTTTATTCAGCATATTCAAAACCATTTGAACTACATATATGTGTTTTGAGTGCTACGTGATCATGCATCAGACGAAACTCGAGCGATCACTGAGAATAGACATGTTTTGTGTGCTCCAGAAATAGCTCAGCACTAAAGAACACTTGGTACTCTTGCAGAGGGCCAGGGTGGGGTTCCCAGCACCACAGGGCAGCTCACAACCAATCGCACCTCCAGTTCCAGGGAGAAGTACGTACATGAGCTCTTGTACACATGTGCATACACTCAGACGCACCTACAAAATATAAAACTTTTTTTTTCCAAAAAAAAGCAAGTAAGCATGTTTATGCTTTACTTGATAAGCATATAATTATCTTGAGCCTTGGTAAAAGGTGAGATACTCCAGGAATTAGTCAAATTCAGACTTTTCTAATTTAAATCCGAGAAAGTGAGCAATTTTGATTCTCTAATTGTCACAGATGTTACTTTGAGCTTCCTAACAGACCTTAAGAAGAATGTAAGGAAGTCTGTGGCCAGCTTCCCTTGGGTATGACACAACAATCTGCCCGGAGACAGATGAGTGTAACATTCCTTAAAGCCTACCTTGTTTGCTCAATCGGAAAGGTTTTGAGTTTAAATCCTGAAAGTAAAGTTACCCGGAGATAGTCATCAGCGACCGAACTGGACCGTGTAAGCAATGGGATAGGCAGGACAAGAAAATCAAGAAGCGCCACCAGACAGAGGATGTGTCATGTTTCTGACCCCATTAATTTATGCTGCTAAACCAAATAAACGCAACTCTTCTCATCTTCAAAGCACTTCATCAAAGAAAACAAAGCTAAGTGCTCTAATACCAGGCTGATTCCCGTTTTGTCGATGAAGAAGCTGATGAGAAAGTCTAAATCTTCGGCTGAGCTTAGGCAAAGCTGGAGGTTTACAATGAGCTCCAGGCCCTGTCTCCACCGGTCACGGCCCTGCACCCTTCTAGCCTGTCCCAGTGAATCAGCACGAACGCTGGCCGTCTAGCTGCCACATGGAAGGAAGAGCCTGGACTCCAAAGCGGATGGCACGCAGGCTCGCTGAAATCCGGCTTCAGGTTAACCCGGAAGGAACGAGAGAAACCTGGGCAACAGCAACAGGCTGCTCCGAACATTCTCCCTGCCACTCGGGGATGTTCAAAACAAAGTTTAAAGGAAAGGTGATCTTTTTGGCGCCTTGGTCAGGAATTTCAGGCTTTCTGCACTGCAGTCTCCGCCCCAGGAAAGCCGTCACTTCTGAAAAATGGACCCGGTTTTAGGGAGATTATTCTGGGAGTCGGGAGCTTTCTGAGTCGATCATTTGAGCCTCTGGTTTTCCCTTCTGTTTTGCTACTAATTTGCAATGTGGTAATGAAAGGGCCTTGGGAGAAAACAAAAACTCAAAACAAAACACCATTGTGTGTGTATGTGTGTGTCCCTTAAATATACTGGGCAGCTTATAGTAGTTTGACTACGATGGTATTTCTGTGACTGGAATTTTCTGATTTTCTGCCATTACGCACAAGGTCACAAGTTTGGTTCCAACTATAACTCCTTGGTTTTTGCATCTTCTATAGCAGTTCAGTCCCTGCATGGATGTGAAACAAACTACTTAAAAAAAATAATAAGGCATTTTCAAAGCAATGCAAACCGTATCTCATATAAATATCATTTACCCTGACTGTTGAGAATAATATTCATTAAGGAATACATACATAGTATTGACTTTTCCCTATCTAACAATTTTTTTTTTTTAAAATAGAACAAAGATGTCTGGAGTTGCTAGGGAAGACAAGGTGAGTTCCCCTGTGACACTTCTCAAAGTTAATAACAGGAGCCTGTCGGAAGCCAGCATGGTACCAGCTTATGAAACAGAGGGACTGGAACAAGTCATTTCACGGCCTTCTGTCCCATGTTCACAGCCAGAGTGAGACTGCCTCTTGCCAAGGGTTTCCCTAGACTCCCCTTCTATTAAGTGAATGGAATGGGCTGACACCGAAGAGGTTGCTGGGAAATCGTCCAGCTTCTAAGAATTGCTGTCGCCATCGTGTCTTAACCAGTCAAATGTTTCCTGAGAGGTTTGTGTTCTGATTTTTCTGTTTAGACAAGCTGACTGGTAGGTGAGCTCAGTCTCCCCTAGGGGAAAAAACCTTCTTGGGCAGAGGTTGCACACAAGCATTGGCCTCCTAGAGACTATGGGAGGTGAGCTAGCATAGCCTCTGTTGCCCGGCCATTCCCTTTTGTGGAATTCCTACGGTGTAACACGAGGGCCAGCTTGCTTGGGTTTCTGTCCCGCCCGGTACCCCACAACCGGCATACCCCAAAGAAAATCACACACAGGACTCCATAAGATTACAAACTGATTGGCCCATTAGGTTAGGCTACTTATTAGCTCTTATAACTTATGTTACCCCATTATCCTTATCTACGTTAGCACATGGCTCAGTACCTTTTTCAGCGGGGCAGCTTACATCTTTCCTCTCCGGTGGTCTGGGCAGAACTGCGGAGGGAGCTTTCTGCTTCCCAGAATTCTCCCAGTCTCTTTTTTCCACCCCTACTTCCTGTCTGGCTTTCCCGCCTATACTGCCTGCCTGGCCAATCAGTGTTTTATTAAAATATGATTGGCAGAATACAGACAATTCTCCCACACCACTACGGTATTTTTTTTTTTTTATGGTCTACAAGTCAATGAATAGCAAACTTGAGAACAAAATGGAGACGAGGGTGCTGAGGAGATGGCTTAATTGGGAAAGAGCTTGGTTATGTGAGCGTGGGAGCCTGAGTTCAACGTCCAACCTCCAAGTCTTGGCTTGAGCTGGTAATCACAGTACTGGAGAGATAGGAGAGGAGGTTCCCGGGCTTAGCTGAATCAGGGAGCGCTACATTTATTGAGATAACCTGTCTCGAAAAGTTAGATGGGGAATGATTGGAGATAACCTGCTATCCCGTATTTTCTAATCTAGAAATGAGAATTATGAAAAACATTTCACTGGATATTTCTGTCAAGAGGACCAGCACAGGGATGCTGTTAGTGAGAGTGCTTGGGAAGCACAAGTGAGATCTTAGGTTCCATCTTCAGCACCACAGAAACAGAGAAACAAGAAACAAGCAGAGGTCAATGCGATAGATTGAGGTCAGCCTTGAGAGAATTCGACAGTTCCTATTTTCCCCAATAGCAGTACCTTATTAGCAGAAGAGAATGTCATGATCTGCTCAAAACCCAAGTTTTCGCTCAACATGGTGGTACATGCCTGTCATCACAGCACTGGGGAGGCTGATACAAAAGTATCTCAAGTTCACGGCCTGCCTAGATTGCTTAGTGGAACTGTCTCAGTGCCAACCAAAACAAACAAGTAAACCTCTCCTGGCAAGAACACCAAGTTTTAAGTAGCACTTAACCATGTCTATGTGAATTATCACGTAATTATAATTCCAAGCCAGGAGTGGCAGCATCCCAGACTTTAGGAAGTGGAGGCAGGAGGATCAAGAGTTCAAAGTCATCCTCAGCTGCACAGCAAGTTCAAGGCCAATTTGGGCGACATGAGACCCCATCACACATGAACACACACAGTTTTCATATCTTGTTCAACATAAGCATATTGAATGTAATGTGCTTAATTTCAGTTATACTTTCTGACCAGATGAAGAGTCATAGCATTTGCTCAAATGTTCACAGTTAAAGAGTCAGGGGGTGGTAGTGGCACAAACCTTTGAGTCAAGCACTTGGAAGCCAGAAGTAGGCAGATCTCTGTGAGTTCAAGACCAGCCTGGAATACAGAGTGAGTTCTAGTACATAGTTACACAGGGAAACCTTTGTCTCGAAAACAAAACAAAATAAAATGTTCACAGTTAGGGGCTGGAGAGATGGCTCAGCACTTAAGAGCATGGCTGCTCTTCCAAAGGTCCTGAGTTCAATTCCCAGCAACCACATGGTGGCTCACAACCATCTGTAATGAGGTCTGGTGCCCTCTTCTGGTCTGCAGGCATGCATGCAGACAGAATACTGTATACATAATAAATAAATAAATAAATAAACAAATAAATAAATGTTAAAAAATGTTCACAGTTAGTGTTGCCTTTTGTCACCAGTCTTTGCGTTTTAGAGAGTGAACAAGCTTCTTATCTTCTTTCCTGTGTTTTACTTTACCGAGTAAATACCAAATAAATAGTTGTCAAATTTAATTCGTATGTTGAATTTCTTCCCCTAAATCAGATAGCATCTAAATATAACTAAAATATTTCCAAATATTTTATCCATTGGTGTTATGTAGTATTTTTAACCAATTCATATTTTTGATCATCTTTTCTTATTTTATTACATGTCTATAATGTTTCACATGTGGTAAGCAATTTTTAATATAATATTTATTTTGGGGGGAATTTTACACACATATACAATGTATTTTGAATGTATCTATTCCCTCTTCCCTCTCCAGTTCTTCCTGAATTTTTCCCTCCTCATCCTCCTCTCCACTTTGTGTCTTTCTTCTCCTTCTCTTTCTTCTTCCTCTACTTCGTCTTCCTTCCCCTTTCTCCTCTTCTTCCTTCTTCTTCCATTTTGTCTAATTAGTGCTGCCCATAAGGGCATCAGTGTGTGAGGACACACTGGAGAACAACAGTCAGTCTCTCAGGGGATGTGCACTCTGAGGAAAACTGACTCCCCACCCAGTAGGGGTGGAGCTTCAAGAGACCCTCCTTCATTCCTAGCTACGACATTGACTGGCTTGATCTTGTGCACATTTTGTACAGGCAGTCACAGGTGCGGTGAGTTCATGAGCACCATGGGTCTGTTTGTGTCTAGAAGACACTGCTTTGCCACAGTTCTCCCTGAACTCTTACTCTGGTCATCTTTTCACCCCCTTTTCTGTGAAACTTCTTGGGCTTTGTGAGGCGGGTTTGGGATTATTATTAATGATTATTACCTACTAATGATGATCGCTGTATAGGCACATATCCTGTGAACTGTGACTGGTTGGGAGTCTCTGTATTATCTCTCACCTACTGTACAAAGAAGCTTCTCTGATGAGGACCAAGAATTATACAAAACTATGAGGATAAACACAAATATTTGACAATAATTTGGTACTATGACTATTTGGCAAAATAATTGTATTAGGTTCTCCTATAGAGCTTATGAGCTCCCAGATGTGACTCTTTGGCCAAATCTACACTCCTAGGAATGAATTGTCTCTTCTGAAATAGGCCATACATCTATTTTCAAAGATGATTGGTGGTGTGGGAGGTTTTTTTGTCTATGTGTTGCTTTTATTGACTAATTAATTAAGAACTGCTTTGAGCCTATGGCAGGGAAGAACAGAACTAGATGGGGAAAGCTAGGCTGTATGCTGGGAGAAAGAAAGACAGAGTCAGAGAGAAGCCATGGATCCACTGGAGATAGGCGCTGGGAACCTTAGCTGGTAAGCCACAGCCATGTGGCAATACACAGATTAATGGAGATGGGTTAAATTAATATGTAAGGGTTAGCCAATAAGAAGATAGAGCTAATGGGCCAAGCAGTGATTTAATTAATACGGTTTCTGTGTGATTATTTTGGGTCTAAGCTAGCCGGGCAGTCAAAAACCAACAAGTAGCTTCCTCCTACAGATTGGTTACCCTCAAAACAGCTGTGCCACTGTTTCACCAGTAAACGCACTTTGCTGGGCAGTTGGTTTTGCAGATTACAGGATTCATAGGTGGCTGAGATAGTTGATGACTTTTCCTCCACTGCCGTCTTTGTAACATCTTCAGGTAATACAAAAGCTAGCCAGATGGCCATAAAAAGAGATCTATTCCTTGCCTGCTCAGCTATAAAACTAAAACAGAGAAGGTACAAAAATGTTTTAAAGAAGATGGGTGACAGAGTGAGATGGACATTAGATGTAGCGTCCTGGAATCCTTTTTTAATGATTCAAAACCTCAGAGTTGGGTGTTGTTTTTTTTTTCTTAGATGCCCTTAAATGTTTTTAGTCCCATAGTATACAAACTAGTGAGTAGCAATTATGCTATTTCAATATATATCTGGCACTTGATGTTCTGTGTATGAAAAAGTAATAAAGGGGAGGGCACAAGTACTGGTTACTTTTGATTCTTCAGAGAGCCATGGGCCACAACTGGCTCTAACATTCAGTTCCTTGCACAGAAGTGTCAAGTTCAGCAATAGAAAAGATAGTGGAAAGAAATGGCGTTGTTCATTGTATTGCATTTATGTCTTGACTTTTCTAATTTTGTTTTCAAAAGCTTTTATTGGCTGCATTAAAAGTCTGCGCTTTTGAAACGGCATGGTAGAGAAGGATTCTAAAGCTGGCGGAATGCAATTCTGTCTTCCCCAAATCTAGTAGGGAGATACAGGGAGGAGGTGAGGGGTTCAAGGCCATTCTCGGATACACGGTGAATTGGAAAGCAGTATGGGATATACAAGATTCTGTTTCAAAAGACAGGGTGGGGGTGTAAGTAGAGGCTAACATTGCATAAAATGTATCTCAGTGACCAAGACTGCTCAAATAGTAATTGAATATTTTTAAAGCAAATGCAAAATACCTTTGTGTGTATGTGTGTATGTTTTCAAGGCAGTATTTTACTAGGTAGCCCTGGTTGTCCTAGAACTCACTTTGTAGACCAAATTCACCTCAAACTCACAGAGATCCTCCTGCCTTTGCCTCTTGGGAGCTGGAATTAAAGGTGTGTGCCACAATACTCAGAAATAGTTTGTGTATTTAAGAAATGTTCTTATAAAAGATAGGACTGGTTGTTGATGTGGGATTCCCCTCTGAATACCATTGGTTAATAAAGAAACTGACTTGGCCTGATGGGGTGGAACAGAGCTAGGCGGGGAAACTGAATTCTGGGAGGAAGAAGGCAGAGTCAGAGAGACACCATGTAGCCCCTCTGGAGACAGACTCTGGAACTTTACCCAGTAAACCACAGCCTCGTGATGATACACAGATTAATGGAGATAGGTTAATTTAAGATATGAGTTTGTCAGAAATATACTAGAGTCATTGGTCAAGCAGTGTTTTAAATAATATAGTTTCTGTGTGATTATTTTGTGTCTGAGCTGCCAGGTGGCCAGGAAAGAAACAAGTGGCCTCCTATAACAAATTGGTGTCCAACATGGTTAAAACTTTCCATTTCATTTAGACAGAAAAGGGAGGTGATGTGGGATTCCCCTGTTTATGCTCTGATTACCATTAATGAATAAAGAAAACTGCTTTGACCCTATAACAGAGCAGAACAGAGCTAGGCGGGGAAAACTAAACTGAATGCTAGGAAAAAGAAGGCGAAGTCAAGAGAAGCCATGGAGCCGCCATAGGAGAAAGCTACAAGCTGCCAGCCAGAACCTTGCCGGTAGGCTACGAGCCTTGTGATAAAATATAAAATAATGGAAATGGGTTAATTCCAGATGTAAGAGCTAGCTAGCAATATGCTTAAGTGATTGGCCAAGCAGTGATTTAATTAATAGTTTCTGGGTAGTTATTTCGAGTCTGGGTAGCTGGGAACAAATAAGCATCCTCCCCCTAAAGGTTGTCTCTCGTTTCTGTAGAGTCCACCCTTTCCTTGTATAATATGGATGCTGTTTTGTGCCTGGAGTCTGGGCTTAACTTTAGTTACTAACTGAGCAGTTACAAAGCCCCTCGTTAAGAGTTTCAGGCACTGTTTTTAGAACTTTATCAAATTAGTTCATTTGATACCTATAGCAACAGTGCAAAATGGGTGGTAGTCTAATCTCGATTTGAGGAGAAGCTGAGGCATAGGAACTACAAAATATATAGAGGACTGCACATATAATAAAGGACGCTATTGAAAAAGGAGGGTTCGTTGGATGCCATACAAACTGTGTCTGGAGAAGTGTCTCCCTTGAGGACTGAAATCAATAGGTTCTAATGGTTTCTCTAGACTGACTCCTCTAGTCAGTGTGATTCTCTCCCTGGAAACAGTCTCTGGTCCAGAAAACACAATCGAGGACAGAGGATATTGCTTGGATGACAGAACGCTACTAGTAGGCACAAAGGCTTGGGGTTCATCCCCATTACAACCCCAAAATCGGGTGTGGTGATACAGGCGATGGTGGCAGAATCTTTGCCTGTGTTACCATCACACCCCAAGAGCAGGAGAAAGGAGGCAGTTGGCTTCCTCTGTGCTGTGAAAGGCTCCGCGGCCCTGCTCTCCTCTCCAGTAGCCCAGCATGAAGCTGAGCTTCTCTGCCGGGAGCCAGACTGTGCCATGAATGATGGTGGCGTTTCAGGCTCGCTAGGCCTGGAACATGTTGCTCAGTGGGAGGCAGGTTTCTTGTCTTCTTTTACTCCCATTTGGCAAGGACATCTCATTATGTAAGACGGCCACTGTTTATCTGCACCGTATTTTTACAAGGGTTGCTCTATGGTTTGGCAGATAGGAGGGAATATTTCATGAAGCAAGGTTCATAATGAACAAGGCCTTAAATGAGGTTTCTGTAGGACGCCAAAAAGGTGTTCCTTCTGAGGAGGTTTCGTGATTTTCTTTTCCTTTCTTTATTGTTCACATTCATTGGATTTAGATTAGAAGCAAATAGTGGGACAGGCACTATTACTACATCCTAATTTATGTTTTGAAGAAACCAACGTGTATCCCTAGAAACCCAACCAGCCTAGAGAATATTTACATCTCATCTTGGCAATTACTTCTAAAACCTCGTTCGTCATTGAAGCAGAGCCTCTTCTTTGGAAAGTGCTACCCCTCCACGGGCCAACCTAAAACTCAACAGTGTCATTTTAGTGACCTGAGATGCTTATGAATGGGATAGTTCATGAAGGTATATTTAGGGAGATGTAATGCAGTACCGAGCCCCTCTTAAAAATTAGTTCTTTATTCAAATATTACTTTATTGTTAGCTCTTAGGACATTTTAATCTAACAGTTCTGTATAAATCTGGAGACTAATAAAATGGCTTCAACACAAATGAGACATCACTTCACAATGAGTGGTTCTTAAGCAGATTAATGTTCCTGGTTACATTAGAATTTCCATTTGCTGGGGATCAAACCTAGTGCCTTGAGTATGTCAAGCAAGCATCCTACCACTGGATTCGAACATCTGGTCGAAGGACTGTTTTATAAAAGACAACTTCTGTGATCTGAATGTGTGCTTTAACACGCATCATATTTAACTCATTGTCATCTGATCAAGCATCTTTTAAAATGAGTAGCTTAAGATTGCTTCCCAGCCCTAGTCCAGAAAAGCAGACAATTGCATTTATAGGAATGGTAGCAGAAGAGATTAGAGTTCTAGAGTCAGGCTTTTGTTCCTCCAGTGATCTTTCCACGGACTAAAGAACAGTCTTTCCTTAGAATTTACCTGAAAGTAGGAAGTCTTTCAATTTGTACTATACAAGGTAGAAATGTCAACATCTCTTTATAGACATGTATGTTTCTGATGAGACAGGTGTGGTCACTGTGGTGTGACTGTGTAGACGCTATTCACGTGTTGAAAACATTGAATGCACTGTCTAGTAATCTCTATTTCATAAGTGAAATTACAATTTCAGAGTTGTCAAAAGTTTGTGTTTTAAGAAATCATGCAGTCTCTTTCATAGACTCAACTGAAATGATTGCTTGGTCTGAGTAGTTCAGCAACGTGGAGTATATAGTTAGCAGGATGCGTTCTTCATTTCAACCATATAGAGCCATGGTCCTGAACCTTTCTAAGACTTCAACCTCTCAATACAGGTCCTCCTGGTGTGGTGACCCCCAACCATAAAATTATTTTTGATGCTACTTCGTAACTGTAATTTTAAAAAATAATTTATTTATTTTATGTGCATTGGTGTGAAGGTATCAGATCCTGACTGGAGTTACAGACAGTTGTTAGCTGTCATGTGGGTGCTGGGAATTGAACCTGGGTCCTCTGGAAAAGCAGCCAGTGTTCTTAACTGCTAAGCTATCTCTCCAGTCCCCCTGTAACTGTAACTATAACTGTAATTTTTCTGTTATGAAGAGTAATATAAATATCTGATATGCAGATTGTTGTAAGCAACCTCTGTAAAATGGTCAGTCAGTGCTCAAAAAGGTCTCTACCCATATGTTGAGAATTATTGATTTAAATCAAAACAACAGATAGAGAATGTCATGAGCTTTTAATAACATCACTTAGTAGAACAAATTCTTACTGTAAATGACTGAAATTGAATGAATAAATAGAAAAAATATTTTGGTAATAATGTGTATGTGTGTGCTTTAGATAGGTTCTTATTATGTGGCTCAAGCTATCTTTGAGTTCATGATTCTTCAACCTCAGTCTCCAAAATGGTGTTGTAAGCTAACACTACCAACTACAATCCATTGATTCTCTCTGTCTGTCTCCCTTTCTGAGGCAGTGTTTCACTCTGGTGTCCAATCTAGCCTCGAACTGTCCACAGTCCTTCGACCTCCTTGTTCAGGCTTCCAAGTGCTGGGATTACAAGTGTGGGTCACTGTATCTGACTGCATTTGACTTTTCGAGGCATAGTTATCAATAGTTTGGAAAGTTACAGTCATATTAAAGTGTTATAAGCAAAATGTCAGCCCAGGATTGCTTTAGTTTGTTAATATCTGTGTCCACATAGTCTTCTCAACATAGAAAATTATAAGGACATTTCTGTTTTCATAGCATCTCCTTAAACACTTTCCACACTGGCCGACTCTGAGTTTCACTTCCACAATGGTTTCCTTCTCTTCTTCTTGCTTCTACTTCCTCTCAGTTCTCTTTCTTGGACATAAGTAAACACAGAGGTGGAAACAGTTTTCGAGAATGAATGATTAGATTAACAAATGTTACAGAAGTCAAAAACATAGAATTGGGTGGCAGAGCCTGTAATGCCAGGACTTGTGAGAAGCAGAAACGAGCAGGAGTTGTGGCCAGCTTGAGCAATATAGCAAGAGTTTATTTGTGAAAAATAATGAAGCAAACAATCCTCCACACACAATCCCTTTCCAAACTTACACACGCGCATACACACCCACACACACTGAACTGAGGTGAACTGAAAATCGTAGATACACAACCAGTTAATACACAATAGTCAATATTATATTTCTAAGAAACAAAATCTGTATATTCTAGAATTCAAAATCTCCAGGTGTGACTAGTGACACATGAACCTAGCAATATAGTATCATCGCAATAAAATTATGATTTAAGAATACAAATATAAGAGGACTAATTAGAATCCGAGAGGAGTTTTGCAGTGGCTAGCTCTTCACTCTGTTCAGGGTCCTTCAGGATTTTGTTGCAGTTATAATAGAACTTTGTTCACTTTGGGGCCTGATAAGTGAAATTTAGAAAATTTGAATGAGATACAAAACAATAATAATAAAGACTCATTCCAATGTGGAAAAGGTTTAATTGCTCAGGAATGCTTACGGATGAAGCAGTTATTCACTTTGGAGGGACGGCTAATAAGTGAGTGTTTGCAGTTAAACTATACAAGAAAGCACGTATTAAGTGTTAAAACAAATAAGAGTTGGTTTTCCTTCATATAAGAAGCCTGTAGCACACAGATAGATACAGGAGCCTATACTAGTCCTGAGAACCAGTGTTCCAAGAGGAGGAGCAAGGAGTTACCAGAGAAGCACTATAAGAATAATTATAGTTGAGAAATAGGCCTGGGAGAAAAGGCTAAAATAACAATACCATTTCAGTTGGAAGAGAGAAAGCTGTGCTTTGTTTCACACGGTGGAAGAGATCAGAGCTCACATGCTCCACTTTCTCCTTCTCCTGCCAATCACAACAGGACAGTGAAAACGAGGATCGCAAAACAATTCTATACCACGTCCAGAAGCAGCCCATGTGGACAGACAGACTTCCAAAGTCGTATCTCCCTTACTGACATGAACGTAGAGCTGGGGTGCAGACAGTTCCATCCTCGCTTTAGTGGGAATTTACCTGTCCTGAGAGTGGAGGATGCTATAGCTCCATCCATGGTTTGTTTATGGCAGACCCAGAGGGAGCATAGTCAGTGTGTCCTTGCCGTATGTGGCTCATTGAGTGGATTGCTATTAATACTCTGTGCTTCTCAGTCGCCTTTTCTTCAACTTCGAGGGGATTGCTAGGGTAGTGTTGGGGGAAAATAAGAGGGCTCTTGAGGGAAAATGTCTTTATTTAATATCCACACAATAAAAGCTATCACAAACACACACATACACATAAGGTCAAATAAAGCATACGTAAAACAACCAACCAGCCGGACTTCCTATCAAGGCTCTGTCTCGAAAAGAAAGACTTCCAGAACTTGGGAGTCAGAAGCAGGTAGATCTCTGTGAGTTCAAGTTCAGACTGGTTCACACAGAGAGGTCAGGCACCCAGGGTTCTACACACACACACACACACACACACACACACACACACACACACACGAGGGGGCAGAGAGAACAACAACACAAAACCCCAAAGCTCGACACACAGACACACAGACACACACAGACACACACACACACACACACACACACACACACACACACAGATAGAGAGAGAGAGAGAGAGAGAAAATCCCCAGACCAATATGGCAAAACAAACTGTGACACTATGTGCTCCTTTTCCACACATGAAAGTCCACAGAAGGAAGCCTTGACCCAGGCGAGAACTCTGTTTCCAAGCACTGTGAGAAGACAGGAATGGGCTTATAGAAGACTCTGCAAATCTGTTTTCCAAGAAACATTGATGGCTGAACTCACAGAAAAGTCCGCTTAAAATGGCTTATGAGTTCTAATATACTTCAGTCTTTGCACATTTGCAGAGCTTCTGAGCAGCACCGCCTCCCTGAACATATCTAGTTTCTGATTGGCTGGAGTTCCTGCCACATCTTCCAGGGAAGGATGGACTTGGGGGCTCTGAAGAAATGCCCACCTAGAGCTTTCCAATGTCTCAGAATTGGAACCAGAAACCTATAAACCATGTTTTTTGTTTGTTTGTTTGTTTTGTTTTGTTTTATTTTTTATTTTTTTGCTTTTGCTTTAAAACAAACTTAAAGACACAATATGGGTCAAACTAAGGTTGGTGGGGACCGAGTCTGGTTAGTGCAGATGTCCCGTGATTGTGGTTTAGACCAATGTTTGTTTAAAAGGATTGGGATGCTTAAGACCTTGCGGCCAGATACCTGTCCACCTCCATGACCCTTCGGTAGTTTTCCCCATCTTTACAAGTTGTTACCATTGCATCTAGAACTTAACTGGAGAAGCAAGGGAAGGGAGCTTGGTACCATTATTCCAGGGGATGTGATACTTCCCCCTCACAACTGTGTTGTACACAGGCTTCAGAATAGAAAACAGGTGTGGGGAGTGATCAACTGGGGTCCTGCTCCTCAGCAGGAAGATGGTTCTACTTTAGAAAAAGACCTGGATAAAGACAAGCCTACAGTCAGGTCAGAGGTCAGGGCAAATAGTTCCCTGGGTTAGGCTTTAACAGCATGATTCTGACCCATTTCTGGCGGCGAGTTTCAGTCTCTCTGATGTAATAGTTACCTCCTACCCCTCATCAGAGCTGTTCTTCTGTCTACAGAACAGAAGTCCTTTCTTCCTCCCGCAGTCTTGAAAAATGAATACAAAGAAAGGTGGCAGCCACTCTTAAATGAACAATAAACCGTGAGAGCTTTGTCTATAGATTTTTTTTTAGAATCACTGACTGGACCAACTCTGGGGAATGATGCAAGACTCCACCACAAAAGGTTTAATTCATGCCTAAAATGTTGCCATTATCTTAGGTAATGATATATAATTAAGTTGCTGACTGGGTTCTCATACTTTTCTATCAATGATTCACGGCTATTGTCAAAAAGCAGCAGCAACAACGGAGCTCATTTCGCTAAAGCTCTCCTTTGAAATACCCAACAAACAGGGTTTTCTTGATCCAGCGGACCGTCAAGGTAGTTCATGTGTTTCTGTAAAAACCTGAGTGTCGGCCAGGTTCCTTCTACACCCACTGCAGCTTTCCAGAAACATTTATGATGTTGCCATAAAATATGATAAAAAAAAAAAAGAAGAGACAGCAGCTGCGCTCTAGACACATTTACTATTGTGCGTCCCATAAAGCAACACTGAAGAACGTGCTACAGAATCTAAGGTCTTATCGTGCCAAAGATAGCATTGACATCACAGAGTACGTCCCACTGTTCCGAAGAGGATGGGTACACGGAGCAACT
The DNA here is from genome assembly GCF_982192425.1 of Myodes glareolus. Lineage (NCBI taxonomy): Eukaryota > Metazoa > Chordata > Mammalia > Rodentia > Cricetidae > Myodes > Myodes glareolus. The sequence goes on from NC_142026.1 coordinate 100,774,618, forward strand.
TGATCCAGGGTCGCTGTTGTTTCACAATACGTTTGTGGGTGAGGCTCCTAACAGCGTGGGTCAAGGTCTGCCGACAAAAGACTCCTACAATATGGGACTGTTCCTGGGCTTGCAAGCCAGCTCAGCAGATTTGTAGCAAGGACGAACCAGAGTTGTAAAGCGGGAAGGCAGTTCTATGAAGAACGGATTGATTAGCTTAGACCCCTAGTGATGGGTAAAAACACAACCTGGGTAGATTTTAAAAACACGAGCACCTTCTTCATCATTTGTTTGTTGCTTACTGTGTATCCCTGGTTGGATCGGGAACTCCTGCCGCAGATTCTGAGTCCTGGGATTACAGGCATGTACTGCTATGCCAGGCTATAGCACAAAAACTTTACAAGTGTAATTTGGGCCAGGCGGTGGTGGCGCACACCTTTAATCCCAGCACTCGGGAAGTAGAGGCAGGGACAGGTGAATCTCTGTGAGTTCGAGGCCAGCCTGGTCTATAAATTGCTAGATCCACGACAGCTAGGACTGTTACAAAGCTAGGACTGTTACTGTCTCAAACAAACAAAAAACAAAACAAAACAACAAAGTATAATTTGGCTTCACAATTTGATGTGGTGGCACATAGAAGCAAAGTTTTAGAAAAGAAAGAAAATAATTCAGTTATTTTCTGAAGACATTTTTGGCTTCAAAAACCTGAATTTTTATCTTATAGATGCTTTCAAAATTATGGTGTGTGTGTGTGTGTGTGTGTGTGTGTGTGTGTGTGTGTGGTGGGGTGGGGCAAGTCAGGGGTACTTGTTTCTGTGGGTCTGGGAGTAAAAGCAGAGATAAGGAGTCAAGGTTAAAGTGGTTTTTTCACTTATGGAGAAAAAAATAATCATAAGACATGGGTGTGTTTTCCATAAGAGACACACCTGTGTTCCCTAGACCCTTGGTAATTCTCTCAGCTTCAGCTTGATTTTTATAACAAATGCTTGAAGCCCAAATTAAAAGTTTAATTAGAAAACTCCTAATCTAGGTCTCTGAGTCCAAGCAAGGAATCGTTTCAGTGGTTCAGATATTGTTGAGATTCCAAGACACAGTCAGTGGATGGTGGACCACAGCTGCTATGACAGGAGAGGTCGTAGTAGGTGCTTTCTTCCTCTGCTAGGATCAGCTGGAGAGACCGTAGTTCTCACGGGCTAATTGTCTTGTCAACAGGACGAAAACTTTCTAGAACCAGGCAGGTTGAGGCAGATCCCGCTCCGGGGTTCTCAAACAAAGTAAATGTCACCCTTTTTTTTCCTTAGACCACGTGACCTAGTTTCCATGAAAAATGCTGACTTTTATTCTAACTTGCTGCCAATCCTGAGCATCAGCGCTATTGCTGTTAGCTAAAATGCAAGTGACAGCATTCTCAGGACAGGATATGATACACAGGAGCCTTGCCTTATAATCCTTTCCTTTATTAGCCTCTAGTTGCATATATCAACACACTTATTACTGTCACTGAGTTAATCTTCACATCTCAAGAGTGCTCAAGTGTTACTCATAATTTAAAAAAGAAGAAAACAAGATACAACAAAGTCAAATGATTCATGTGAGTACAATGGTTAAGGTCTGGATAGAACTCCCCCTACTCCTTGCTTCTGTTGGGTTTAAACACTTGCTCCCCCACTGTGTTGTTTTGGGAGATTGTGGAAGCTCAGAGTAGTTAATAGAAGTAGGTCTCCGGGGTCCTCCTTGTAGGTGATATCTTCTGTTCTAGCTCAGACGCTTTGTTTCATGATCCACCAAGATGTGATAGCAGCAGCCTCAACCTCCAGCTACTGTGGACCCAAACCCCCCAGCTATCTTCTTTGAAATCATTGCATTGCTTCTGTTGGGTGTTTTGACCTTATGAGGAGCAGTAACTAGTGACCAATGAATCTCCCATAGACTATTTATTTCTCCTTGGTTTCCCTTTAAGTACCTGCAACTCACGTTATATCCTGATAGTTGGAGTGTTGTTGGGATAGATGGCTGAATCGGCTTCATTCATGGTGTCTCCTTCATAGTTGCCCTTTTGTCTTCCGTGAATGAACATATTCAGCACAACGATTCTTGACACTAATTTGCATAAAGTGAGCCTGAGGAGCTTGCGAGATGCAGACTATCAAGCCTCTACAGAAATTCCATAGGTATACTTCAGGACCAGGGAACTGGCTGTTTTCAGCATCCCAGTTGGTTCCCATCCAGGTAGCTCAGAAGCAGTTCTTCACAAATCTTGCCCCAGTGGCAGTCCGAGTGAAAAAGGAACAATGAGCATAGTTCCTTACTGTTGGACTTCCAGGAACTTATAACAACATTTTATTTAAACTTTTACACTTTTGCTGTCTCACAGAGGTAAAATTCCTGTCTCAGGGTGGCTTTCTAGGCAGATGGCTTATATAGTGGTCAGAACTCTTCGGTTTGCTTAGGCTTAAAGAACAAACCTTCCCAGTGCTGAAGGCTCCCATGAGGTCATCAGGTATTTTGTGGCCATGGAAATTCTAATTTGTCATTCACTCAAGTGGTTCAAGGGTATATTTCTTTCGAGATCCGTGTGACACGAGAGAGCTCTGAAAGGAAATTCAGAAGATCTCAGGAGGTTTTCACTGTGACCGTAGAAATCGCTCATTCCTGTGTCCATTTAGAAACAATTAAATAAAAACACAGCTGGGAGATGGTGGCGCACCCCTTTAATCCCAGCACTTGGGAGGCAGAGGCAGGTAGATCCTCTGTGAGTTCAAGGTCAGCCTGGTTTACACAGCTAGTTCCAGGACAATCAAGGCTACACAAAGAACCCTGTCTCAAAAAACGAAACAAGCAAAAACCAAAACCAAACACCAACATCAAAGAAATACCCTAAATGATTTTTGTAAATAAGCACTGAGGAGGCAGAGGCAGGAGGATTTCTGTGAGTTCAAGGCCATTCTGGTCTACTTAGTCAGTTCTAAGAGAACCAGAGTTATATAGTGAGACCCTGACTTAGGGTGGAGGAGAACTCTGGTAAATACAAACCAGAGAATGTATACAATTTTTAAATGGAAAATTTCTGCAGAGTTAGAACACATGCAAATTTAAACTCAGTAGAAGCTCCTTATTTACAGTTTTGTTGAGGGAGTTTGTGCCTCTTTAAGGACCTACTAATTGAGCAGACAGAAGTTTTTCTATGGACACCCAGGAACTTCCATTTTAGAAAAACTTCTCACAAATAACCAAGCATCCAACAGGAATTGTTTATGCGAGAGGCTGAGAAGTGTTTTAAGCTGGGCCTTTCTTAGCAAGGGACTCAGTGGTGTTTATACGCTTAGCAGGAGCTAGCTGGTCACTGGGAAGATGAGCTGTGGTGTGAGATCATGACCTTCAGCTGGGTACAATCAGAGACAGTTAAAAATCTAAGACTTTGTCTTCTGTTTTTTCTTTACGGAACCTAAATTACTATGTGACTCTAGGTGAAATCTCCCTCCTCTTCTTCCTCTCCCTCCTCTCCTATTTGCTTTTTAGCTTACCTGATAGCGAGGCAGTCCAAGAATCATGTGTTTGTCTTGAGTCACTACTAATTGCCAGACACACCAGAATCTTGGCATATAGAACCCACAGGAAGAGATCAGTGGGCTCTCTCTGTCCATCCTTCTTCTGAAAAGGCAACCTCTGTCTCTTCCTCTTTATCTCTCTCTTTCTCTTTTTCCTCCATAACCCCCTTACCCTTATACCCTTCCCAATAAACTCTATACCTAAGCTCTCTCTCTCTGCATGGCATAACTGTCTGTCTCCTGCCCGCTGTGGTCTCCCACCCACCAGGGAACCTGCCAGGGATCATAATATTGGTGTATGACTCAGCCAGGCTTTCTCTGTGTTTCCTCCCTCCCACAGGCAGTCGGGCTGAGGCATATGGGAATCCTGGACTCGGACCACTTTCCAACTTCCTGTGCCCACCTCATCGCTACACACAACACCAACAGAATGCAGAGAAAAAGGTTCCTAACAGCAACACCCCATTTCCTCCAAAGACAGAAGACAGATAGGCACAGAATAGCATCCATCCCCAGTTTGCTTTTTCTTGTCAAGTGAAAGCACAAAACACTAGGAAGAACTGCCTTTCATCTAAACTCTTTAAGATCTCTAGACAGTGGACAGAATTGACTGGAATGAACAGCCTAGTTGCTCAGGGCAACATCAAAGAGACATTGGGCAGTTCTGCACCACAAATCCTGGACAGGAGTGAAGCAACCAGCTACCCTGTGACTGGCATCCCAGCTTTCTCAGGTCCCCCAAGACTCCGATGTCCACAAATAAGCAGGAAGCAGACTTGAGAACTCAACACCCTCATCCCCTTAACCTGCCATGCCTAACTCCTCGCCTTTTCATTATAAGAGAAAGGTGAGAATGTTGTAATTATAACTCTGCTGGCCTGCCCTGTCACCTGGGTACCCTGTCCCTTTAAGAGACAAGCTCCACCCACTCCCAATCTCCCCCTTCTCCATTGAGGCAAGGATCTTCCACCTCCTCTCCACCTCTTTCTGTCTCTGTCTGTCCTTCTTCTGAAGAAGCAACCTCCCCTGCTTTCTCTCTTTCCTCTCTAGCCCCCTTACCCTTATACCCTCCCAATACCCACTAAATAAATGCTATACCAAAAAAAAGAGAGAAAGAAATCAGCAGAAACATCAATGTTCATGACTGTTGACTGAGCACATGTAGAGACAACATCTTCAGATAGTCTTCAGAGAGAATGGATGACTATAACCAGAGATAGAAATATACAACCTCGCGAGGGAACATTTGTTCTGGCTGAGAAGAAAAACAAAAAGGGTGTGGGGTGGGGGGGCAGGTGTAAATATTATTTTGCTTCTATATCAAAGAACAAAACTGTGTGATAATTTTCACTTTTTTGATTATTTCCAATAATCTGTAGCCTGCAAATTTTTGAGTTGGGTAGAAATTTTGAATGTATATGTTGATCAGCGTTAGTTTGCTGTTAAAGATTAAAAATGTATTGAAGTAGATGAATTCCAAACTTTAAACAAATTCAAGTTAGGCAGGTATATAAGAATTGCATAGAGAATTCCTGGAATTTTTTTTCTTTGTAGGAGTTATAAATAATATTTAACTGGACAATTTATGTTAGATAAAATAGATTAGATGTTGATGCTGTTTTGGGGGTGATACAGCCACCATGGATCGTATGCCTGGGGAGTGCTGTTCAATCACATATGCTGATACTCCAGAAGTAGGGATCAGTTTTCACGGGGGAAATATCGGCTGTGCTGCAGAACCATTGCCCTGTTCATTCCGAGCTGCCTGGCTCACCTGAACTTAGCTGGAGACTGAATTTTTAGCCAATTTTTGATTCCTCACAAGTTTTTCTTTTCTGAAACAGGCTCTGAGTGAGGTATATCCTGTATGGCAATTCTCAGTTCTTGGAAATCCCATGACTCATTTCCTAAAATGAGCTGCTGTTATTTTTTCGGAACTTAATGTTTAAAGAGCAAAACAGATAATGACAAACTAGGCTCAGGTGATGACCATATTTAAAATGGTTTTAAGACCTATGCTGAGGGCTGGCCTGGGTGCGAGGGTGTGGGAGGAACACTCGCTACACACCTACTTCAGCTAAGAGACCTGCATCCAAATTACTGCAAGAGAATATGGACATGTATTTGGTAAGATGACAGTTTCAATCAAGAATCATTAAAATATGGACTTGTATTTGGTAAGATGACAGTTTCAATCAAGAATCATTAAGAATAGCGTGTCTTTCATTAGTTTATCAGGTACTTGAAGGAGAGGACCTTGTCTTATGGTAGCCCCTCATTTTCTTTCTCTCTCCTTTTGTTTTTATTTTAGAAACGGAGTGGCATCATATAGCCCTGAGTGGCCTTGGACTTGATATAGAGAGCAAGGTAGCCTTGAAGTCATAGAAATCTGCTTCTTGCTGGGATTAACATCATCACTGTGTCTGATCCCCCACACCCCACTTTTTTGTGACAAGGTCTCATTTGGTTTAGGCTTGCCTGAACTTGCCCTGCAGTAGTGGTTGACCTTCAGTTCCTGATCCCCCTAGCCACCAAACTTGGCCCACCTTTGTTAAAGCCTTTACAAGAGAGCTATATGTATTATTGGGAAACTGAATATTTGGCAACCAGGCTTTCCTCATTCTGGAACATGAGGAGAGGAGCAGAACTAGTAGAAAATATAAACATGCAAAAGAAGATATTTACTGTGGGAGCCTGACTCTAAAAAGTAGCTAATTTGCCTCTAATCAGGAGATAAAGCCAGGAAGACTGCAATTTGACGTCAGCATGAAATATAGTTTCAAAACAACGGAAACAATCAAGGACTGGGGATATAGCTTAGTGATAAAGAAGCTGCCTAGCATGTGAAGGCCCCGGGTGCCATTCCTAACAAGGCACCAACTCCCTACACAACAAAGCAACAAAGTCGGAGCTGGGTTGCTGTTTGGTGCTGGAGTCTGAAGTTTGCACGGGAGGCAGTGGGGAGGGCTGGGTGGATGCGAAGTGGGAAGATCAAGGAACAAGCAGAGTCTTTGAAGCTTGGCTGAAAACCACAATGAAGGACCGGAACTCCTGTCTGTCTGACTCCAGGCCTCTAATGCTTAGGATAGCGACACTCCGTGAGAGAGAAACTGATACCCCATGTGTCGAGGAGAAAAAAAAAGCCAGAGAAAGTGAATCATAAGCTCCAGTCAGGACTGCGGCATGGAAGGCCCAGCTGCGGCCCCACCCGACTGTGACTACGTGAGTCAGCAAATAGGCAGCAGAATGCGTGCTAGCCAGCGATGCTGCATGCCTCATTCCTGCACCAGCTTCCTGAGGAATGTGCTTGCTATTCCACACCTTTTGAAAAATATTTCTACGGCTTACATTGGCTGTGAATGATACAGGGCAGGGAGGTCACCAACCGAGCGCCTAGTTAGATGAACTGGCATAATACAAATTCAGTTTTTGGTGTAACCTTCTGTCAAGCTGGCATCCACACATACCTTTTAACGATGGGTAGCTTCCAAATAAAGACAAACGGGAAATACTGCCTGAAGCTAACAAAACACAATCGGCCCTCATACGAAAACATCCAGAAAGTCTCACTGTGATCCTGGGCTAGAAGAGAGGGCTGGAGCCCAGGCAGACAGAAGAAGTATTCTGAATTCTATAGAGACCTCTGTACCCTCTTTTAGCTGTTGTTATCATACACGCAGGGATCAGAGCTTAAAGTTGATCTCCAGAGAAAATATGTAAAACACTTTGACCCTACATCCAGCAATGAAAAGGCCCAACCGTCTGTCCTGTCATCCCAGTACTGGGAAACCAGAGGAGGGCTGCTTTGAATTAGAGGGTCGTTTGGGCTACATAATGAGTTTTAGAATAGTCTGGGCTACAGTGTGAGACTCTGTTTAAAAACAAAAGAAACACACACACACACACACACACACACACACACACACACACACAGAAAGGGGCCAGGCTGGGAACAGGTATGGCTCTTATCAAACTATTAATTTTTATTTTATGAGTGTTTGACTGCATGCCTGCGTGTGTTCCATGTGTGTGTCTGGCACTCACAGAGGCCAAGAGAGAATGTCAGATCGTCTGGAACTGGAGTTATAGAGAGTTGTGAGCTTCTGTGTGGATGCTAGAAACCAAACCCAGGCCCTCTGCAAGAGCAGTATGTATTCTTCACCACTGAGCCCACTCTGCGGGGCCAGGGATGGAGCTTATATCCACCGGTCCATAAAATCTAAAGACTTTTTCCTTTCAAAGAGGGGGGATGGAAGAGATGGAAGATGTTGGGAGCTGGAGATTTCTCTCCGTTTGTAGGCTTGTCTAGCATATACGAGGCACATGGTTGATCATCAGGACCACCCCAGCTGGGCATGGTGGAATATTCCTGCAATCCCAATACTACTGGAGCAGAGCAGAAGCAGGAGGATCAGATGTTCAAGATCATCCTTGACTACATAATGAGTCTGAGGTTAGTCTGGGAAACAGGAGAGAGCTTGTCAGAAAATAAGGGCCATTTTAGGACGGATGTCTGTTCCATTTTTCTCAGGCTTGAATTTGAAGGACAAAAGCTAATTTGAGGGACAGAGAGCCCAGACAATCCACACAACCTGGAGCCACATTGCTTTTCTCCTAGGAAAGATTAATTTGTACATTTCATCAAGCCTAAATAGATGTATCATCTGGCTTTGTCTCACTATTTTCTATAAATTGTTAAGTTACAACAGGCATGGTAATAAGAAATGAGGTCCTTTATTTCCTTAGCCTGGACAAACAGTAAGTAAATCCACTTTCCCATATTAATTTCTGTTTCCTGAGTTTTTTTAAGTTTACATTTTTAAAAAACAATTTCATTTGTTTATTTTGGTTTTTTTTGAGGCAGGGTTTCTCTGTGTAATCCTGTAGTCCTGGCTGTCCTGAAACTTACTCTTTAGAGCAGCCTGGCCTTGACCTCAGATAACCCCGCCCCCAAGTGCTGCGATTTAAGACTTGCTTAGAGTTTTCATTTTAAAATTACATATTTACTTACATATTTATGTATGAGTATGAGTGCATGGATGTCCCAGTGTACATGGAAGTCCGAGGACAACTTGAGGGACTCAGTTTACTCTTTTCACCATGGGAGAGTTTTGGAGATTGAACTCAGATTGTCAGACTTAGCACCAAGCATCTCTCGTCACTGATCTGTCTTGACAGCCCATGTTTCCTGCTTTCTTTTGCAATACAGGCAAACTAAGGAGGTAGGTTATGGGACACCAACACTTGGTAACAATACTTTTACCAATAAAGTTATAAAATCCTTTTATTTCGTACCTTTCATCCTTCCTCTAGCTGAATCACACCCTCCCTTTTATGTAAAATAATGCGGCTTTTGTGTTGGTGTCTTGGTTACTTTTTTATGGCTGTGAAAAGATGTCATAACCAAGGCAACTTATGAAAGAAAGCCTTTAATTGAGGGCTCGCTTATTCTTTCAGAGAAGCGCATGACCATCATGGCAAGAAGCATAGGAGCAGGAAGGCAGGCATGGTGCTGGAGCAGGAGCAGAGAGCTTACATCTTTTCTGCAAGTTAGAGGCAGAGGGTCTGGTGTGGGCTTATTGAAATGTTAAAGCCCACCCCAGTGACATACCTCCTTCAGAAAAGTCACCCCTCCTAATCCTTCCAAAACAATTCCACCAACTACCCACTAAATATTCAAATATATGAACTTGTGGGGGACATACCCATTCAAACTATCTCATTCTGCTTACTAGTACCCATAGACATGTAGTCTTATCATAAAGCAAAATATATTCAGACCAGCTTCAGAAGGCCCCATAGTCTTTTATGGTTTCAACACTATTTTAAAGTCCAAAGTCTCTTCTGAGACTTGCGGTACTCTCATACCTGTGACACTTTGTAAAATCAAAAGGTAAATTACATACTTCTAACATACAATGGCACAGGGCATACAGTACAATTCCAAAGAGGAATGGGGACATGATGGGGTAATAGTAGACCAAAAGCAAGATTGAAACCCAACAAGACAAACTCCAAATCCTGTAGCTCTATATCCATCATTAAAGGGCTTAGATGACTCTAAGAACTCCCATACCTTCCAGCTTTGCTGACAGCAACACATTTCTCTCTCTTAGGCGGATTTTACTCCCTCTCAATGTTCTCCTCCTCAGAATCCCAGGACTCTAACACCCCAAACATCTTGGGGTCTCCAAGGCAATCTAGGCTTCACCTTAACAGCTTTATTCAATGGCTCCTCGAGGCCTCCACGCTGGGACTTCCCTGTTACATGCCTGTCCTCAGTGGCTTTTCTTAACCTCTGAGGAAGATTCTGCAGCCCCTACTCCTGTATCTTTCATGACCCTAAATCCAGAACAATGTGACTGATACTGCTAACTTCCCTGCTTGCTTAGGAAGGAACCTGGCTCCCTACTTGAATTACCTTTGTGTAGAATTTCCTCTGTTGTTGCTCTTTTGGATCAGATAGTTCCTTAGGCAACTTATAAATGAAAATGTTTAATTGGGCTTATGGTTTCAGAGGGCTAGAATTGTATTAGTCATCTTCCCCATTAACAATTATTTATTGTTTTATTGTGTGCATTTTGCAGGTAGGCATGTGCATGTCACATTTCACATGTGGAGGTCAGAGGACAACTCTGTGGTATTGTGTCTTAGCTACTTTTCTATTGCTGTGAGAAAATATCATAACCAAATCAACTTATGAAAGATATTTGGAGCTCATGGGTTCAGAGGAATAGTGTCCATGACCATCCTGGTGGGGAACATGGTAGCAGGCAGGCAGACATGGTCTGGAGCAGTATCTGAGAGTGTACAGCTTTACCTACAAGTTCAAGTTCAAGTTCAAGTTCAAGTTCAAGAGAGAGAGAGAGAGAGAGAGAGAGAGAGAGAGAGAATGGAAATGGCACAAGTATTTTGAAACCTCAAAGCCTGACCCCAAGTGACTCACCAGCACTAAGGCCACACCTTCCCATCCTTCCCAAACTTTCCCACAAACTGGACACCAGGTTGTAGTAATAGGAGTGGTGGGCCCACTTCCCGCAGCCCAGCTAGCTTTACCCAAAATAATTACATGGAAACTGTATTTTTTTAAACACTGCCTGGCCCATTATCTCCAGCCTCTTATTAGCTATCTCTCACATCTTGACTAACCCATTTCTAATGATCTGTATGTCACCACGAGGTGGTGGCTTACTAGCATGAGTCTAACCAGTGTCTGTCTCAGGAAGGGGAATCATGGCATCTGACTGACTCTGCTTTCTTTCTCCCAGCATCCTGTTCAGTCTACTCCACCTATCTTAATTCTGCCCTATCAAAAAGCCAAGGCAGTTTCTTTATTAACCAATGAAAGTAACACATAGACCGAAGGTTCACCTACTCCACCAGGTATTAAAACATGAGCTTGTGAGGGACATTCTCATTCTAGCCACCACTAGTCAGTTTTCTCCTTCAACCTTTACACAGTTTCTGGGCATTGACCTCATGTACCTAGTCTAACACAGTACCTACCCCTCCCAAGCCATCTTACCAACTCATTGTCCTCATTTTATTTAGAAACTAAATGTGACTGGCTGTCACTTTGAGGCAGAGGAGAATTAAACATATTTTTAAAAGCAAAAGTCTTATTTTTAAGTAACAGAGGTATTTGGTATCTATGTAGAATTGCTGAACTCTTTATTTGTGAAGGAATGAAATCTAAATTCTTTGGGACTAGTAGAAAATTTGAAAGTCAGTAAATGTGGAGTCCCAAAAATGTGAGCCTATTTCTGCCTTGTCCGACAGTCAGAGAACTCTAGCATACTTCTGCTTCTTCTTTTGAATTAAGAGGTTTGACCTGGGGAATGGTTGCCTTCACGATACTTGGTCTAGGCTGGGTTCAATGCCTAAATAACAGAATGCTATTGACTTGATGTTTCAGTGTATTAAAGCAAATAACTGTTCGAGTTGTCATTTGTATCATGTTCAAGCAGTCTTTTGTCTTCTTCTTTCTGTTATATTGGGGTGTACGAGTATCTGAAAATTAAATGCAGGTGAATTTCAGTATTCATTGGAACTTCTTTCTGGTAGTATCTATGTTTCTGTTTTATTATTTTTACTTGTGTCTTCATGCTGTTTACTTATTTTTCTAATCCTTATGCCCCCACCCCGGTAAGTGGTATTTTTGTCGAAGCTGGCTCCTGACAAGTAAATAGAGAGGGTGGTGTATAGTTTTATCAATTTTCTATGCCGTTTCTGACTTACCTTTCTGATGTTCTCTTTATGATTAGTACTTACTGTAGGATCCTGTGCGCAAATGAACCATGCTGGAAATGACTAAGCTAGCCTGGGCTACAGTGACAACCCTTCTCCCCCCAAATAAAACAAAATAAAAATCCATGCAAATCAGCACAAATCTATAATTCCAGTATTTGGGAGGTAGAAGTAAGAGGATCAAGAGTTCAGCATCCTTGTGGATCACTAGTGAATCTGAAGCAAGCCTGAGCCACATAAAAACCTGCCTCAAAACAAAGAAGAAATCAAAACAAGAGCTAAGCCAGACCCCACCAGGTTGCTTCCAGTAGGCCATAACTATTCAACATCTTCACATGTGTTTCTTTAAATCTTCCCACTTCAGTATTTTCTTAAATAGAATTTCTTAAAATTTCTAATGATGTACATAATATATATATATTGGCGTTCAACTTGTATGCTGAGTAATTAACAAGGATGTGAAAATGAGGTTGCATTTGGCTCAATGCTTATATTCCTTGACCCTGAACCAGATGCAAGTGGAGACACTTGTGGTACACTGGTCATGCAGTGTGTCTCGACCTGCCTTATCACATGCATTATGAATTGTTTCATAACACTGCAGCTTTCATTTCTCCCATCTGTATTGGCACAGACACCGGCACAGCTCTGCAGAATTTATGGACAGCAATGTGCTCTCTGGGCTTTGCAAGCTTGGCACATCTGTTCTTATTTCAAGGGTATCTCAGCATATTTGTGCCATTTCCTTCAAGGCCTTGGCTTGGAAAGAAGAGAGTTTTCTGTTTTAGGTTCTTGTTACTTGCTGATGACAGGGTCAGGTTTTGCGTTTAGTTGATGCTTTTGGTTCATCTTTTTTACTGATATCTTTGTGTTGAAAGAACTAAATGTCTTGATATTTGATACTTAAAAATCAGTATCAAAGGAATGGTGCAACACAGGACAACGAGATGTGCGGCTTGTCAGTGAGCCGCAAAGCCCTTACACCAAAAGACTAACTTAAGGTGGAGTTCTATACACATGTGCCAGACTCCCTATAGATACAGTAAATCAGAAATCCCTAGGCAAACTGCAGTATTCTATTATTCAGGATATTTTGCTCCAAAGATCATTTAGATTATTAATTTTCTAATTAAAAACACTTTTTAATTTCAATTGTGTGTGTGTGTGTGTGTGTGTGTGTGTGTGTGTGTGTGTCTATTCATGGGAGTACAAGTTACTGTAAAGGTAAGAGACATCAGACCCCTGAAGCTGGAGTTATAGTCCATTGTGCATCAACCTGTGTGGTGCTGGACATTGACTGTGCGTAAGTGAGCTACCTTTCCAGCTCCTAAACTGTTTATTTCTTTGTTTACTCATTTGTTTGTAGCCAGGATCTCACTATGTATCCCTGACTGAACTGGAACTCTGTATGTAGACCAGGCTGACCATGAGGTTCCTTTGCCTCTGACCTCTGAGTGCTGGGATTAAAGGTCAATAAGTCTTGGAGAATTTTACACTCTGAGACAGGGTGTCATGTTTCCAGGACTGGTTTTGAAGTCCCAGTTTTTCTGCTTCTACCTCTCAGGTACAGGCATTGCAGGCATGGCATAGAATGTCATGGTCCTAAAATACATTTTAATTGTATGTGTTTTGGCAAAACAAAGTATATCAAAGGTAATCTTATTAAGTTTTTTCTTTTTTTCCTCTTTCTCTCTCTCTCTCGCTCTCTCTCTTTTTCTTTTTCTTTTTTCTTAAACTAGAAGTGTAGAATTATTTCACACAGAAAGTACATGCTATTTGTTTTACAAAGAACCCCATTGTACAGTAACTAGTGAAAAACTATAAAACAGTCAAGCTTCAAGTTACTGATGGGGGGCAGGGATGGAGTCCAGCTGTGAAACGCTGCTGTGGGCTGGCTGGATCTCCAGAAGCCAAGGACATGATTCCTGATGGCATTTTTCACTGGGTTTTCCTTGACAAGGTCAATACCATCATAGGGGTCTTATTCCAGTGGGTTTTCTTACTGTGGTATTGCTCATTTCTCTTTTATAAAAGAACCACAGAGAACCTAAGTGTATGATCTTCAAGCAGTGGAAAATAGGGTTCTGTATGAGACACTACAACCAAGAAATACCCCATGCAGTCCTCAGGATGACATATATGCTATTACATAGCATTACTTTTGAAGTGAAAAGGGACCCTGAGACCTAGTTATTTTACCCGAGGCCATGCGACTAATACAGAGCCTTTACAGAATTTAAATCCAGATCTGTCGGACAGTGGAGACAATATTGTTTCCAGGGCAGCCCTGTAAAAACAAGCCAGTTTTGTCTTCAATCACGGTTTTGCTCATTGTGACATCAATCTTTTTATTTCCTGTTATGGTTGCATCGTTTGTTATGAAGATTTCTATATACCTTTTACTCGTAGTTTTGTTCTCCTGTGGAGGTCGGTGTAGGGCTGGGGGTGGGTGGGTGCTTTGTTGTGGGTTTAGGAAGGAGAATTTTTACAAGCAGAACTATATACTCCACATTGCTGATTGTATAACTTATAGTATTTGTGTGCCTCTATTTTCAAAAGTTTAATATACATTTATTTATTTAGTGTTGGTGTGTGGATGTGTGGCATTTGCCATGGTGAGTGTCTCAAAGGTCAGAGAATAATTTTTGGGAGACATTTCTCTTCTTTCACCACACAAATCTTGGAGATTAAACTAAACTTGCCAGTTTGCCAGCAGGAGCCTTTACTCACTGATCTATTGTCTTTAAATATATATAAGTTACCTTGAAAATAGGTATCTTCAAATTGGATATGGTGGCACATCTGCATCTAATTCTAGAACTCAGGAGGCTGAGGAAATTGGATGGTAGATTTGAGGCCAACCTAGGCTACTTAATGAGACCTTGTCTCTAAATAAATAAATGAAGCTAGGCATGGTGGTGCATGTTTCTGACCGCAGTAGGAGGAGGATTGCCACAAATTCAAGGGCAGTTCAAAGTCTACACAGTGAGTTCAAGCTCAGTGAGGGATCCTACAAAGTGAGAACCTGTCTAAAAACACTAAAGAGAAATAAACAGACAAAAACAAACGAACAACAACAAAAAAGTTAACCTTATTGTATTTTGGGGAGTAAAACTACCCAGCAACGTGAGAAAAACTACTTTTTTTCTATATCTTTTTGTAGTTTTTGAATATTGTGTTATAAGAATTTCTGCATTTTGACATGATAGGATGTGGTTGTTGAAGAGAGATTAGTTTTATTCTTATAATCTCAAAGCAGAAATTAAAAAAATAAATGACAACGACAATTTTATTTCTTCAGTGCTAAGGTTGAACCCAAGACTAAATATTTTCATCAAGTGTCCCACCACTGAACTACAAAACAGAAACTTTAAGACCATGGCTGGGTCACTTTTGAAGGGTTTTCTGTGGTCTAAACTGCACTAGGCACCAGATAATAAAAGTGATCATGGAGGTTGGAGTTTAAATAAGATGTTGCATGCAACAATAATTGTAGCACAGATTTGGAATTGGAAGATAGAGCGCTATAGGTCATTTAACTTACTACTTTATTCGTGAAGAAGCTTGTATTTTAAGTGGCAGAATCATGAGAAGGACGCTCTTTAAACTTGGTCTTTGGCTTGATTTTAATATACCACTATGCCAGGTGGCAAGTGCCGGCATGATGAGATTATTTCATGAAAAAAAAAAACTTGTAAAATGCTTCTCCTCTCTCTCTCTAATAGTTTTTGTTAAATTTATTTTTTTTATATTGAAAATAGACTCTTTCATATAATACATTCTGACCACAGTTTCCCCTCCCTCTATTCCTTTCATCTCCTTCCACCTCTCCTCTTTCTCATATTTACTCTCTTTCTCGTCAGAAAAGAGTGAACCTCACTGGGACAACAGCCAAACACGACAAAACAGGACACAGCAAGACAAGGCAAAAGTCGAGGCTGGACAAGGCAACCTGAGAGAAGGAAAAGAGTCTCAAGAGCAGGCAAGAATCAGAGACCCACTCGCTTCCAACGTTAGGAGTCCCACAAAAACACTGAGCTAACAGCCATAACATGTGTACAGAGATAAGATATGTTGACTGCCAAACATCATCTCTTGCTCACATGTTTTAGGAAAAGCATTGAAATGAAGGAGAATTTATATCAAGAAAATGTTTTGCTTTATTCTGTAAAATTTCTTACTCGTGAGACTATTTTATGTGATTGCTACCACACTGGGAGGCAAATATTATTGAATGGTAACAGATTTTTTCTTTTTTTGTGCTATTTCTCTCAGGATAAACATGTGCTCTGTATATTCATTTACTGTGAGGGAGGATTAGTCTAGACATGGCATCCACAGCAGGGATACTACCAGTGTCACCATTACCATTGGCTGATGAGGAACAGCGATAATCAGAAAGTTGATGATACTGAACAGTGGGTCAATTGAACATTTACTAGATAAAAGGGTGGGAGCTGTTTTCTCAGATAAAAATCTAGTCTATTGGCTAGCAATGGTGGTGTAGGCCTTTAATTCTAGCACTTGGTGTAGAGGCAGGTGTATCTTTGTGAGTTCAAAGCCAGCTTGGTCTACAGAGTGAGTTCCGGGACAGCCAAAGCTACACAGAGAAACCCTGTCTCAAAAAATAAAAAAAACAAAAGAAAACAACAGCAACAAAAAAGCCAAGCCAAAAATCTAATCTATTTATTTGACCAATGTTGTGAGGAGGCCGCTTGTTGGTTCCCGGCTGCTCAGCAGCTCAGACCCAAAATAATCACACAGAAACTGCATTAATTGCATTACTGCTTGGCCTATAATCTCTAGCTTCTTATTGGCTAGCTCTTACATCTTAATTTAACCCACCTACTTTAATCTGTGCATTATCACAAGACTTTGGCTTACTGGATAAAGTTCTGGGACTGTCTCCAGTGGGGCTACTTGGCTTATCTCCTCTCTATCCTTCTTTCTCCCAGCATTCAGTTTAGTTTTCCCCACCTAGCTAAGTTCTGCCCTGCTATAGATTCAAAGCAGTTTCTTTATCCATTAATAGTAATCACAGCATACAGAGGGGAAACCCACATCACCTCCCCTTTTCTGTTTAAATAAAAAAGGTTTTAAATTTAACATAGTAAATTATATATAACAAAAAAGTTATCAAGTAAGAATTACAGTTACAATATTTATATCTACTTTATCTTTTATCATAACTAAGGAAAACTATAACTATCTCTGGTCATTTAAAAATACTTCAAATAAATTCCTTTCACCTGAAATGGCATTGAAAGATACCAAATTTGTGAACTGAAATACACCATCTGGTACTCAGATGCAGGCAGACCTCACTTTCTGGTGGGTTCTCTGGCTCTTTTCTTCTGCATTCATCCTTAGCCAACAAGTCATGCTTTCTGCAATGAGAACCAGATCCCCAAATGAAAGAATCAGTGATAGATTTCGTGAGTAGGTTGACTCACTGACGTGGAAACCAAGTTTCACTGTAGTACCTTACACCGGAGGCAGGCTGGAACCCTTGGTTTCCTCATTTTCACCCGTGGCTTTCAACCACCATGTTGCAGTACTTGCTGAGTTTCTCGTACCCTGGCTCAATTTTGAGCCTACTTTCTCCCCCCCCCCCCCCCCCGCTTCTCATCTGTAGCCACATTGATAATAAGCACACACATCATTGGAACCATTCTCAACCAATTAGAACAATTTCCCAAGCAAGTCCAATCAGTTGACTTTAGAAATTTAAATATCCATCAAAGACGCATGAACACCTTTGTATTTTGGCAGCCCATTCAAATCACAGGTTTGACCTAGTGCAGCTCACAGGGGAGTTTCGCTTTTCACTTTGGTTGACTTAGACATGGTATGTTAGCAAGGTCTGTAACCTTGTCACGTTATTTTGTCTCACAAGTTATAGACTTGTGAAAACTCCCTCCATAACACGACATTAAAGTCCCAGGTCAGACTCACTACCGAGCTTAGGCAAAGAAAGCGAAATACTTTTAGCTGCATGGCTTTCTTTTAATTTATAGACACCGTCCACTGACTTTGCCAGATTTCAGAAAAGAGCCGTTTGACCCATCTGTGGTCTATTAAGCAACAATTAATCAACATGGGGGAGTAGACACAAATAATTTATAGTTAAGTCATGACAGCACTGGCATTTTTGTCAGCTCAAGACTTTAGCCTTGTGATTTTCCTCATTAACCAAGTATTCTCATTAGCTTGGTCTGTATTACACTGTCCTCAGGCCCCTCCTGCTGGGTGTCCACAAATGATGTAATTTCTCAGCTGAAGTAGCATGCTGTGTCTGGATAGAGACGGCGGCCTCTTTGTGGAAAGCTTTATTTTTCTAAGACATTTGAGGACAGCAGACACAGTGTCTTCAACTGGACCACCACGTGCTACTCCAATCCCTTCGAACAAATTAAATTCCCTTGAGGAGTTAACTGAGCCGCATGTCATTTTGTTAAGGGTTAAAACACTGGAAATATTTGCCTCTGCAGCTCAATCTTGCTTTCAATGGTACTTACGATAATTTAAGGAATCTTGGTGTAGAGCAAGAATTATTTCAAAGTTTTCTGTCATATTCTATCTTTATCTACGTACATATGTGTCTATGTACGTATCGAGTGTGTGCACAGAGTTTTGCAAGCTACAGCATGTATAGGGAGGTCAGAGCACAATGTGTGGGAGTCTGTTCTCTCCTTCTACTAGGTGGGTCTCTGGGATCGAACTCAGATCTTCAGGTTTGGCAGCGCACCCCTTTACTAGCTGAGCTACTTCAGCAGCTCAGGAATGACCTTGACCACACGAAAATTCAATAACGGATGGATAATTTTAATTGTTTCCGAGGAAATTTGTGTTGTCAAATGTAAATTTATGTTATATTTAGGAAATTACCTTTTAAGCTTTATCTAGAATTTTTTCTTTTTATCTTGGTATGATAAAAGGAGCAGTACAATCTTCTTACTACACATACACACACATACACACACATACACACACACTTTACACATAAACACAAACATACACACATTCCACACATACACACACATGCACACACACATTCCACACACTCTACATATATACACATATACTCCACAATGCATACATACACATATAAATACACATACACATACATACACACACACACACACACACACACATTCCACACTTGCTTGTGTTCTTAGAAATGGTTAAATAAATATCTACCATGCTTCAGGCACTATACTTAGTTTTTGTGCCCAAATATTTGTAAAAACTAGTCTGTGTCCCATGAGAGCCTCACTATTTAGTTGAGAAGGAGACCTTTATCAAATCCATGGCAAAGTTTTGACTGAATTTGTCAGAAAGATGAGGGCAGGGTGCTATATGAAGTGGGGAGCCCGCGTAACAAAGAGTTACAGAGTGAGTAAAATTGCTCTGAGATTCCAAAGCCTGAACAAGTCTGTCAGGAAGAGCCCTGGGGGTTATTGCACTTGGTAGAATGCTAGCTTCGCACGCTTTAAGCCCAGGATTCAGTCCCAAGCACAATAAATCAGATAGGTGACACACACCTATAATTCCAGTCCTCCAGAGTGGAGGCAGGAGAATCAGGTTCAGGGTCTTCTTCCTTATGAATTCTAGGCCAGTCTGAGCTACTTGAGACCCTGTCTCAGAACCGAAAGACCAAAGCCTAATAACAACAAAAGCACATTGCTGATTCCCTGTAGGGCAGCAGGTTGAGAAGGAACAATGAGAGAATTTCACGGGTAATCATGGGCATGACTTTAATGCCAGAACTTGGAACTCAAAGCAGGTGGATCTTTGTGGGTTCAAGGCCAATGTGGTCTACAGAGTGAGTTTCAGGACAGCGAGAACTACACAGAGAAACTCTGTCTCAACAAACAAACAAAAACAAGAAGAAAGAAAGAAAGAAAGAGAAAGAAAGAAAGAAAGAAAGAAAGAAAGAAAGAAAGAAAGAAAGAAAGAAAGAAAAAGGAAGAAAGAAAATTTCAAACAACAGAACATGGAAAAAATATGGCAGTTTGGCCAAAGGTACACAGAAGAAACAAAGGAGAGCCTTACATGATGCTCATGTTAAAGTGTACACCTAACCTGCAGGAAATGGGAGAATCAATGTTTTTGAGCAGGTTTGCTCCTTCATTTCAAAATATCAGTTTGAAGATATTTGAGCAATATCAGTTGCTCATTCAATTAGGAACACTAATATTGTAAATCAAGGCTTGCGTTCAAACACAGGAAATGGTCTCTTTCTTTGACGTTTTTGGTGATTCCCATCGCTACTCTGCAGCACTCATCAGAGAATTCTGTTAGAGGAGACCTTGTGCGGTGTTGGGTACCCTAAGATGCAGGAGAGAGCCGAGCCTGGAAGCTGACATGGAGAGTACAGCCTTGTTAACTTCTGGGAATGCAGATTGTAATTTCCATTTTTTTTCCCATTTCAATTGGACCAGCAGATGATAGTTGATCAAAATGTATTGTTATATTAAAAATCATCAAGGAAGTAGATTTTACGAATTCTTACCTCCTACCACATAAAAGTGACATGAGTGTAAATAATGCATGTGTTAGCTTGATTTAGTCATCCTGCTGCGACCTGGATATATACATATGTGTGTGTGTTATATAAATACACACATAAACATGACAACATGATATGTACAAAGAATACATACATTTTTGTTAGCAAAAAACAATGACTAGCCTGCAAAAAAATATAAATGGGAAATAAGTTGACCAGCAGATTGAATTTTTGTTAAATTTTTCATAATGTGCTTAAAGATCATGTGTTTCTGTAAATGATTTTCCCTTCTGCGCAGTTTGAAAGAATTATGCAAACCTTCCCCTTTAAAAAAAAAAAGTCCTGAGAAAATATGGCTAGCTTTGTGGGTTTTAAAAAAGTAATTCATTAATTAAAGTTTTTAAACACAGTCATAGCTGTGAATAACACATCCGCAAAGTGAATTCACTCACTGTCTGTGGCTGGAAATGTGGCCGTTCTGAAGGTTGGAATTACAAGGGAGTGGCCAGTTGAATGTGTCACGGAGGAGATAACCTCACTGTTTCCTTTAAACTCTGCTCCACCCAAAATGCCAAACTGCTTCTAATATGCTCAAATGAAGCCTGTTTTGGTAGCAATTGCTAAAATCAAACAACAGTGGCACATCACAAAATTCACAAGGACTATCTGGCTCAGCGAGGTGAACCATTTGTGGCGAACAGCAAGGCAGACCCGGACCCAGCTTTGCTTAGCAGAAGCTGTCAGAATTCTGGGTAAACGGATTGTAAATTCTCATGGGGATATAATTGCTTTAGATCCAGAAATATTTCCCCTTGTTTCTCAACACTTAGAATTTTCAGGTGACTGCAATATCAGATCCAAATGTCTCTCTGGAGCATAGAAAATGTTTTTATATGAAATACTAACACTAAAAATAGAGAAGCCTTTTTTTGGCTTTCAACTGCTGAAAATTATAACATTTGACGAGGGAAGAGTGAGTTAAATTGCTATGTTAGCTAAAATCTCCCAGTGCCTATAACAAACGTGTTATATTTACCCCATGAGAGTCTGTGTTTAGTTTTCTTTAAATGGGTTAGAACATGGGCTGTTCTCTCACCCCTTTATATCGCTTTGCATCAAATAGCTCCTTTTTTATGTTGTTCAGGAGTATTTCCTATACTAATTAGAGTGCTTATTCTGTTTCTCAACTGGAGACCCTTACCTTTTTTGGTTGTTGTTGTTTGGCAAGGTCTCCGTTAGGCTGTCCTGAGGTTGTGATCCTTGTGGCTCAGTTTCCCAAGTGCTGGGATTGCAGGTGTGAGCCATCAAGTCCTGTTACTGCTCATTTTCTGAACTATTTGCTTTAAACATATTTTTTAACCTCCCTCCCTCCCTCCCTTCTTTCCTCCTTCTGTTCTCTTCCTTTCTACCTCCCTCCACTCCCCTTCCCTCCCCCCTCTCCCTCCCCCTCTCCCCGATCTCCCTTCCCCTCTCTCTCCTTCTCTTTGTTCTGAAGCATCAGAATCTGCTCTGCTATGGTTCTCTCCAAGCAACCAGCTCCCTGTCTCTAGTGACACCCCAGTTCTCTCTCTTTTTTTTCTCTTGGCACCCAACTCTCTTTTTATTTTGAGTCTCAGTAAGTTGTTCAGAATGTCCTTGAACTTACTCTGTGGCGCAGGAAGACCTTGAACCTGATGATCCTCCTGCCTCAGCATCCCACATTGCTGGTATTCAGACCTACACCACCACTTTTTCAGCTTCTATATTTTCATTGTACAAGATTGTGATGAGAAATTTGCTTACCATAATTTCGGAAGTATTTACTTTATTTCTTCCTTTCTTAATTAGGATACATTCCTCTGTCTCCCTTGAATAAACAGTTACAAACTTGTCAGCAAAGATTTCCAGTAAGTCTTAGAAATACTGTCTACTCACAAATACCACCTTTAATGGACACACATCCCCTTGGAAAATGTAGGACACCATCACACTGGGACATCTTCACTCATAATGTTTGAAATCATTAGTTCAAGTTGTTGGCAGATGAATAAATTTCCTCTACAAGGCCTTGCCCTCTTACACTAATTACACATTCTCTAAAATTTTCAGTACTGAAGAAGCACATATTTTCCCCCATGATGGTATGTCTATGTTACTAGCTTGATACGACTGTTAAATTGGGATGTCAAGGAACAAATTGGCTAAAAATAGTTTATGCTGAAGTCAAACATCCTACCTACATTTGGCTTGAAGTGTCAATTAAAACGTGTTCTGGGCAAAGGCCTATCTATCTTCCTTCTACTTAGAATCTCCATGGGAGAGAAGTTTAAGCTCCATAGAAAATAAACTCAATAAGATGAAAAGAGCCAAAGACTTGAGGATTGCGTGATTCATTTTCTGTAGGTAAATCCAGCCAAACTGTGAACGTGCTTGGAGGCACATATCAGCTGCAGTCTGAGTGGGTTAGCTTGCTTCTAACAGAGCTGACTCAGGGAAGCATATGGAATAGAGTTAGGATGGATTGTAGCACATTTGTTTTACACACACTAGGGGCTATTATAATCTGTTATTAAGAAAATTAACAGGCACAATAAAACAAAGAAATAAACGGTCAGAATGCCAACAATTTAAATGCTTCTCATTGTTAGTATTTCAAACAGAATCAAAATGCTGTTTCAGGAAAACATTCTTCAGAGTTTTTATTGGATTTTGTTCTGACACAAACCAATCTTTGATGCTTATTAAAACTTAATTTAAGTTATTTTAAAAGCCAAAATTTTAATGAAAAACATTCTTTTAAATAATTTCGTGCAAAAAGGAATCTATGATTTGAAATAGAGACTTTGCTGAATGTTAGATGGCCTAGGAACCAGAGTTAATAATATTTGGGGGAATTTTGCATATGGATGTCTTTGATGAGTCCTTTATATGATAAGCTATAACTTTATTTTGACAAAGGATCAGAATATTTCTATATTTTTGGTATCCTATTCAAGGAGTAGTTAGGAGAAACCCAAAGGAAAGATTTGGTAGATTCCCTGTTACCTGTTTCAATGATTCACTAATTGAGGACCACTGAAAGTCTTTTTGGTAGTCCCCTCCCCCCATTCTGTGGTTTAAGAATATTACAAAGCGTCCTATCTAATCACTTGCGTTCCTGCTGCCTTTAGTAAATTCGCCAGGAAGACACACTCTTGCCTGCTTGTCTGGCTTTGGTTTTTTCAGTTGGCTTTCAGTTTTTTGGGCTACCAAACCCTCCACTCATTTGTTTCTCATGAACACCTTAAACACACTTCTCTGATAGCGTCAACATCTGTTGAAATGTGGGCTCTAAGTTGAATCCTTCCCTTTTTACGCTACTTCTCTAAAAATCCTTGAGGTTTTCAGGGCTGGCATTGGCTGTCTAAGACAGATGTTCCTAGCTATGAAATGCCCTCTTCTGATTCAGCTCCACCTCTTTTCTTACTGTGGACGTTTCTGAATTATACTTCAGCTCTGTCTCTTGGCGCAGTGTCCTTGGTTAAGAAGCTCTTCGGCATGTCATAGTCTCATTGCCTGCCGTGTTTGTCATTTTTCTTTGAGTCCATTTCCCCTTGTTTATTTTTACCTTTTAATAATTTATGTCCTTCGATTGTGGAGAAAAATGTATGTCCCACAAAGTGCATTTTATTTTAAGTTCCCCCTCTTGTAACCACTTCTGTATTGGATCATCCATCTTTCATGCCTGAATCTCATTCTTTCCTATGTTCTGCCACATCCGTTCTGATTTCTCTAATTTAAGCCAGAACGTTGGATTTCAAGTCATATTATTTTCCTAATATCTTTAGATTGTTTTGAAATATAAAGTTATGTTTTTGATATATTTGTAGACACAAGGTTTCCACTTCCCTGCTCCCCCCAGGGGTGGAGGGTATTTGCATTTTCTCTACGTACATTCTTTTTCATTTTGCTCTTTCTTGTTTGAGTTGTATAGGATCTCATCTTCATCACTGCAGGGGCTAAATGGTATCTGCCCCTCCTCTTTTCTTACTAATGTGGAACTTCAAATGTGACCTTACTCAGAAGCAGCACTTTTATGATTGTAATTAGGTTGTAATTACAAATGCTCCACAAGTTTTTGGCTTCTTGATGTGCAAATGTGGTGTTTTCAGGAGACACCTGAAACCCTTTCTCCTCCTGTAATAAAATATGACCAAAGGCAATTTAAGGAAGAGAGAATTATTTTGGCTTAAGGACCCAGAGACAATCTACATGGTAGGATGGCAATACGGCAACAAACAACAAGCATGGGGGTAAGAACGGGAAGCTGAGAAATCACATTTTTGATCACAAGCTGGAAGCCTGCCCTGGTGTTGTGTTCCCCTAGCCAGGCTGTACCACCTCCCCCAACAGCACCACCATAGCGGTTAGACTGAGAGTTCCCCCCTCCCAGGTTTGTACATTTAAATGTTTGGCTCCCAGTGATGGACTGTTTTGGAAGGATCAGGAGGAGTGGCCTCGTTGGGGGAGGTGTGTCAGTGGGCTTTGAGGTTTAAAAAAAAACCAAAAAACACCCTGGTTCAGTCTTCTTCTCTCTGCCTCAGATTTGTGGATAGGGTGTGAATTCTCAGCTACTGCTTCAGCAGCATCCTTGCCTGCGGGCTGCCAAGCTGCTTGCTGTGATGGTATTGGACTCATCCTCAGAAACTATAAACAGGCCCCCAATCAAATGCTTTCTTCCGTAGGTTGCTTTGCTCTTAGTGTATGTTTTCAAGAATGGAACAGTAACTCCCAACTGGGAGCCCATTGCTTAAATACTGGAGCCTATGGGAGACAGTTCTCATTCAAAGCACCATAAAGAGCAGTAAAATTCAGAACTCCATTGGCCAAGGAGCTGGCTGGCTCAACAGGAAGGTGCTCGATGGTAAGCTGGACAGATCCCTCGGGACCCACACAGTGAACGAAAGGAGAGAGCTGACTCCAGCTGCAGGTTTTTCTTTGTTCTCTGCATGCGTATGTTGACACTCGTGAATCTGTGATGCTCTCATACACTCACACATACACAGGCACACGAACAAACACACACATGAACACACAGGCACACAAAATAAATAAATATTATTTAAAAAAAATTAAATTGACTCGTGCTAAATAAATTTTAGATGCTCTTGCCATCAGTCAACCGACAAGAAAAACAAAACCATGGGAGGTGGAAAGATGGCTCCGGGAAAAAGAGCATTGCCTGTTCTTTAACTCAACCTGGGTTCAGTTCTCAGCACTGCCAGGACAGCACACAGCTGTCTGTAACTACAGGCTGAGGGAATCTGGAGCCCCCTTCTGGTCTCCGCAGACACTGCATGTGTGCGGTTCTCAAGCAAACATGCAGGCAAAACACTTGAAGAAGCCCGAGAAGTGGCAGTTGCAGGAGGCAGAACCACCAAGTCGAACCCTCGCGCCTTGCGGTTGGAGACAACCTTCAAGCAGTGTGGAAGATTCCAACAAAGAGTGGAAGATGTCCAGCTTATCCGAGAGCAGCACTCCACGAAGGTCCTGAGGATAATACAGCCATACAAGGGTGAGAGGCAACTGCCTGTCCGGGACAAAACCAAGTTCCTTGTATCTGATCACATTAACCTGAGCAAGTTGATCAAGATAACTAGAAGGCACACAGCTCAACCCTAACCAAGCTTTCTTGGTGAACCAGCACATCCTGGTGAGCATGTGCACGCACGATGTCTTGGAGCAGTACCAGAGTGAGAAGATGAAGATTGCTTCCTGGACATGTTGCGCGCCTCCTAGGAGACATTCAAGACGACCCTGGTTGTGTAAGACTGGACCAGGGTCTAACGTGTTAACGATGGAGATAACGTGTTATCAAGGAGAAAACGGGCCGTTACAAAAGGTCAGGACATAGGACCCTATCTAGGGTTGCCGAAAACTTGGGATTAGTCAAGAACGGAGCTTTATGCGAAGGCATTCAGCTTGAAAACTTGTCTATCTTGCTTTAAAACTCCAGAAACTGAAAAAGAACTTTGCCTCCCAAGTCGTCAAACAAAAACAAACAATAAATATATAATAAAGGGGGAAAGACATGAGAGGATGGATATAATACTTTTCTTAACAGCAGTAGCCTTGCTATTATCGGTATATTTATCTATCTATCTTTTAATTTTATTGATCACATAATATGTGTTATGCCTTTAAAATATACAAACATTTTAAAATTTAGTTTTCTTCTTATGCATGTAAATTAATTAAAAAAATCTGAATTTCTTTAAGATTTATTTTTTCATAGGTGTGTGTGTGTGCCGCATGTGTACGAGTGTCCCTGGAGACCAGAAGGCAGGATTAGCTCCTCTGAAGCTGGATTTACAGAGGATTATGAGTTGCTTGATGTGTGTGCCGGAAACTGGCTGTGGATGTTGTGGAAGAGCCAGTCACAAAGCCCTCTTAGCCAATGAGCATCGCTCAGGCACCAACAAGTGAGCTTTATAAAGCCATTGTTTCCTTCTTCCCCATTCTCATTTTCCTTTATTTGAGAAAAATACATTTTATTCTTTTGAGTTGATTATTTATTGGCTTCTATATCTAAAAATTGGATTATTTATATTTCTTCTTCCTGTTATTTCCACTGTGGACTTTCTTTCCACAAGGCAAGAAATTGAGGTGTCCCTGTTCACTCAGTGGCCATTCTTCAATCACAACTTTCATACTTGCTTTCTACCTGTTCCCCACCTTCTTTAATTATATGCTACTGTTTCTTGAATCAATACATGCTAGATCACTGTCTACAGGATTATGACAGTTAAAATGCTGTTTCTACTTCCTCTTGGTAATTCATAGCTGTCACATTCTGTTTGCTTGGTTTTCTTTGTTCTTTCTAGTAATTTAAGGCATGGGTGTTGCAAGCACACTGGGGCTCATCAGCGGCCCACTAGTCTGGGAGAGCTGCTCATTACTCTGGTGCACCTCACACACAGTCAAGATCTAAGACGCTGTTTCCGTCTCTCGAGGAGCCCTTTTTCACGTCCTAGTCAGGTTTTGTTTCCTACACCCCATCTTTGCTGATTGGTTTTCTGATTTAAACGAATCACATCTACAGTGAACTTTTTTTTTTTTTAAAGAAGATTAAATATGTAGCCAAGGCACATATGCCTCTAATCTCAGTTCATTGGAGTCAGAGGCAGGATGATGAAGAATTTGCAAGTTTGAGGCCACATGAGTTACATGAGACCTGTCTCAAAGGGGAAAAAAAGCTGGCAAGGTACTCAGTGGTTTGTTTCTCATGCCTGACAACTTGAGTTTCACTCCCAGAACCCATGGTGGAAGGACAGAGCTGACTTTCAAAGATTATCCTTTTATGCATAAAAATTTTCATTTTTAATTTTTACTTATTTTATTTTATTTTATTTTTTTGGACAGAATCTCACTCTGTATTCTAGGCTGTCCTAAACTCACTGTGAAGTCTAGACTTGTCTTGAACTCATGACAATCCACCTGCTTCAGCTTCCTGAATACTGGAATTACAGCTAGGAGCCATTATGCCTTGCTTTCAAATGCTTCAACTATCTTTTTAAAATTTGTAAAACTTTCCAAGCAGTGGTGGCACATGACTTTAATCCTAGCACTAGGGAGGCAGAGGCAGGTGGATCTCTGTGAGTTCGATGCCAGCCTGGTCTACAAAGCAAGTTCCAGTTCAGCCAGAACTCTGTTGAGAAATCCAGTCTCAACAACAAACAAACAAATAAATAAATAAATGAAAGAAAGAAAAAATGTAAACTTCCCTTCCTCTTTTTTCCTCCTCCCTTCCCCCTTCTCCTTCCTACCCTCTCCTTCCCTTCTCCCCCATCTCTCTTCTCTTTTTCCACACTGTCTTCTTCATTCTGTTATTCTGTTTTTCTTCTGGTATTTGAGACTGGATCTTACTTTGTGGCCCAGGTTGGCCTCAAATTTACTACATAGCTCAAGCTAACTTAGAATGTGGTGTAAGCATTTGACTTTGTGCCTGGAAATTCCTAAACTTTCATTCTGAGAATTTGTTTGAATCATTCTTTCCGTTCTATATTAGACATCAGGTCATGTAGCCTAGCCTGGCTACAAAATTCCTCTGTAACCCAGACTGGCTCTGGCTCCTCCTGACTTCACCCCACAAATGCTGGCATTGGAGGTGTGTCCCGCAACATTTCATCCGTTTTAAACTATTCACTGATAGCTTTCCCTCTCCACTTTCTATAGACGCCCATGATTGACTGTAGCTTACAGACGGCCCTGTGGTTTTCTTGTCATTCTTCTTGAACTCTTTTTTTACTCTGCTGAAGACTTTGTGGGCTTTAACTTCCACTGGGTCTGTTGAGAAACTGTATGTGTGTGGACACAAGCAGCATTTAGGTGTATGTGTATGTATGATTGTGGGACACAAGTCAAAGTTGAATGTCATTTTCATTTGCTCTCCACACCATTATTTATTTATCATCCTTGGAGAGAGAAGGTGTTAGTCCTCCCTGGAACTAGACTTGCAGGTAGGATGAACCACCTGAATAGGTGCTTAGAATCCAATTCAGGTCCTATGGAAGAGCAGGAAGTGTTCTTAGCATCTGAGCCACCTCTCCAGCATGGTTAACAGCACAGGTTTTAAGTGTATGCAGCCGGTTTCATTTCTTCTGTCTCCACTCACTTTTTGAGGCAGGGTTTGTCACTGAACCCAGAGCTCCTAGATTCAGGCAGGCTGCCTGCCCGAAAAGCTCCACTGATGTGTTTGCGTCTCCCTGCACAGTGTGCACAGCTTTTTAACCAGGGTGCTGCAGAGCAAGCTGAGGTTCTCACGCCATGGTGGTAAGCAGTTGATGAGCTGAGTCTTCTTCCCTGCACCTTGAGATATTTTTAAACTTGTACTTGTTTTTAATCCCCAAGATAATGTTTGTCCCTGAACTTCTCTCTTCTCTTCTCTTCTCTTCTCTTCTCTTCTCTTCTCTTCTCTTCTCTTCTCTTCTCTTCTCTTCTCTTCTCTTCTCTTCTCTTCTCTCTTCTTCTTCTTCTTCTTCTTCTTCTTCTTCTTCTTCTTCTTCTTCTTCTTCTTCTTCTTCTTCTTCTTCTTCTCCTTCTCCTTCTCCTCCTCCTCCTCCTCCTCCTCCTCCTCCTCCTCCTCCTCCTCCTTCTCCTTCTTCTCCTTCCTCTCCTCCTCCTCCTCCTCTTTCTTCTCCTCCTCCTTTTCCTTCGGTTTTTCAAGACAGGGTTTCTCTGTAGCCTTGGAACTAGCTCTCGTAGACCAGGCTGTCCTCGAACTCACAGAGATCTGCCTACCTCTGCCTCCTGAGTGCTGTGATTAAAGGCATGTACCCCCACTGCCTGGCTTGCCCCTGAACTTTTCTATTTTTTTAAAATATTTATTTATTTATTATGTATGCAACGTTCTGTCTACATGTAAGCCTGTGTGCCAGAACAGGGCACCAGACACCATTGCAGATGGTTGTGAGCCACCGTGTGGTTGCTGGGAATTGAACTCAGGACCTTTGGAAGAGCAGGCAATGCTCTTAATCGTTAAGCCATCTCTCCAACCCCTTTTCTATTTTTGCAATGTTCTCTTCCCTTTTTGTGATTGTCATTTTCTACACTTCACAACATGTTACTGATAGATTGTCTCATTTGTTTTGTTCAGTAAAATTTACGGAAGGTTTTTGTTTAGAATAATTTCCTGACCTAGGCTCCAAGGCACAAGACTGAAAATAAAAATGGAGTCATGTTAACATTCTAAGCCACTAAACACAACTAAGTGGGTTGCTTGCTCCTTTTCTATTGTTTTCCAAACTTCGTTTTTTTGTTTGTTTGTTTGTTTTGTTTTGACAGGGTCTCTCTATAATGTTGCTCTAACTATCCTGGAACTTGCTATATAGACCAGGCTGGCCCCAAACTTACAGTGATCCATCTGCTTCTGTTTCTAGAATGCTGGGATTTAAAGGCTTGCCTTATCACTTCTGACTCCAGACTTAAATTTTTATTTGATCTTAAAAACCAGAGGAGAGTAAAAATTGCCCAAATTCCTCAATGGGGCCATTTCCTTCACCTCCTTCTCCTCCTTTATCACAGCCTAGGGGATTGAACCCAGGTTTTTGTATTCATTAGCAAGCTCTCTACCACAGAGTTCAATCCTCATCTCTCCCTTTACTTTTCATTTTGACACAGGGTCTCACTTAGTTGCCCTGGCTGGTTTTGGATTTGTAGTCGTCCTGTCTCAACTCAGGTGGCACTTGGATTACAGACCTTCCTCACAGGACTGGTTCCTTTAGTCCCATTTACTTCAGTGTTACAAGAAAGCATTCGCTGCTTTAATTAAAATGAGGGGAAAAAGTCATTCTGACATAACCTGTCAGCACTGGCTTAGGTTGTACAGAGACCTAGGCTCAAACCTTGCCTCTGAGGACAAAAAAAAATCCTCCCAATATAAAACAGATACAGCAACACACCTGAGATTCTCACCAGCAGCTTCTCCTTACCCAGTTACACATGGTTTTATATACAGAAGTATGTAAGAGATAAAATTTAACTGCTCTGGTAGTTAATCTTGGTTGTTAACTACATCTAGAAGTAAACCCAACTAAAGCCCAAGTGAATCCAGTGAGGAATTTTCTAGATTATTTGAAGGAAGACCCAGCCTAAATCTAGATGGAAGCCCATATAAAAGGACACCAAAAAAGAGAGTTTTGCATGTTTGCTGTCTCACTGATAAGTTTGTCTATCCTATTGTCATGGCTGGTATTACACCCAACTTTTTCAGGATTCCAACACAAACTGAAGACCAACACCTCTTCAGAAATCCTTCAGGACCCTAGTTTCAGATGAGTCCCATTGAGATATCCATCCTTGTTGATGGATCAACTACTGGACTCTCAGTATTTCCATCACAATTTTTGGACGACATGGACCACAATCTGTGAACTGTTCTAATCCATCTATTTATCCATCTATTTAAGTGTGTGTGTGTGTGTGTGTGTGTGTGTGTGTGTGTGTGTGTGTGCGTGCCTGTCCATTCTATCAGTTCTTTTCATTTAGAGAGCTCTGACTAATACAACTGAGGTGGGAGTTCTTCAGTGGAATGCCTCTTGCAAGCTGCCTGCCACTCATTCATTGGTGGGACTTTACTACTGATTGCAACTTCTTTTGAATCACCCATGCTCCTATGGGTATCTCCATAGATGCACATGAAAACCTGTGTGCGGAGGCAGTAGAGGTTAGGAATAAGTAAGAAAATATGATCTACACAAATCTATGATCACAATAAAAAAGTGTGTATATTTGCTGATGCAGTCTATGAACAAAGCCTGGCTAGTCCCAAATATCAGGGTATCGATTCTCATGCATTTAAAGAAGAGAGTTTGCTTTAATTATTTTGATCACTTGTTTTGGTGCCATGCTAAAGTTCAAATTGAAGGGCACTTGTGCCGGTTTTCAAATCTTCTAGAAGGACAGAGATAGCTATATTCCAAAAATCAAAGCGCTCGTTGAGCAACTGTTTCCAAGAGCTGCTCACAAGTCCTTGAAGCTGTGGCACAGCTGAACACAACCTTGAGAACTTGAGGCAAAGTTTCCTCACAGCAAAATCCCATGGTAGCTGAGTCTGTGTCCCCCGAGACGTTGTTACAAAACATTCCTCCACTTTCCAAATGTCGTGTTAAAAGCCTAAAAATTATTAAATGATTTGAGAGACCTTGTATATGGGAATGGCAAACAGAAAAGGCCTATGCAGATAGAATTCTTACCAATCTCCTTGTCTCTAGGCTGAGTCAGGATATCATATAATCATGTAAGAATTCTGCTAATCAATAAGACAACATAAGGAGATCAAGGGGATTCGTATTGGAAAGGATGAAGTCAAACTTTCGTTATTTGCTGACGATATGATAGTTTACATAAGTGACCCCAAAAACTCTACCAAAGAACTCCTACAGCTGATAAACACCTTTAGTAACGTGGCAGGATACAAGATCAACTCCAAAAAATCAGTGGCCTTCCTATACACAAAGGATAAAGAAGCAGAGAGGGAAATCAGAGAAACATCACCTTTCATGATAGCCACAAATAGCATAAAATATCTTGGGGTTACTCTAACCAAGGAAGTGAAAGACCTATTTGACAAAAACTTTAAGTCTTTGAAGAAAGAAATTGAGGAGGATACCAGAAAATGGAAAGACCTCCCCTGCTCTTGGATTGGGAGAATCAACATAGTAAAAATGGCAATTCTACCAAAAGCAATCTATAGATTCAATGCAATCCCTATCAAAATCCCATCAAACTTCTTCACAGACCTTGAGAGAACAATAATCAAGTTTATATGGCAAAACAAAAAACCCAGGATAGCCAAAACAATCTTATACAATAAAGGAACTTCAGGAGGCATTACCATCCCTGACTTCAAACTCTATTATAGAGCTACAGTATTGAAAACAGCTTGGTATTGGCATAAGAACAGAGAAATCGACCTTTGGAATCGAATAGAAGACCCGGATATTAACCCACAAACCTATGAGCACCTAATTTTTGACAAGGGAGCTAAAGGTATACAATGGAAGAAGGAAAGCATCTTTAACAAATGGTGCTGGCATAACTGGATGTCATCCTGTAAAAAAATGAAAGTAGATCCATATCTATCACCATGCACAAAAATCAAGTCCAAATGGATTAAAGACATCAACATTAATCCGTCCACTTTGAACCTGATAGAAGAGAAAGTGGGAAGTAGTCTACAAGATATAGGCACAGGAGCCCTCTTCCTAAGTAGGACCCCAGCAGCACAGACAATAAGAGAAACAATGAATAAATGGGATCTACTGAAACTGAGAAGCTTCTGTAAAGCAAAGGACACTGTCAGTAAGACAAAAAGGCTGCCTTCTGACTGGGAGAAGATCTTCACCAGCCCCTCATCAGACAAAGGTCTGATCTCCAGAATATACAAAGAACTCAAGAAACTAGACACTAAAACTCTAATTAACCCAATTAAAAAATGGGGTACTGATCTGAACAGAGAATTCACAACAGATGAACTTCGAATGGCCAGAAGACACTTAAGGTCATGCTCAACCTCCTTAGCGATCAGGGAAATGCAAATCAAAACCACTTTGAGATACCATCTTACACCTGTCAGAATAGCTAAAGTTAAAAACACCAATGATAGCCTATGCTGGAGGGGATGTGGAATGAGGGGAACACTCATCCATTGTTGGTGGGAATGCAAACTTGTGCAGCCACTTTGGAAATCAGTGTGGCGGTTTCTCAGGAAACTGGGAGTCAACCTCCCTCAGGACCCAGCAATTCCTCTCTTGGGAATATACCCTAGAGATGCCCAAACATACTACAAAAGCGTTTGTTCAACTATGTTCATAGCAGCACTATTTGTAATAGCCAGAACCTGGAAACAGCCTAGGTGCCCCTCAATAGAAGAATGGTTAAAAAAGGTGTGGAACATATACACATTAGAGTTTTACTCAGCGGTAAAAAATAATGACATCCTGAATTTTGCATGCAAATGGATGGACATAGAAAACGCTTTACTGAGTGAGGTAAGCCAGACCCAAAAAGAGGAACACGGT
Source organism: Myodes glareolus (assembly GCF_982192425.1). Lineage (NCBI taxonomy): Eukaryota > Metazoa > Chordata > Mammalia > Rodentia > Cricetidae > Myodes > Myodes glareolus. The sequence goes on from NC_142026.1 coordinate 100,808,442, forward strand.
ATGTATTCACTCATAAGTGGATTCTAACCATAATTAAAGGTCTTTGAGCCTATTATTCGTGATCCTAGAGAAGCTAAATAAGAATACGAACCTGATGAAGATTATTTACCTATCCGCCAGGAGGTAGGAAATAGTCAAGAGTCCCAGGTAATCTTGGGTGCATGGGGGAGGGGGGTGGGAGGGTTGTTGGAAGGGGAGATGGTTAGAGAGAAGGGAGTAGGGGAGGAATGGAGAAAGCTCGGTTGACCGGGATGGGGGGAAGGGAGGAAGGATGAATGTGGGATCAGGGAAGAATATATTTCAACTAAGGGAGTCATATTAGAGTTTACAGGAAACTTGATTATATATGGGATCCCAGGTCCAAGGAGAGATCCCCAGATTGTTCTCTGGACAGAGGAGGGGGTGCCTGAACCGGCCTTGGCCCGTGACCATACTGATGAATATTTTGCTTATCACCATAGATCCCTCATCTGGCGTTGGATGACGAAACAGATGGAGGCCCGCGTTGGAGCACCGAACTGAGCCCCCCAAGATCCAAACGAGGAGCAAAAGGAGGAAGAAAATGACGAAGGACTGCGAGGGATACTATCACCCACTGATACAAGGGGTCGGATCTAATGAGAGTTTACCAAGGCCAGATGGACCGTGACTGAACGAGCATGTGATCCAACCAGATTCTCTGAATGTGGCTGGTTTTTCTGAATGTGGCTGGCCTGCAGTCTTTCCGAGTCTTTTCCTGGGACTTGTTTCCTCTGCATATACTGGATTTTTGGGATCCAGTCTGTTTGGATGCTCACCTTCCTGGACCTGGAGTGAGGGGGGAGGAACTTGGACTTCCCACAGGGCAGGAGACCCTGACTTCCCTTGGGGACAAAGAGGGAGGAGGAGAGGGAGGGGGGGAGTGGGAGGGTGTTGGGAGGAGGGGCGTAAATGGAAACTTTTTATAATTTAATAAAATTACAAAAAAAAAATAAAAAAAAAGAATTCTGCTAATCAATCATGTGTGATGTCTTGTCAGTTCATTTCAGAGGGAAAGGAAATGCCTGTCAGTTACGTAGAAGTGACCTTATTTGCACAGCTAGACTGTGTACAAATTGTCATAGGAAATGATTAGGAATATGTGGCTATTCTATAGAGAACTTCCTGTTTATATTTTCAAAATCGCTGTTGTCCTTTACCTCTAAAATGGGAAGGTGACTCTAGAGTGAGCCTAATAAACATCACCAGAGATCAGGCTTTTAAACCATTGCATCTTCCTTGCTTCTAGTGAACTATAATGCTCAACATAATTGCTCTTTCTTTTAAAAAAAATAAAAAACATTCATTCATTCACTCACTTACTCATTTATTCATTCATTCATTCAATAAATGTATGTGCTTCTATGTGTTAGACACTTTTTAGGGACTGAGTAGCAGAGGAAACCTGAGCTTCATGGGCATTACATTCTGGAGGAGGGGATTGACTGTCAGCAATATAAAATAAATATGCTAAAGAGATATTAGCTGGGAGAAAATGCTGGGACGAGAGCATGTAAAACTAGAAAAGCCTATAATTTGAGGTAAAATGGCAAGGGAAGCTTCTGCTAAGAAATAATTTTTGAGTAAAAAGCTAAAAGATTGTTTGTCTGTGGGAAGGAATCCTAAGCAAAGGTCACGGGCGATAGGAAACCCTGAGGTGAGAATGTTTATTGACATTTTTAAAGAAAATTCAGAAGGTAGAGCTCACTAGCATTCTGAGTACAGGGCAGAGGCTGAGAGAGGTCAGTGAGTCAAGAAACACAGATCTGAAAGGCCCTTCAGGCCATGGGAAGGTTGGTGGCTTCCTTATGGATATGGAACGCTGAATCTTTCTTTTTGTGTTTGACCTTTTTTCTGGCAACAGAATCAGTTTTGTAGCCTGGAAGAGGTATACTCAGAACAGAAAGAGAAGGAAATAGGTCTCTCTCTCTCTTCCCTCCCTCCCTCCCTCCCTCCCTCCCTCCCTCCCTCCCTCCCTCCCTCCCTCCCTCCCTCCCTCCTTTCTTTCTTTCTTTCTTTCTTTCTTTCTCCTCTTCCTCCTTCTTTCTTCTTCTTTGACTTTTGTCTTTTGTTTTGAGATAGGGTTAAAAGCCTAGATTGGTTTTATGTGTGCTGCTGTTTTGTCTCAGTGACACTAAGATCAGACCTATGCCATTATACTCTCTACACTAGGCTTTAAAACTGCTGTGTGAGTGTATATGTTTGTGTGGATGTATGTGTAGGTATGTGTTCTTGTATGTGTTTATGTGTGTATAGGTATGTGTTCTTGTATATCGGCAAATCAATCCCATACCAGTTATGTTTTAAGGGGTTATTTATTTTGGGGGGTAAAACTTACATACACCATAAACCGTCAGGAAGGGAGCCTAGTCGCTGGAGCAGGAGCCGGGAGCAGGAGCCGGGAGCAAGCACCGGAACCAAGAGCCGGAACCAAGAGAGCCTGATCCGGATCTGCTTCTCTTTTTAAAAGAGAAATATACCATGCCCCAGTGGGCTGGTATTTCAGCAGCTATTGGCTGACGGAGCGGAAGTCGCTCCCTGCTGCACTGTGGGCTCGTATTTCAGCGACTATTGGTTGAGGCAGCGGAAGTTACTCCCATAACACTTGTATGTGTTTATGTGCGAATGCGTTTGTGTGTGCATTTTTTTGTGTGTACGTATGTGTATGTATGTGTTCGTGTATGTATGTGTTTGTGTATGTATGTGTATGTGTTTGTGTGTGTATGTATCTATGTGTATGTACATGCACTGTATGAGGTGTAGTAGAGCATTTGCTTATGAAGAAATGGAGTTTGCAGTAGACTCAGCAATGCTGAGTAAGTGTAGTGACCATGGACAGGGAGCACACAGAGCTAGTGTCTACAAACTGTGTGGACTTGGTGTTTTCTCTGCCTACCCCATAGGGTATCCAGCCTGTGTGTCCTGAGACTTTGCTGAACACCTCCTTCCCCTACTGCCATGCAGACATCTGTGCACGAACCCATGAAATAGCTCCCGTTCCTAGCCTGGACTCTGTCATAATCTTGCAACCCAGCGGCGAGTTGGACAATAAGCCTCTGGAAAGTCAGGAGCTAGTGTGATGCTCAGAAAAGGTGGGGTAGTGGGTAAAGCACCCTGGCCATACCTCATTACTTAGGCGATTACTATAGTCCCAGACTCACTTTTTTGAAATACTCATGAATATGAATGTTAAAACTTCCCTTTTTATTTTATCTGTTCTGCAGGTGGGACCGGCAAAAATTAAAAAAAAAAAAAATCTCTACAGCCTCAGAAAAAAATTAGCACTGACTACTACAAAAGAAATGCAAAGAACAAGCAGTGCAGGGCACGGAGGGTGTGGTTTTACACTATGAATAAAGAGGAAATTCAAGGACAAAGAAATGGCACTTCAACTGGGCAAGAAAATTAAAGGAATGCAAGTGTTGACTTAAAACATAGATGATTTATCATTTCCCTAATGGGCATGGTGGAGATGTTTGGACAGGAAATTTATTTAGTTAGGGCAGGTAGACAAAATAGGACAACTTCTAGAAATTTTACTAGGAAAACAAATCACTCTTGAGTTTCTGAGTGAAACTTTCTGGGCCAGATGCTTTATTAACTTAACTTTCATATGGTGAAGACATCGCTGAATGGGAAATAGTTTGATTTATTCATTTGTGAATCATATTTGCATACTATCTACTACGTGTCAGGGATGTTTCTAGGTGCTAGAAGGAAAATGGTAGACAAAGTAAAGATTTTGCCCTCATAAAATTTACATTTTAACAGATTAGTGAATAGCTAATCAAATACAAATATACTGAACCACATTTCGCCAATATTTGATTAACAAGTCTGGGTTACATACATGATAGCATCTGATTAAAAACTCACACACTAATCTAAGAGTTAGCCCATGAGAAGTCCACAGACTGCTTGTTTTTGTAAATAAAACTTTATTGACCCGCAGCCACATGCCACTTGTTTATATATTATCAGCAGTCATATTTGAGCTACCAAGGCAGAGATTAACAGCTATGATGAATACTGTGCGGTCTGCAATGAGTAAGATATTGCTCTATATTATTCTGTGGGTCCTTATAAACCATGTTTCAGCCAGGGGTGAAGAGGGGAGACAAGGGAAGCGAATAGAGTGGCAAATATGAACAGACAACAGTGATTCAAATGAAAATGTCATATCAAAACTCATGATTTTGTATGCTAACTAAAATAATCATTAAAAAAGCATATTGCCATCTGTGGTAGCTTATGCCTGTGGTCCCAGCCCTTGAGACATGTGAGACCTTGAAAGTGTCAGGGTTGTGGGTTCAAGAGGTCAGCCTGCACCATATAATATGATCCTGTTAAGAAAGAAAATGACGGTAAGAAGGAAGAGGGGAGTGCGAGAAAGAAGGCAAAGAAAGAACGTAAAGAGATACTGTATAAATAGCTTCCTAAAAATCATATTTCTCTTGTTCTTAAACCATATGTGGTTGTTTCTCTTTCACTTGATATATCACCCCCCCCCGCCTCCCGGAGACAGTGTCTTAGCATGTATCCCTGTCTGGAGTCAAATTCTCTGTGTATCTCAGACTGGTCTCAAACTCAAAGCAATCCTCCTGTCTCAGCTTTTTGGGTATGGGAATTACAGGCATGAATCAATATACCCAGCTCACTTGGTAGTTTTAATGAAAGCCTTTTTTTTTTTTTTTCTGTTTGTGGTTTTGGGAGTCCAATTCAGGGTCTCCCTCCGGCACGCCAGGCAAGTTTACCTCAGTGCTGCATTTCCAGCTCCAGTTGGAGCAATTTCTGACAAGGTAAAGGAAAATATATCTTGAGAACAGAAGCTGAACATACCCTTAGTGAAGAGCCAATGTGATGGATGCCAGTCTTTCTACTTACTGGTACCTTGTTAGACTCTACCCCCCTCCCACTGGCTTCTGGGTATTAATAGTGCTTCACCTTCATGTGTTCTTTTTAGATCTATCATTGCTTCCTGTTGCCCAATATGGTTGCTTCCCACAGCTTATATTTATTTTTTCATCTTCTCTGGAGCTTATTCTCCTCACTTCTCTTTATTATTATACTGCACAAATGAGGAAGATGCTAGTTCCTTCTGTATTACCATGATAAAACACTACAGCTAAAACAACTTAGAGAAGACAAGGTTTACTTTGGTTTACAGGTTCCGGAGGGACAAGAGTCTGTCCTGATGGAGAAGTATGGCAACAATCAGCAGACACAATGGCTGGAGCAAATGCTGACGGCTCACATCTTGAACTAAAAGGAGGAAGCAGTGAGGACACACTCGGCAGAGCCAGAGGCCAAGCCCTCAAAGCCTGTCCTCAGTGACATATTGCCTTCAGCATGGCCACATCGTTTAAGCCAACCAGCACTGTCAAATGTGGACCAAGTATTCAAATGACAGAACCTATGAAGGGTATTCTCATTTAAACCACTACACCACAATTGTAGGATCTTGTAGGAGAGAGACTAAACCCAACTCTGAGCTCAGCATGGGTCAGCAGGGATTCGTAGTGGAAGGGCAAGGTAGAAATCTGTGCAGAGGTTTACCAAAGAAAACATTGAGGATAAAGGTACAGACTTAACAGGGTGACCAGTGACATCGGCCCAGAGTGACAAGATACCAGGAGTAGTCGAAGACCAAAGGTAAGGACTCACACGGAACCGTCTTTGAAGGATTTCTGCCTGCACTGGTCATAAGAATGGAAAGTCCATATTCACTCTGGTCAGAATGGAATGAGAAGATGGGCCATAGATCTCGTGCAAAGAAAAGTCACCATCCAAACCGCTGTCGTTTTGCCATCAATACCGTTACAGTATTTGAGAAAAACTAATAAAGCCTTAGTGTTCCCAGATGGTTCTGCCCTTTTCTGTTTTACTCCGTGAACTTCTGACCTCTTTTTCACCCTTTTTGATCCTCTCTTTTTATCCATCATGATATAGTCGCCCATGAGCACAGCAGTTTCTTTCATTCCCATATATTGGTTCTAGCACCCATCATTTTGGTGACACCACACACATGTTCCCAGTCTGTGATTAGGGAATAGAGGGTGGGAGGAAGCCCTTCTAAGATTACAAAGCCGTGCCTGTCATCTGCCTGGCTCGGCAAACTTTCAATCCACATTTGAAGCCATTTAATCCCTATCTGCACAATCTGTTCAGATTCCCAGACCAATGTCCCACAAATAGTAGGAACTTGGGAAAATTTGACCAACAATGTCACATCAGGTCAAACGACTCTTTATTCTCTTGGCTTTGTACAACAGATAAATTAGTCTTAAAGCTGAATTTGTGCCAGAAACTGGCTCTCCCTAGTTTCCAATAAGTGGTATTAAAATCTACTATGGATATATGTTATTATCATCTATCTATGTATCTATCTATCTATGTATCTATCTATCTATGTATCTATCTATCTATGTATCTATCTATCTATGTATCTATCTATTATCCATCTGTCTGTCTTTCTGTCTATTGTCTATTATAATTTGTTCTTGTGTCTTAGTTCCCTTAAAATTTGAAGTTGGTGGCACAAAATGTAGCTTCATTATTTAGCTTTGTCTTTACTCACTTGACAGCTGAGATAACTTTGGGGGGCCTGTCCCTGGGCCATCTTGTGACTTGATCCAAATGATAGGATTTTTTTAAAGGTTAAAATAGATTTTCTAGCCAGGCATAGACCAGGGTGGCTGAGGCTGGAGGATTGGAATGAATTCAAACCTATCTTAGGCACATATGTAGTTCCAGTTCAACCTTCCTGGGCTGTGTCTCAGCGCCCTGTCTCAAATGCGGTTGCTCTCCTCTAGTCCCACTCCAGTGGAGTAGGGAACACCTGAACCAGGATTTAGAACTGGTCTGACTGAAGTAAGGCAGATGTCACCTCTACCACATAGCTTTAAGGTTATAGAAGTAATGACCTCGAATTCTTGACCTTCCCCAGTGAACTTAAAAGTATGACTGCAGAAAAACAAAGACCAGAAAACACAAAATCTATGGGATGTTTAATATTTTCTAATTAAATAATTGATCATGAATTAGAATCTCATTATGGAGCCAGGGTTGGTATATATATATATATATATATATGTATGTATGTCAGGGTTTCCTTGTGTAGACCAGGTTGGCCTCGAACTCAGAGATATACCTTCCTCTGTCTCTCAAATACTGAGATTAAAGCTATGTGCCACTATTGCCAAGGTCTAAAATATTTTTAAATTATTTTTGTTTATGCATTTAAGACACGGTCTCACTGTGTAACCCCAGTTGCCCGTTATCTCATAGGGTCCTTTTGCCTCTGCTGAGTGCTGTGATTAAAGGTGCTCACCACCACAGAGACTGACTTTGAACGTTTGCCCATCCTTTCAACTGACTTCTTAGCCCTGTGTGTGAGCACACCTGGGTCAGTATTCATATAATTAAATAATGCTTTCGTTTTTGAGACCAGGCCTTGCTACATAGCCCTGCCTGGTGTTTGCTGTATTAGTCACACTGCCCTCCATCTCGTTAGAATCTCATTGCCTTACCCTCTCCAAGTATTGGGATTACAGGTCTGGGCCACCATGCTTGGTTTATACTTGAGTGAACTCTACTATTGGGAAACTTTTTATTTATTGAGCAAGTCAGTTCCACCAGTCTTCATTATGGTGAGTTCAAACCTCATGACGACTTCCTCTCAGTCATCTAACATCAGCTCCGGTCCTCATCCCATCTCCACTACTTCACCCCTTGCAGTGTGCAGTGCATCCCCACCCCTACTGCTCCACCTCTCACAATGTGCAGTGCATCCCTGCTCCTAGGACTCTATCCCTCACAGTGTGCAGTGCATTCCCACCCCCACTGCTTCACCCCTCACAGTGTGCAGTGCATCCCCACCCCCACTGCTCCACCCCTCACAGTGTGCAGTGCAGCCCCACCCCCACTGCTCCACCCCTCACAGTGTGCAGTGCATCCCCACCCCCACTGCTCCACCCCTCACAGTGTGCAGTGCATCCCCACCCCCACTGCTCCACCCCTCACAGTGTGCAGTGCAGCCCCACCCCCACTACTCCACCCCTCACAGTGTGCAGTGCAGCCCCACCCCCACTGCTCCAGCCCTCACAGTGCAGCCTGACGATGGAGAAAGACTCCTGCTCCAAGTTCGAATATCAAATTCATCCACTTCCCAGTGACTCTTTACTACTCCCCGCTTTCTTCGGTTGTCATGGAAAAGAATGTCCTCCTTAATGGCTTCCCTTTCCTCAGTCCTAAGAAGTTTCCCTTTCTAGCCTCTAACTTCGTCCATCCGAGTGTTTTGTGTGTTAGTTTCACTGGATGCGTCTCCAATAAACATAAGCAGCAAATAGTCCTTCCTGGGTCTCAAGTCTCTCTAACTCCTGACCTTTCCCTTGCTTTTTACAGCCCAAATGCTTGAGCAAATCACTTATAAGTTTCTGTCTTTCCTTAACTTCCTGCTCTTAATAGTTTTCCAGTCACACAACTGGCTTCCTTCTCAAGGACTGCCTGCCCTAACTGCTTCCAATAAGATCTGCACAAGCATCCCTGCCCTCAGGGTGAGATGTAGACCTCTTCTCTTGACCCTTGAAAGAATTTGACCTGTCATCACTCCCTCTGTTTGCAAAACATTCTCTCTAACTGATATCTTAGGAAGTGCACTCTGGAGGTTTTCATTCTTAGACCTTTTGATGCAGTCTCCTTTGTTGGTTTTTCCACCTCAGCCTTCACTCCCATTGTACTCAAGAGTTCATAGGTAATTTTTTTTCCTATATCAACCTTTCTATTTGCTATGTTATTTTTAAACGGAGACTGTATGTTCTGTTTCCTGGCTGCTCAGACCAGAGTAATCACAAAGAAATGACATTAGTTACAACACTGCTTGGCCTATTAGCTCAGGCCTCTTATTAACTAACTCTTCTTAAATTGACACATTTCTATTAATCTGTATATCACCACAAGGCTGTGACCTACTGGTAAAGGTTCTGGGGTGTCTGTCTCCTTCGTCAGCTACACAGTATCTCTCTGATTCCTCTCTCTCTCTCTCTCTCTCTCTCTCTCTCTCTCTCTCTCTCTCTCTCTCTTTTTCAGATTCCCACCTGACTTTGCTCTGCTAAGCCACTGACTGAAACAGCTTCTTTATTAGCCAATTGTAATAAAACATATTCACAGCATACAGAGGGGAATTCCACATCAGTTATCTACTGGTATTATTGTCTTATTTATATTATTTGCATGACAGTAAAACTACAAGCAACAGTCACATATATGTGTACAAGCACACACACACACACACACACACAGTCTTTTTAAATAGCATCATGTTCTCCAAGAAATTCAAATCATCAGCTTTTGGGGGGATAAAATTATAGCCAGTTGTGAGCTGCCATATGGGCGCTGGGAATCAAACCTGAGTCATCTGGAAGAGTGGATAAGGCTCTTAACCAATATTCCATTTCTCTAGCCCCAAATGAGGTTATTTCTTAATGCAAAGCTGCCCTTGAAATAGTGTGCAATACAAATTTATATCTGGATGCAACTAACTGTGTAATGAAAATTATTGGAGAAAAATTTCTATCTGAACAGAGTATGTTTAGATCTGTTTTTCTTGTGCACATCCCCAAAGCCTACAGAGTAACAACTGTTTATGTGACATTTACACTGTTAAATTGGGAGGAATTTTGAGATGATTTTAGGTGTTCAGGAGGATGTGTGTGGCTTATTTTATACAGGACCCCAAAGCACCTCCAGGGTCTGTTATTCTTGGGAGTCTGGGATCCCAGTTCTCTTGGATACCAAGCAACAATTTGTCTTCAGCCCCCATCTTGTTCATTGAGAGTGATTGGGAGGCCAACTGTTTGCTCTCATCTTAACTTTGCACCAAATTCCATAATAGAACATACTATTTACTTATTTTATTATTGCTTATGTTCAGACAGGATCTCAACTCTAGTCCAGATTGTTCTGTATTTTACTGTGTAGGTGTCTTAGTTTGGGCTTTTATTGCTGTGGAGAGACACCATGACCACAACAACTCTTACAAAGAAAACATTTAAATGAGGGTGGCTAGCTTACAGTTTCAGAGGTCCAGTCCTTTATGATTAATGATAGGGAGCCTGGCAGCGTGTAGCGGGATGTGTGCTGGAGCAGAGAGGCCTACGCCCTGACTCAGAGGCAACGGGAAGTTGACTGATTGTCACACTGAGTGAAGCCTGAGAAAAGACCTCAAAGCCCACCTCACAGTGACACACTTCCAGCAGAAAGTATGACACAGATTAAAGATGTTCCCTCTGGCCTCAAGATCTGTATTAAAGGCACATGTATCCCTCCTGCTTCTTTCAACAATACCCCACTTCCTCCAACAAATTCATACCTGCTAATAGTGCCAGTCCCTATGAGCTTATGGGGGCTAAATACATTCAAACTACCACAGTAGGTCAGGCTGACACTGCATTTTTAGCAGTTCTCCTGCTTCAGCCTCCTTTGTACTGGGATTAGATGGGAGCCATGGTAACCAGCCAGAGAAAACACGGGAAAGCTATATTGGACCCTGTCTATGAAGAGAAACAACTTTGTGAAATTGAGATGTGCTAATAAAACGGGATGGATCTGTTTTCACTCTGTTAGAATAAACCAGTTTTCTCAACAAACGGTCTTAGAATTTGTACACTGGGTTCAAAGGTTACGTAGAGTTCAGGGCTGTCAGGGATACAGACAGGAACCCTGTCTCCATAAAAGTGCAAAACAAGGGAATTGATGGAAAAAGACAGGTATGGTAGCTGTCTGTATTTGGAGCAAGAAATAAAGCCATATCTTTCACAGTGCTTTCTGGCTTTGGGGGAGTGCTCCAGAAACAAAACAATTCTCAAAACACAGAATCTCTAGAGTGTTCTTTCTGTACCTCCGCTGCCACCTGAGGCATCACCCTGTCTCCTTTCCCAGAGCTTTCTGCACAACTTCCTTTCACACACCACTGTGAGTTAGAATTTCCACGTGAGGGGTCTGTTTTCTTCTATGTTTTAAGTTTGAAAGAAAGAAGAAAGAAAGAAAGAAAGAAAGAAAGAAAGAAAAGGAGGGAGGAAGGGAAGAAAGGAAGAAAGAAACAAAAAGGAAAAAATTATTTTGTTCATTTTTAAATTCCTAGACAGTCATTTGATTCAGTGCCTGGATTTGAGGACAGAGAGAGATGCTGGGGAGGAAGGGACATTTCCTTCCCTCGTGAGGTCATTGGTAAGTTTCTGTGCTCCCATACACAATCCCTCACCCATAATTCCATTTGTAACTCTAATTAGGTCAGAATGATGAATGAGGTAAATGAACAAGTAGAAAATGCCTTTAAGGATACTCCTTCATCAGCCTTCCCTGAGTCCCACTGAGGCTTGTCTTCTGAAAGATCCAACACTCACTGTCTGTCTCATCTACAGACCCAAGGCATGCCTACTTTAAATCATATAATCAGCTCAGGAAACTGGATTCGAACAGTTCATAGATTTCACTAAATCTTAGTCTTGTTTTGCTCACGCTTATACCCCGTCTTTCCAGGCTCTCCAGCTAGGTGCCCATGACCTGAAAGACACATGATTTTGTGTATATGAAGCCACTGACACCTATCTTGCATTATCAGTCTGAGTTATTTTATTCTTTGAGACATAATATTTATATTAAAATGGAGACATATTTTTCCAGTCAAAGGCAAAACTTGGAATAATTAAAAAGAATAAAGATTTCAGGGTATGAAATGGTAAAGCATTGCTGAGGTAAGACGAGAGACTGCGAAAAATGCCTATGCTTTAATTAGCTGAAGCATGTAGGCTTATAATGTGTGCATGCCTGTGTATGTGCGTGTGTGTGTGCATGTATGCGTGTATGCGTGTATGTGTGTGTGTGTGTTATGTTAGAGGTTGCAGTTTTCATAAACATCTGCAGCAAATATTTTTGAGTTTTAATGTTAAAATGAAAATTTCAAGCAAATTAACAAGATCATAAAGTATCTTCAGAGTTCAGCCTACTAGACACAGCACTAAAGACCAAAAATCAAGAGATAGCAGCTTAGTAAGATAAAGTCCCCCAATTGGCCTTTTGGGGAACCACAATAGAGCCAAATCCTCACCACTTTTCTGAATCCCTTGTCGTGGGGTGTGGGAGTAATCTGCCACAATGCTGAGCTAGAAAAGAGTCTCCGCTGTGTCTAGATTTAAGATGATAAAATGTGAATGTCACACATTCCCAAGCAAGCAAAACCCACACAGCACCACGAAATGAGCAGCTGTAATGCCGTTCAAGGGGTTTCCACGAAGCCTTTAAAGGCACTTTTGGGAAATCACCGACATGTCTCTGTGTTCTCTGTGATGGCCAACCACAGCAAAGATCACACGGGCTCCAGCTTTACCAAGAGATAGAAAAGCCTGGATTTTGAAAGCTTCACTCTCTTATGGGGGCCCTAACAGGCAGTTTACATACACAGTACAACGGTCCATTTTCTTCTGTTTGGAACGAACCAAAAGTTTAGCTGCCCCTTTGTCCCCGGGACAGTAGACCTATAGGTACATTCAGGTCTTTGAATGAAGATGTTTATGAAAGGTCAATACAGGCCACAGAGCACTAACGGTTAAAAATTCTTCCTTTCATTTAGTCTTTGACTTTGTAGTCACTAAATAAGAAACCCAGGGATTAGCTCCAAAGCTGCACTACTTTAAACAGGTTATGATAATAGAATAAACAAAAGTCCGGAATGAAGTCTTCTAAACGCAGCTCAGGGCAACAGGGAATACCTTTGGTATCTAGGTTTCTATCATATGTTGCATATAATCTTATTCAAGGAGAATGGACCTCAGGTAAGGCAATTCAGGACAAACTTCAGAGGTTTTTTATTCTAGTTTCTCTTTTAAGTCTTCATTGGTAGAATGAAAAACGGAGTTGAAAATATGAAGCAAAGATTGTTTTAGAGCCTAGATTTCTTCAATGAAGTAGAACAAAAGTGTTAGAAGAAAAAAAAATCTTTCTGCTCATTGTTGGCCAACACAAGTTACTGATTTACTTGAAGTGAGCCTTGTGTTCCTGATATTTTTGTGTCTAGACATCCAAATTCTCTCCTATAATTCCAAGAATGTGAACCCAGGGTTGATGGCATAGCAATGAGGAAAAGAATCATGCAATGATTTTCAAATAATCCTATTTGAAAGACAGTAAAAAACAAAGTTAAAAATGATTTCAATAAAAGGTACACATGTTTTCTAAACAGTGTGTCCGGGCTGTTTTAAAATAAAACAGTTACAAGCTACAATCTAAGTGCCTTGGAGGATTTTATTTACATCTTTTAAAAGTGTATACATTCAAAATTTTTGTCTGGTTAATAGTGACATTGAAACAGTTAATTCTTTTATATTGGCAGTAGACTTGGATGGTTCACTTGAGTTTTGGATGAAAACAATGATTCTCAGTAAGAAACACTGGTGATAAATAAATAGCAAGATGAAAGCAGAAATTTGCTAGCCCCAAAAGAACAGAGTATTGGGGAAAAAAGATCGAAGATTGGATTGTGTTTTCAGAATTGTGACATGGAGTAGAAAGCCAATAACAAAAAAAATATTTTTTACATTCTATAATTAGAAACATAGACCTGGATTATTCTACAAGATCCTGTGGGCTTCATAGTTATTACTTCAATGAGATAGAACAAAGTGGTATGAATGAATGACTGTAAGGGTAAGACCTTTGTCCAAGTCCTGAGGAGGCAGCCTGGCAAACGAACTTAGACATAGATCCATTCTTCTTAGGAAGTCATGCCCTTGGGCATACATTGTCCATACAAGCTTGCCTATGACTTTTCCTTTTGAAGTTATTAGGCACAGACAGTGACTCTTCTGTATTCTTATAATTTACTTTATGGAGAGAAGTGATAAGGATATATTTTCTCCTGTTGTATGTTTCCTCATTCTCCCTTAGGCTGCAGTGGAGAACTATTTTAAAGTTGTTGAGGAGGAAGGCAGTGGTAGCTACTAAAAGAATGGCAGTTTCAGCAAACAGTGAGATGTTCCAGATTCCAGCGTCTCTCCCAACCAATGACTGCATTTCATTTATTCTTACAGTAAATGTTTTGATGTATAAAGGCCCTTATGTTGGAGGAGTCATTGGATTGTTGTTTTCATTCCTTCTTGAACCTCAAATATGGGAAGTTTGGTTTTCTCTGGTAGTCTTTGCCCTTCCCTCCTGAAGAAGCAGTCTGACAGACATAAACATCTAGAGACAAAGACACAGAATCACCATCACTCAGGTCTGGGTATTTAACTTACACGCTCTCACTACAGTTACTTTATGAATCAGAAAGACGACAAAATATTCACTAGTATTACTTTTAAAATGTTAATGAATTATCTACCGCATAGAAGCCCTCTTTAAAATAACTTTTAAGATTTAAAATTATTAAACCCATATACAAACAGAGGAAAAGATAGAGAAGTCCTGTACATTTACCATTCTGCTTCAACCCATGCCCCATTTCCCATTTTTTCATTACATATTTCGTATACATACCCTAAATATAAAGATACTTTAAAAATAACCATTATCACACTGCAAAAATTGGAATCAGTTCAAGTGGAAATATTTAAAGTGTGTGCACTTTAGATATTTCATTTGGCAAGGCATAACTATGCCCAGAGAAAAACATGAAGCTGAAATAAGCCAGTCCTCCCATGGCTTTCCAGGAGCTCAGCCCAACTGCATGGAGAAACAAACCAGGACACGCCAGTAAAACTGTCCTTCCCTTTTTGGTCCTTTATGGGGTTCCAGGTATATGAATGCAGATGTGGAAGAGTCTGTATATAACTCACTTTCTTGGGGCCAGTATATTGGGCATTCACATTTCCAGAGAGGTTAATGGTGAAGCACAGCTCTGGGAGGAACAATTGCAGACTGTAGTGAAGGATGAAAGGAAGATGTTCTTGCCAGCAAACCCTAATACAGAGCTAATCATTCTTAAACACACTACCAACTCAAAATTATTGTTTTAGAAAACAGAATAGAAGTTTATATGGTCAGAGGCCTTGTCATGAGTCCAGAGAAAGGGATGGAATCCTTAGAGGGCATGCCTTAGAAATCATACAGTGGAGACAGGAGTGAGCAATCATACTGATGGGAAGATACACCATCTGACATAGGAACATCCATCTTACAAGTCGACTTGACTCGGTTATGGTTCTTTTATATATTTGATCAAACGTATGTCTAAACGATGCTTTGATATTTTTAAAAAAACTACGATTAATACTTAAATCAGTATAATTTGAGTAAAATTGTCTTTATAATATAAGTGAACCTTAGAGAAGAGCTATTGCCTCCACTTGAACTTGAACCTACAACACCAGTTCTTGCCCAAGTTTCATTTGGCAATCCACTGGTTTATCTGAAGTTTCCTGCTTTTTAGAGTCCACAGCTACATGGATATAGTTATTCTTACTCTTTTTTTGTTTTGAGAAAAGACATCACAAAGTTCAGGTTGATCTTGAACTTGATATGTACCATGGAGCATGACTTTGAAATCCTTATCCTCCTATGTCCATCTCTCAAGTGCTGGGATCACAAGCATGTGCCACTCCCTGTGGCTAACACAGCTGAGTTCCTTGAGATAAATGTGCAGACATGCACACAAATCCTATAGGCTATGTTTCTGTATGGCAGGAACAAAGAATTTGTTTTGTGATTTAAACAAGTGTATCTAAACAATATCACATTCCAACCAAGCTCTCAAAAACAAAAAGCAAAAAATAACATTGATCTCATAGGACCTTGAGTTTAGAGCTAGTTTCTTTCAAAATTTCTACCATTGCTAAAAATTAAATTAAGAAACAAATTGTTCACAAGTATTATGGATAACTACCAATAACCCAAATTTAGCATTATTCATTTTTACATAGGAGGAAATGAAATTCAAAGAAGTAAACAGTTGTTTGGATAATATCAATTAGCCAGTATAGTCTCAGTATAGGCTCAATATAGGCTAATTGGTATAACCACCACTGAATACCCCGGCCTTTAAACTAACTTACAGGCTTTAATGTAGCAACCAAATGCTTGGCTATTTCTGGTGATATAAAAACCATTCTCCATGGCCATCTCTACTTGTATTGTTGACATCTTTGTTAGAAAGAACTTTTCTTGTGTGTATTTCTGTGATCTGTGTGATTTGTCTTACACATGCTAGGCAAACCACCATCTACTTTTTCGGTTGGACCTTATCACAGACTTTACGTGAGATTGCCATGTTTTCACTGTCTATACCTCAAACACTTGATGCCATTGATTGTAAGGAAGAAAAGCTTGTCGTTTTTCCGGACTTCTTTCTTTCTAATTGTTTTTACTGGAATTTGCTAGTGAGCTGCCTGGTGGTCAGCTCCATCAACTATTCCAAGAGTTTGAATCAAATTTCATATGCCCCAAGAACAATGGAGTTCCTTTTCTTCTTATGTGTGGCATCTTCATGTATCAGAAATTTATTAGGTTTTTCTTCTTATTAATTGTGACTAGGGTCTCCCTTTGTAGCCCAGGTTGGCCTCGAATCATTTGTCCTCCTGGCTTAGCCTGAGTAATAGAAGTGTATGCCACTATGATATTAACACTACCAGTTTTTAAATGCAGCTTCAACTTTTTAATAGATTCTTTTTTTGGCTGTTGTTTTACTTATTTGTTTGTTTGTTTGTTTAGAGACAAGGTCTCCTATTTCTTAGGCTTGCCTTGAACTTGTTCTGTGGCAGAGCATGACCTTGAACTTCCTACTGCCACCTCCCAAGGCTAGAGTCTTAGCATGGGCCTCCGTGCCTGCATGGATTGCTTTTGAAGAACTGGTTTCTCATATTTGTGTCTGTGTGATAGGAAGCTGACTTAGCAGTTACTTATTTAGAATTCATCTGATTAATTCCTACCTGCTGATTTGATTCTACTAAGCTATTTGTTTCTGCATACTTTGTCTTTTTGCAATTTGGTAGACAGGCTTTGACCCCCTCGACCCCTGTTTCCTGTGTGCTGGGACTGCAAACAGGGCTACCATGCCCAGTTTGAATATTTTTTTCAAAATACAATTTTGATAAGCCTACTTTAAAGAAATATTTTAAAGACGGGGTTTAATGTATCCTAGACCAGCTTAGAACATGCTGCGTGACTCAGGATGACTCTGAACTTCTATCTTGCTTTTACCTCCTGAGTGCTAGGATTACAGGTGTGTACCACCATGTCCAGTTTTGTGTGGTGCTGGGGACTTCATGCATGCTATCCAAATGCTCTACCAACCGAGGTACATGCCCAACCCATGAAGCTTTTTTACATACATACAAAGTTAGTCTTAGAATTGTTAACTATAGCTCATTAGAATGACTGGCTAAGTAGTAGAATTTAGTAATATCAATAGAAGAGGACGTTTTGGAGATTTATATCAAGGACTGATCTTTGAAGTCACATCAGGCTTGGAGATGTGAAGGAATTGGTACTGATGATTCAGAGTCTAAAAAGAAACCACTGTTTTCAGAAGCTTAGGGCTTCTAGACAACAGGTTAGTGGTGAGAGGCTGGGCATTCTAGAGAAAGAGGAAAACATTCATTGCAGGCATTCGGTTTGGGGAAAAGCAGCAGGGACTGGATGAAGGAGAGGCAAGGGTGTGAGACGTGCTGAAATGGACTAATGTTCTTTCCAGACTGAGTCACAAGGGCAAGGCAGGCAGGGTGAGTTGATTCTGGGCACCATCCAGGGAGCGATCAGGAAGAGAGACACTGAAGTGACTAACTGGGTCAGAAGGACATCAGGAGAGGATGGTGATGCAACAAGGATGGAGTGATATCAGTGCGATTGCCTCAACATAGTTTGAAATGCACTGAGATATGTGCTAGGCCAGGAGAATAGAACAAAGCACAAAGACAAGGCTTGACAAGCAGGAGCTCATTTTCT
This sequence comes from Myodes glareolus, assembly GCF_982192425.1. Taxonomy (NCBI): domain Eukaryota; kingdom Metazoa; phylum Chordata; class Mammalia; order Rodentia; family Cricetidae; genus Myodes; species Myodes glareolus. The sequence continues at coordinate 100,826,391 of NC_142026.1, forward strand.
TATTATGGAAGCTAGAGAGGCCTAAGGTCCAGTTGTTGACAAGGTTTGAAGGTTTGTTTCTTTTGAGGCCTTTATACTTGGCATGTAGATAATTAATGCAAGATCCTTTTTATTAATATCTACATCTCTGACTCTTCTTATCTATCTATCTATCTATCTATCTATCTATCTATCTATCATCTATCTATCTATCTATCTATCTATCATCTATCTATCTATCTATCTATCTATCTATCTATCTATCCATTCACCCATCCACCTACTGTTTGTCTGCCCATCCATCTGTCTGCCTGCCTGTCCGTCTGTCTGTCTGTCCGTCCGTCCGTCCGTCTGTCTGTCTGTCTATCTATCTCCCCATCTATTTTCTGAGCTAGGATACCCTTATATATTCTTGGCTGTCATGGAACTCACTGAGGAGACCAGGCTGGCTTCCCACTCACAGAGAGCCACCTGACTCTGCCTCTCCATCATGAGGATTAAAGGCAAATGCCATCCTGGTCAGCTCCCATCTCTTCTTATATTGACATGTCATATGGAATAGGGGCCTAGCCTCGTGGCCTCATTTTGCCTTCTTTATCTCTAAAGTTTCTCTCAGTAGAGTTCCTTTCTGGGGTCCTAGGGGTTCAGATGTTGACATAAAGATTTTCCAGAGGACATAGTTCAATTTATAACAAGAAGAATCCAATCAGTAGCAGACACATTTAAAAACATCCTTTTCTTATGTGTTTCAAAGTTGTGGGAGTGGAACTTCCCAAGTTTCACCGTATGTTTGATAGGTAGAATAGTGATCTTCATCCTAGTGTCCCAGATCTGTCAATGTGTCACAGGGGTTGACAAAAACAAAGAGCTCTTTTACATGTGAACCAGGCAAGGATTTTGAAGTTATCAAGGTTATCCTGGATGATCAGAGAGCCCAGCCTAATCAATTACACTAGCAGTTTTTTGTTTTGTTTTGTTTTGTGGTTTTTGTTTTTCAATACAGGGGTTCTCTGTAGCTTTAGGAACCTGTCCTGGAACTAGATTTTATAGACCAGGCTGGCCTCGTTCTTACAGAGATCCGCCTGCCTCTGCCTCCTGCATGCTGGCCTTAAAGGTCTGTGCCACCACCGGCCGGCCTTACATGGGTGTTTTTGAGTGGCGGACTTCCGCATGAATTTACTGTCAGATGAAATAAGATTGGCTCTGTGGTGTAGCTCTGTGGGTAGAGTGTTTGTCTAGCATGCAGCAAAGCCTTGGGTTCGAGTTCAGCAGTAGAAATAGAACGTGTTCAAGTAGTGTGTATTTGTGATTACGATGCTTTAAGAGGTGGAGACAGAGGGATTAAAAATTCAAGGTTCTCCTCAGCCACAAAGCCAGTCTGAAGCTAACCTGGGCTGTGTGGGAACCTGAATCAACCGCAATAGTATATGACTGTCGAAGAACCAGAACTGCAACCCTGCAGCCTTCGAGACGGAGGAAGGGTGCCAGGGACCAAGGAGCATGGCTAGCTCTTCGGAAGGGGAGAAGCCAAACAAAGAATTCTGCCAGATGTTGCCAGAAAGAAACAGTATCTGAAACACTTTCATTGCAGCCTAGAAAGAGCCCTGTGGCCCTAACTCACACACTGTAACAAAACACACTTATTTTGCTTTAGCTTACTAAGTTCGTACGTAGGAACTTGTTCTAGCAAGATTCCAAAATTAATTTGGGAGGCGTAGGCATCCCTGGAAGTCTATTTTAAAACGCTGGTTCTGATTCTATTGTCTGCATTTCTAACGATCCCCAAAGTGATGTCCATGTGCCCAGACTGTGGACCACACTGCGAGCAAGCGGCAAGGCTGGTGTTTAACCCTCCCTCCCCTCAATATCACGGATGAAAGGATTAAGGAAAAAGGCATTTCTCAGACACTGTTCTGATGGGTATTGTTACTAGAGTGGTCTTTTGTTCACAGCCCTGATCTTTTGTTGCTAAACACAGCACTACTAGTTAATAAAAGGAAAAAAAAAAAAAAAAAAAAAAAGCAAGGAGCCCTCATGGTAACAGCAGCAGGCAGAGGTGCCAGTGTTTGGAATATTTGGCTCCAGAGTGTCTGTGTGTTTATGGGACTGGCTGAGGTGGCCTGGCTGACACTTGGCTGATACAAATTGTCTCATGACCAACACCTTGGGAGGAATAACGGCTGCTGGCTATGAACAACAAAACAATTCCTCTTGTTTCTTTCCTAGGGTGAACCTCTCCTTCAGAGGTGTCAGGAAGCCCAAGAGAAAGATTCAAGGACAAATGGGCCGTTTGCTGTGACAATCAAACAGAACAATATCCAGGGAGAGACTCACTGGGTCCTTCTGTTCTGTAAACTAAGAACTGGATACAAGCAGAGAGGGGATGTTCCCTGTGACCTGAAGGGTATGTTCCCTGTTTATCTTGGTGCCCAAGGGCACTATGTTCTTCTGCGACTGTATACTGTTAGCTGTGTTCCCTGAGATGGCACTGGCTTAAGGCTTGGAAGAAAATGAGCAGATAATGGAGGAAGACACAGAATTCACGCTTGCATCTAATAAAACCACAAGGTAGACTAGTCTCCATTCTCCATCCTTCAGTAACAAACAAACAAACAAACAAGCAAAACAGCGCAAAACCTTCAGGTGGAGATAGCTCACCAGCTAAGAACATCGTATTCTTGGAGAGGACCTGGGTGTTCAGCACCCACATCAGTTGGCTCCCAAACATCCATAGCTTCAGTTCCAGGGGATATGATGCCCTCATCTGGCCTCTGGAGGCACCTGTGTGCCCACGGGCATGAACAAAATTGAAAGCAAAAAAGTAAGCCTTAAAATAAAAATTCTCAGGGAAACAAAAGAGGAAAGGATTCGAAGAATGTGGCGGGGACTTGGGATGAGAAGTTATCATGTAGATGTTTACAAGGAAGAACAAGAAAAGGGTATATGACCCAAGTACATATACGTGCAAACCTCATGCTCCACAGAGTCATAAGGAAGATTCAGAGGCTCTGGAGCACGGGTTTTTTAACTTCTTAGTTGGTAAGAATCCGCACATTCCCTGGCTCCTATTCCTTGATTCTTTAAAAACTATTTATTGTGGAAAGTTCCAAACAGTATCTTAGATCGAAGGCACACACAACCCGTCCTCAAACTCAGGAATCACAGCGTGAGGTATCACTGCTCGCTCTGCACCGTCTGGGCATTGCCTCTCTTCCTCCCTAGGGGACTGCATCAATGCAGATCTCAGTCACAGAACAGGTGTCTCAGGCAGAGCTGCGTGCTGACACCCTGGAACAGATGGCTCCTGACATATTTGTGAACACTGAGGTCTAGGTGGCTCAGAGATATCCCTGGGTAATGAGACTCAACAGGCCACTTTGGTTTCCTGGCTTCTTCCATTAGCTCAGGCTTTTACACCAAAGGATTTTTCAAGCAAAGGCAGGTCTAGGGAATGGGAAGAACCAATTGCTGGCAGGAGGAGTCACATGGGAAAGGAGCTAACGTGACAATGCCACTTTCAGGGATGGGCAAGACTGCCACTGAAGCTCAGGACTTTGTTCCCAGCTTGGGAAGGAGGAGAGTCAGCCCGCAGATTCTCACGGTGTAGGAACTAGCTGCCTGGCTGGAACTGTTTCTGTCTCTTGGATAAGATGGAGAGTCGCTATTATCTCAGTTTCTACGTAGGTGGAAGAGACTTATCTTCTTAGCTGTTTTCTTTTCTTATTTGTTTAAGACCGGGGTCTGTTATACAGTTCTGGCTGGCCTTGACATTGTTGTTACCCTTCTTGCTCTGTGGTCTGAGCTGGGCTTCCAGGCCTTTCCTCCAGTGCTAGAAATATTTTTTTCCCTTGGGATGCAGGATCTTCAAATACCCCGTTCCAGGGATGTGAGACAGACTCTTCAAATGCCTTAAGCAAGCCATACAGTATTATAGGGAGATGGAGTCTAGTCCTAGCCGCTGGATCTTAGGACTCTTTTGGTTCTACATAATTAGTTAGACAATGTAGGGGGCAGCCCTGCTTGCTTGGAGTTTTGCTGGTAAATCATATATTCATCTTTATCTTCTAGTACACAGACTGGGGCAGAAATACGGTACAGGGGGAGAAGAAAAGCTCTTGTTAACTCTGCTGGGCCTAACACCTGCCCTGTGGTGAGCAGCACGTGTAGTGCTTCCCCCAGGAAGAGAGGAGCAGAAATCCTCAGGAGGGCCTTTGCCAGGGTGCTCCTCTAAAAAACCGCCACTTCTTTTTTTTTTCTTCTAGTTTTGGCAAGGAGTTCAGCGTTGCTGTTGTAAAACTTGAAAGCCAAGTCAAGCATGGTGGGCCATGTGTGTATTTCCAGCGGTTGAGAGGGGCAGAGGCAGAGGCAGGCAGACTGATAGTTTGAGCTCAGCCTGAACTACAAAGCCAGGCCTGGGCTCATAAAACCTACCAACCAATTAAGCCCCAAAAGCTCAAGCTAAGTCTGAACCTGTCTGGTATTCAGCTCACCGAGTGCCTGCTCTAAGGCACTCACAACAGACCTGTGACAAGTCAGGTCTCTGTGCCTGCTGCAGATGACATTGCAAAAGGGGTGCAGGCAAACTATTGGGCTTACTCCAAAGGAAAGAGGGCACGCATAACATTTAGCAAAAACCATGGAAGACTGGGCTTGATCCTCAGCACCAACCAACAGCTAATGTAAAGTGAAAGTCAGAAAAGAGAGGGAGAATTTTAGCCCCAGAGGGATATTTGGCAGAGTCAGTGAGTTTTTGGTTTTTTTTTTTTAGATTTATTATTTATTTCATTTTCATAGTGGAGGTGGATGTGGGTTGTCCAAGTGCCATATCTTGCCTGTGGCAGTCAGAGGACAACTTTGCTGAGATTCCCTTTACATTGAGAGTTCTAGGGATTGAATTCAGGTCATCAGGCATGGTGGCAAGCCCCATTGCTGTGTCACCTGGTCAGCCTGAAACATTTCTGACTTTCACAAAAAGGGCTATAGATTTTGGGGAAAGGGAGTCCAGGGTTACTGCTGAGCGCACAGTGTGTGTGGGCTCTTCCCTAAACTAGAACTATCGATTAAAACACGTCAGTAGTACTCAGTTGTAGAAACTGCTGTGGAAGACGGGGCTACACCAGCATTTGCCCACCATTTTTATGGCCCGTTTGATCCCCAGTCCCTCAAAAGAATTTGGATTATTTATTAGCAGCCAAATCCTGGTGTGCAATGCAGTTTTGTCTGGAGCTCAGCACCTTCCTACCTCAACCTCTGAGTGCTAAGAATAAAGAATTCACAATTAATTCATGTAAAGTCAGAGTATTACTATGTAGCCCAGTCTGGTTTGAAACTCACTCTCCTCTTGTCTCAGATTTCTAAGTGCTAGAAAAAAGAATTTCACTATTTTGCCTTTAATCCCAGTACTGTAAACAGAGGCAGGCATAGTTCTACGAATCCAAGGCCAACCTAGTGTACATAGTGAGTTCCGAGACAGCAAGGACTATGTAGAGAACCATACATACATATTCCCTCTCTGTCTCTCTGTCTCTGTCTCTGTCTCTGTCTCTGTCTCTGTCTCTCTCTCTCTCTCTCTCTCTCTCTCTCTCACACACACACACACACACACAAGAATTTTACCATTTCCTTTATTAAATTTTGCCTAGAAATTCTGTACAACGTAATTGATTTGAAACTTAGTAGTGATTCTAAATGCCACAATACAATTGGCAGAGGACAGTCGTGTGAGTCGGGTCCAAAGCTGAGCAGTTGTAACACCCCTGTTATTAGAGCTTCAGGGAGAAAGTAAGGACGGAAATGAAATCTTTAGCCATTTATTGTTGCACTTGGAGACGTTAAAACCTTTACCTGTTTCTGCTCTGTCTGGTCTTAGAGGACTGTCAGAGGCCTGCACATTTGATGTCGCTCCCTAGCTGAAGCCTCCAGCACCTTTCTTCACAAGCTCTGTTCTGAAATGCATCCTTCAAGCCTGCTCTCCGTGTTCTTTGCCTATAAACAGTCTGAAGAGTTAATAGAAACCTCAGCTCAGTCACAGCACCCCTCACACCCATAGTCAGAAGCTGGTCTCTAGTATCTAATAAAAGGTAAAATGGAGGTTCCTATTATTATAGCCACCTGGACCTCAGCATTCCTTACTACTTCTAAATGGATGCCTACTGGAAGTTTCCGCGTACCTCCTCCCTATTTTTTTTTTTAAAGTCTCCATTTCTGGTTTTAATTTTGAAGTCTGTATTTCTAGCATTCCTGAAGTGATGACTCATTTTCTGCATTGAAGATTGTCGGGCACGCAGAGGGTGGAGATACTTGCCTGCAATTCCAGCATCGGGGAAACTGAGGCAGGGAGATGGAAAGTCTGAGTCCAGCATAGGTTACACTGTAAGACTGTTTAAAAAACAAAAAATCCCTGAACTCTAGTGGCACAATCGCCTCTCTTTCCGCATGTTGCTACCTCTCATTTGTAGCAAATTTTATCGCCAGACACTGTTTCACCACCCGTCTCCCGAGTCTGCGGTATTGGTGCCCTCCTCTGCTGAGGTGGCACGTCCATCTGGAGCGCCGAAGCTCTGGCTCCTCCCCTTGGCAGCCCATGCCAGAGAGCACTTGTGCAAATACTCTTTCTGTTTGCATTTTTTTCTTTTTAGTTTCTTGCCTTTTAAAATTCAGCCCTTGACTTTTTTTTCATATATTTTTTTGCTCTGCACATGAATATCATTATAGTACTTCTGATATCGAGAACGTTAGCTCTCCCTCGAGACGCTTCTAATCCCGTTTTTTTTTTTTCTTCCATCTCTAGTGTAGACGATACATTTTGACAAGTGCTTGGTTCTGAAATCTGACTTTGCTGGTTTAGAACATTCACAAAAACTTGCAACTTGTCGTGACTCGAATTTCTCTCTTTTCGAGTTATCTTCCCTCTCAGACATTTGCAGATGAAGCTTGTCAGGACTGCAGCTCGGAGGGGGACACTGCTGTGGGCTAGGGAGGAGGTCCCAGCCGTAGACTAAATTTGCTGGAGGTACTCACTGATTTATCTCTTGTTAAATAGGAGAGATTTATATAAAGTAGCTAATATTTTACAGGAGCACACTTGGCTTTCTATTTTAACAGAGAGACAAAAAAGGGAACAGTTAAAGGACCTAAGAACTTAGAGTAAGAAGGGAGGAGGGATGGGGAGTGGGAAAATGTATAGCTCAATGAAAGCAATAAAAAAGAACTCATAGTCATTAAAATTTCTTTTGACATCAGTTTCATATTTCTGTGTGTGCTTGTCCCATGGCACATGTGTGTGGAGGTCAGAGGGCAACTTTCAAGGGTCATTTTTCTCCTTCTGCCACATGGGTCCTAGGGTTTGAACTCAGGCTGTGAGGCTTAGCAGCGGCCCACGTCTTTACCTGCTGAGCCATCTCCACAGTCTTCGCACGGCGATTCTAACGCATGATGTTTGTCCGGTGTCGCAGTGAAAACTACCTGTAGGAACTCTCAGGCTTGATTATTGTGTAACTTCTGCTGTCTAAGTTTTGACTTGGAATATTCGGAGGAAATGTTTAGTACTTAGTTCACTTGGTGTTTTTTTTTCTTCCTTGAATTTCTAGACTTCCGTTCACTCTCCTTTCTCCATTTTCCCCCTGTTCAGCAGCACGAGCTAGTCTCAAGCTTACCGTCCTCTACGCGCAGCCATCTGAAAGCCGAGATAATGGGCACAGGCTTGGTTCTTAGTTGGTAGAGCTGTTTGGGGGGAAAGATTAGGTGTGACCTTGTTGAAGGAGGTGTCACTGGGGTCCAATGACAGGCCCGCCCAGTCTCTCTGTTTGGATCAGGACGTAAGCTCTCAGCTGCTTCTTCAGGACCATGCCTGCCTGCTTGTAGCTGCAGTGTTGACCATGATGGTCATGGACTCAGCCTTGGAAGCTGTAAGCAAGTTCCCAATGAAATATTTTCTTTTATAAGAGTTGCCTTGGTCATGGTGTCTTGTCACAGCAACAGAAGAGTGATTAAGACACTTAATAAAGCTTCCTTCCTTCCTTCTTTCCTTCCTTCCTTCTTCCCTCCCTCCCTCCCTGCCTCCCTCACTCTGTCCCCACTTTTTTCTTTGACAAGGAGTCTCACCATGTAGTAAGAGTCTTCTCTCTTTGACAAGGAGTCTTATCAGGTACCTACCTGTCCTGTAACTTGCTATGAATACCAGGTTGGGCTGGGACTCATTTAGGTCTGCTTGCTTCTGACTCCCGAGTGCTGAGATTAAAGGTTTTCTCTACCATACTCAATATTTAATATGGTGTTTTATTCATTTACATAACTGTAAGTCCAAAGGTAGAATTTAGCCATCATTTAATCTTAGTTCTTGTCATGTGTTTCTGCATTTCTGTTAGTTTTGGATCATCAGTGTGAGATTTATCTCAGGCAATCATGCCCCATCTGTCAATACAGAAGAATTGTGAGGTTGAGGCCAGACTTGGTGCTTGCATAGTAAGACTTTGCCTAAAGCTGAAGAGGAAGAGGTGGTGTGAGGGAAAGGAAAAGGAAGAAGAAGAAAAAGAAAAGGAGGAGAAGAAGAAATGGGGATGGGGTATTGCTGGCAGCCGTGGGACTAAATGCTTCTAGTTCACAAAATGCTTCCTGCACTTTAACTCAGGTCAAGAGCTTTTACCCACTGAGCCATTTCATCGGTTCATTTCTGAGTCTCAATGGCAATGAAGGCATTTCTCCACCCAGGAAAAATTATTTCTCTTTATGTATAAATGGGCAGAGTCAGACTATTCACATCTGAGATAATCAAGGGAAGACGTATCTGGTCTATCACAAGAATACTGTACAACTGCCAATCACTGGGGGTGAGTTAAAATGAACATTAGAATTCAGTTCCAATAGTCACTAAAATATCTCTGTGAATCAGACCATGGAATTAAATATAACTAACTGCAATCCAAGGAAAGTGTGACCTGAGTTTGAGTTCTCAGCCTCACGGAAAATGTCATGCATGACTGTCCGTGCTTCCAACACTAGCATTAGTGAGTGGGGAGCAGGGACAAATGGATCCTGGTGTTGACTGGTCACCAAAACTAACCAGAACAGGCTTCCAGTTCACTGAGAGACCCTACCTCAAGGCAAGAAGGGAGACAGGAAAAAAGATACTTGATGTCTTGCTCTACCTCCAAATGGGCACCCATGGATGCACACATCTGCACAATCATATGTATGTGCTACACCACACACACAAGCACACACACACAAGCACACACACACACACAGAGAGAGAGAGAGAGAGCGAGTGAGAGCGCGCGCGCGCGCTGCGCGCGCGAGAGAGAGAGAGAGAGAGAGAGAGAGAAACAATATGAAGTAGATATATTAAAATCTATACATGTCTTTTCTCCTTCCACCCCCCGTGGTCAAAGCCCTATTTTGCTAAGGATTTCTTTCTTACTGGTTTGCTCCAGAGTTATGTTTACAGACCCTCTCTAGTGTGGGAATGATTTTTGAGAGTGTTTAAAAAATTTATTTTTGTAAACCATTCTGCACAAGAAATGTATTAAGCCTCTTTTGATTAAGGTGAACTAAGCAGCAGGAAGCATAGAGAGGATGTTGTAGGACCTGGTGCAATATCAGACAACATGGGAGCCCAGGGGCCTCATGCCTGGGCTCTGGGATTCGAATGTTCAGCCCGGAGAAGAAGGGCACAAACAGCTGCATGGGTACCTGCAGCAGGCAGAGGGAAGCAACGAGCAATCGGCAAAGGCTTTATAACCTGTGGAAATTTACAGTCCTGTCCCTTCTTTTCTTTCAGGTAATAATAGTGATCATTTCAATTTCGTATATAATTAAAATTGTGATAGTGCTTGCTTAGCATGCTTGAATCCCTGGGTTTGTCCCCAGCACTGCCGAAATGAATAAATAAGATGAAAGAAATAGATGCTAGGAATGAGGATCAAGTCCATTATCCCATTTTAACCAGAACTTACGTAGCACCTACAACACGACTCTCTGTTTGATCTGCTCTTGGTGAGGAAGAGACTGGCTTGGAGGAGAAACAGCTGTAGGCAGGCAATGCTGTTAATTTTTACGCTAACAAACTGGCTTTAAGTCAGCAATTTTATGAAATTTCATTAAAATTATTAACAAACCCGATATTTCTGATGGTTAATATCACTACCTCTTCAAACTCATGTTTCCAATTTTAAGTATCTACCACCTGTAACATTGTTTTATTACCAACAGCAGCATTTAAACAAGCTAAATTTACCCCAAGCTACCATGTATATGACTTTATCCACTCTCAAGGAGAGCAGGCAAGTTGAAAGTACTAATGAAATGTTACATGGGAGCTTATGACATCATATCAGGTACATGTGGCCACACAGGAAGTAGCTAGGTCATTTTGATGGTCACACATTAGACGTGTTTGCATTCAGCTTGTGATAGTGATTTCCAACTTGGAATAATAAGCTATCAACAGCCAGCATATAATTGTACACAGGAATTAGTTTTAGCTAAGGGCAGGAGACAGATAGTTTTGAGTGAAGGCAATCAAAATGTATTCTATCCATAACAGAGACACAATTATTAATATTTAACCTAACAACCAACCAGCCTCTTAAGAATAATGCCTCCCAGATGAGCAGGGTCCCCGTGGGACTCAAGAGAGATGGGGGATTCCTGCTGAAGGCAGGGTGAGAGAGAGGATTGAGGTTCTGAATCTGGCTGCACTTGTGGTCAGCAGGGAACCTGGAGTTAAAGGCAGCCATTGCAACGGAGGGTCAATCTGGAGAGGCTGGACACAGGAAGAGAAACTGGACAGGAGAGGATGAAGTAAAGGGGTGCAAGCCAAACAACCAAACAGTGGTACCAGCAATTTGCTAGAGGCTCAGTGACTTGGGGGCTTACAGTCTGTGACCTCCCCTTAATTGCCAAGGAAGCTAGTTGTTAAGATTCTTTGGCCCATCATTGCAAACCAGAGGTTGCATGATGAACATGTTTTGTTTTGGTCTGCATAATACTTACCCACAGAGTGATTTAAAAGATGTTTGTATTAATGATCAAGATTTTGCATAGAGATAATTTGGTTCAAATATCATGAGTTGTATGTTTCTGGGAACACCAAGAATCTAGCATTGTTGAGTATGCTGCCTTGTGAATACCCACAGCCTTGTGCTGTGTTGCTCCTGCTCTCACATTCATTCCCCTGCCTTCCAGTTCCCAGCAGGACCACTCTGCCTCCCCAGTAGATGAGAGACATGTAGTAGGATCTGGTTGTTTGTTTCCAGGCTTCCCAGACTCCCGAAATAACAGCATAGAAGCTGTACTAATTAAATCACTGCTTGGCCTATTAACTTCTTATTGGCTACCTTTTATATATTAATTTAACCCATTTCTTTTAAGCTGTGTATCGCCATGTGACTGTGGCTTACTGGGTGAAGTTTCAGCATGTCTGTCTCTGGCGGTGGCTACATGACTTCTCACTGACTCTGCCTTCTTCCTCTCAGCATTCAGTATAGTCCCCCCCCCCCAACCTAGCTAAGTTCTGACTTGCTATAGGTCCAAAGCAGTTTCTTCATTAATCAATGGTAATCACAGCACACAGAGGGAACTCCCACATCTCCTCTCCTTTTCTGTTTAAATAAAAAGAAAAAATAGAAATGGGTTGAATTAAGAAGCAAGAGTCAGTGAATAAGAAACTAGAGCAAACACACCAAGCAGTGATTTAATTAATACAGTTTCTGTGTGGTTCTGGGTGGCCAGAACAAACAAGTGGTCTCCTACTGCAAAGACAGTTGCCTTTGTACAATCAGATTCATTTTGTTGTTTTCTTATAGCAGAATTAAAATAAAGCTAAGAGATGGCTAAGCCATTAAAAGTCAGGCTCACAACCAAAATAAAACTAAGACGTTTCACAAACTCATTTTGTGATACTTTATTTCATTCTCAGGTTACCTCTTGTCCCTCTCCCATCCCTTCCCCTCTTCTTCCTACCTCTTTCCTCTCTCCTCTCCCCCTACCAACCAATTTCTCCTCCTTTTTTGAGATAGTCTTGATATGTACCTCAAACTGGCCTTGAATATACAATTCTTCTCCCTCAGTCTCCTGAGTGCTGTGATTATAGGGTAGAGACGTATACTACCACACCTTATTTTGTTTCCCAATTAAAAACATTTTATTAAAAATTCAGACATATAGTTATCAAAAGCTAAAACGGACATAAAGTAGACATCGTAGTTTTGGGAGTTCTCCCTTCCCTATTTTATATCTTAATGGCTCGATTCCAGTCTTAGTTCATCAAACTCTATTCATTTCCACCCAAGAGATAATTTTAAAGCAAATCTCTGACATCCTGTCATTTGTCTGTAAATACTTGAGCATGTAACAATGAAGGACAGCATTCTCTTATAAAATGGGTCATGATAAAATTTGGCAGGCTCCTTTATTCAGTGTAGTTTTTATTAATTACCACAGTGTTTTAGAATTCCTGGTGTGGCTGGTAGTGGTGTGTCTTTGTTAGCATAACCGCTTATAGTACTGCTCTATGCCAATTCTAACTCATTAACATATTGTCCTATTGTAGGTGTCCAAGATAAATGACCCGAGTTGCTCTATAGTTAGAGAAGACAATCGAGAAAATGGTTAGAACATTATTAAAGTACAGAGATCAACTGTCTATAACATGCTCAGCCACAACTAGGACCTTTCTTTTCACCTGCACTCTCTTCAGGGCTCACGGAACAACTCTGAGGTACAGGGATCAGAAAGATGATAAGCATTAGAATTTAGGAAGCCTGGGACAAAGCCTAGTCTTCTGGACATGCAGGACCAATGAACCCAGGAACTCACAGCAGGTATGGTTTGCCTTCATAGGACCCATACACGCTCGAGTTACTATTACAACATGAGCCACCACCTCTTCCTGAGGAGCTGTTGCTAGATGATGACTGTTAAGAGAGAAATAGTCTGATTTCTTTAGTGGGTGACTGAACCCTCATGAGTTTATAAACAGCACAAATTGTACTCACTGGAGGAGAGAGAGAGAGAGACAGAGAGAGAGACAGAGAAAGGAGGAAAAAAGGAAGAAAGGACATGAACTTGAGGGGTAAGGTATATGAAAAGGGATTAGGGGGATACTTGATAGGTGAATATGATCCAAATACATTGTTTGCATGTCTGAAATTCTCAAAGAATTAATAAAAATGTTACCTAATTTTTTTTTAGAATGTCAGTCAGGTCCCCTGTTTATAAGAAGAACACCCCTTTTTCCTTTTGTCTTAAAAATAGCATCTCAGTATGTAGCCTAGGATGACTTTGAGTTCAGTCCTCCTAACTCAGCAACTCAAGTACTGAAATCACAGGTGTTAGCCATTGTTCCTGGCTAGGGAAGTTTCCTTAGTCATCAAGGTGAATCAAACCACAGAATTTTTGAGTGTACTTTGTGTGAGAATAAGCACCTACCCAAACAGATTGGCATTTGTTGTTGTTGTTATTCTCAAGAGAATATATTACCTCAAAGAAGGATATTTTTTATAGACATTATATTAGCTAGAAAAGTTGAGGCTTCGTAGCAACAATCAGTGAATTTTGACTAGTCTGTCTAGTCAGTGGTAAAGATACTATGGATAAGCAGGAGATCTCACCTTATGATGCTTCATTCTTTAAAATTTGCCTTAGTTCATTTGTATCACTGTTAACCAAATACTGGAGACTGGGTAATTTATAAAGCAATTTGTTTCTTACTTGTCTGAAGGCTATGAAGTTGAAAATCAAATCATTGGTATATGATGAGAATCTTCTTTTAGAAAAATATTTAAAATCTTATTTCTTTACTTTTTTGATGTATGTGAGTGGCGGCATACTACAACAACCTGTGGATGCCAGAGGACAACTTGTAGGAGTCATCTTTCTCTTTCAACCATGTGAGTCCTGGGGATCAAGCTCTTGCTATCAGGTTTAGCAGAATGTACATTTATCCACTGAGCTGTCTCACTGGCTTGTGAGCACTTTCTTATTGCATCCCATATGCTGTAAGAAGGGAAAGGGTGGGCACAGACTGTCTAGTTTTCTCCAATCCTTCATTTAAAGATTAATGGCTATTTGAAGGCAGAACCTTCATAACTCATTCAACCATATATGCTTCACCTGGACATTTCAGATTTGATCTTAAGCTCCATCCTCTCTGTCTCTGTCTCTCTCTCTCTCTGTCTCTGTCTCTCTCTCTCTCTTTCTGTGTGTTTCTGAAGGTTGAACTCAGAGTCTTGTCCAAGCTAATCAAGTGCTCTACCACTGAAACAAGCTCTAGTCCTAACATATGACTCTTAGGAAGCAAGTAATATTTTAATGATAACAGAGTTATATCTGAAGTAGGTGGTATATGAAGCAGCTGCAAAGGTAGCAAACTACAGTTAACTCCTGTCCATAGCTAACTAAGATTGGGAAAAATAGCGCTTACATAAAGCCAGAACCCAATTTCCAAAATTAGTCAAATAGTTCCATGGAACTGCAAGAGTGTTAGAAAATATCATTTTTTCTCATGTGCCCAAGAAAGCAAAGAAAATACCAGACAGCTCTTCTGACATGAGACAGAAACCATGAATTTTTTTTTTAACAACATGCTTGGATTTAGAGAAGGAGAGAACCATGCTCCAACTCCAAAGTCAGCTTTGATTTTCAGTTGAGTCTGGACTACAACTTTTCTGGGAAGTAAAGAGATAAAGATGTTTAGGTAATAAGATTTTATCATGCAGAGAATATTGGTACCATAGAATAGATTTTTCTTTACTTAGTAGTTTTTTTCCTGGTTGGCTTTCGTTTCTTCTTAGACATCTGAATGTCCAAGGTTTAATTCTTTAAGGTGGGTATCTCTATCTTCCTGTAAAGAAAAAAAATAGAATCCTGCCTGGACCCTTGTGAACCCAAATGCCCTTACGAGGACAAACTGCCCCACATTGGGCACCAAAATGTAGGTGTAAGTAAGAAAGTTCATGAGAGCCCCAAATAAAAGATAACAAATATTTATTTAGGGAACACTCAGACAATAAAGGTAGAGAGCTGCCACAGTCCTCTACTTTATGCTGGGTGCTGGTAGCAGCAAACAGAACTCTGACCACCACCCAAGAGGGTGAGAAAGCCCCCTTCTCTCTCTTAACAGTGATCACATCTGCAGACAAAAGATCACACCCTTAAGTTAAGTACCCTCAAAGGCTATTGGCTAAATAAATTTCCACAACATACTACAAACTCATCAGAAAAAAAAAAATCTACCAAGAGGACATTCAATTCTTAACATCAATGCATTAAACATAACGGTACCCAAGTTCATCAAAAAAAAAATACTACTACAGCTTAAATTACATACTTGACATACTGAGAGTGGGAGACTTTACTATCCTGCTCTTGCCAACAGACAGGCAATTCAGACAAAAACTAAACAGAGAAATTCTTGAGTTAATAGACATTATAAACCAAATGGATCTAACAGATATTGACAGAACAGTTCAGTCAAACAGCAAAGAATATACTTCCTTCTCATCAGCTCATGGAGCTTTGTCCTATACTTAGACACAAAACAAGTCTCAACAAACACAAGAAAATGGAAAAAACACCCTGTATCCTATCAGACCACCACATATGAAAGCTGGATATCAACAAGGATAAAAACAACAGAAAGCTTACAAATTCATAGAAACTGAAAGCACTCATGAATGGAAAATGGGTCAAGCTATAAATTAAGAAGGAAATTGAAATAGTTTAAAATTGTAATGAAATTGAAAATATAACATATCAAAACATGTGGTGCACAATGAAAGTGGTTTTAGAGGCAAATCCATAACATTAAATGCCTGCCTTAAAAGGGGGGTTAACTCTTATATTAGTAATGCAACAGCATAACTGAGAGCTCTAGAACAACAGAAACAAAAGAATGAGAGAGAAAAAGAAAGAAATTTTATTAAAAAGAAGTAGGGCGAGAAATAATCAAACAGAGAAATGAAATGGATAAAAACAAACAACACCAAAAAAACCCCTGAAGAATCAGTTAAAGAAAGAGTTTGTTCTTTGACAAAATCAATAACACAGATAAACTCTTAGTCACCTTAACTAAAGAATAGAGAATATCTAAATTTATAAAAATGTAGACAAAAGGGAGGCATCACAATAGACCAAGGGAATTCAGAGAATCATAAGGGCATACTTTAAAAATCTTCAGTCCACCAAATTGGGAAACATATAAGAAATGGAAAATTTCTTGATTATATAGGCTATACATACATACATACATACATATATATTTCTTGATTATATAGAATATATATATATATATATGTATATATCATACCAAAGCTAAATCGATTAGCATTGAAACAGATCCATAAGTCCTAGGGAGATTGAAACAGTAACTAAAAAACTACTAATCAAAAAAATAACCCCATGTCACAGAATCTTAAAGAAGAATTTAAAAAAACATAAAAAAGAAAGAAGAAAGTAGACTAAGAAAGTCATGAGGAGCAAGTCGGTAAGCAACACTCCTCCATGGTCTCTGCATCCAGATTCCTGCCTTGTTTGAGTTCCTGTCCTGACTTCTTTTGATGATGAACAGTGATTTGAATGTGTAAGACAAAATTAATACACGAAATAAGTATCCTTCCTATAAAAAATGACAAATGAATTGAGAAAGAAACAAGGAAACAAGACCTTTTGCAATAGCCTCAAAAAACTGTATCTTGAGGTAACTTTAACCAAGCAAGTGAAAGACTTGTATAATAAAAACTCTAAGAACTAAAGAAAGAAATTAGAAAAGATAGCAGAAAATGGAAAGCCTGCCCATGATCATGGATCAGTAAGATTAATAATGATTTTGGCCATCTTACCAAAAGCAATCTACAGATTCAATGAAATCCTTATCAAAATTTTGACACAGATTCTTCACAGATCTTGAAAGGATAATCTTCAGATCCATATGAAAACACACATGTACATGCCTGAGTGTGTGTGTGCATGCATATGCACGCGCACGAGCGCGCGTGCGCACACACACACACACACACACCTCAGAATAGCAAAAACAATCCTGAATAACCAAAGAACTGCTGGAAGCATCACTGCCTCTGATGTCAAGTTGTACTACAGAGTCATAGTAATAAAAACAGCATGGTATTAGCATAAAAACAGACATATTGACCAATGGAATTGAAGACCCAGATACAAGTAAGTTCACACATCAATGGAAACCTGGTTTTGAAGAAGTCAGAAATAAGCACTAGAAAAAAGTGTCTTCAACACATGGTGCCGGTCAAGCTGGGTGTCTGCAAGCAGAGGAACCCACATAGGTCCATATTTATTACCCAGTACACAACTCAGCTCCGAGTCAAGGACCTCAACATAAGCTCAGATTCCTGAATCTCACAGAAGAGAAAATGGGAAATAATCTTGAGCTCTTTGCAAAAGAAAAGCCTTTTTTGACAAGAATACTGAAAGCACAGGCACCAAAAATAACAATTAGCTAACAGAATTTCATGAAATTGAAAAACTTCTCTGGTATAGGGCACTATTATGTGGACAAAACAGCATGCTGTAGAATGTGAAAATATCTTTACCAATTACACATCAGGTTGAGGGTTAATATCTAAAATAAATAAAGAATTCAAAAACTTGACATCAAGAAAGCAACTCAAATAAGAAATGGGGTACAGGTATAAAAGGTAAATTCTCAAAAGATGAAACACAAATGGTTGAGAAACACTTAAACACTCAACATCCTGAGTCATCAGGGAAATGTAAATCAAACTACATTGAGATTCAATCTTAGAGCAGTCAGAAAGATCAAGATCAATGAAATAAATGACAGCTCATGCTGGCGAGGGTGTAGGGAAAGGGGAACACTCATTCATTGTTGGTGGGAGTGCAAACTTGTACAACCACTATGGAAATCAGTGTGGTGGTTCTCAGAAGAATGGGGATAGAAATACCTCAAGGTCCACTTGTATCACTCTTGGGCATGTATCCAAGGCATGTTCCACTATAGAGACACTTGCCATTAGTGCTCTATTCATAACAGCCAGAAACTGGAAATAGCCTAAATATCTGCCAACAGATGAGTGGGTAAAGAAAATGTAGCACATTTACACAATGGAATATCATGCTACTAAAAACCTGAAATCATAAAAATTGTGATAAATTGACAGAACTAGAAAACATCATCCTGAGTCAGTTAACACAGACTCCTAATTATAAGAGAATTTTCTTATATGTGGATGTTAGTTTTTGAGCCTTCTGTCGGCATGCTAATTATCAGAACAACCACAGGGATTAGGAATAGAATAGTAAACTAAGGGGAAGGGAAGAATCCCCTAAAGGAGGGGAAGTAGAACGTGTAGTTAGAGAGAAAGAGGGGCAGGAGATAAAATGGGAGGATTGAATGGTGAGGGGTAGGGATTGTGGGTGTAAAAGAGGAAATGACAGCTAACACCGAGGACTATTTCTTAAAACTGCAAGGAAAAAACTTTTCTTCACTATTGTGTATTCTTTTGTATATAACTGAAAAAAAAAATAGAGTACTGTGAGCCAGAGGCAGTAGCTTTGCACGTGTGTGTTGTATGCATGTATGCTGTTGCATGAGGACTCAAGTGTGTTTGTGGTGTTTATTAGCAGGCATCTTCCTTCCCTACCTTTCTTTCTGAGGCAGAGTTGGACACTGATTCAGCTACAAGACTGGCCAGAAAGCCCCTGAGAAGCTGTGCCTCACCAGTGCTGGAACTCCCAAGGAGTGTCTGGGATATTTTGTGGGTGTTGGGGATCCACACTCAGGTACTCATGCTTACATAGCAAAAACTTTACCCCTCCCACCAGTCATCTCCCCAGGACCGGTTTGAACTGCCTTTGTGGCTGAGGCTGGCCTTACACTTCTGATCCTGTACTTATCTTCCAAGTGCTGGGAATATGGGCGTGCGCTATCACAGTCAGTATAAAAGTTGATGACTTTTTTAAAATGCAGTTTATGGGACTGGGGAGTTGACTCAGCAGTTTTGAGAGCACACTTCTTTTTCAGAAGACCCTGTGTCAATTCCTAGATTTCTAGAGTGGTTAAGGAGTACTTGTCAATCTTCCAGAGGACATAGGTTACAGACGTTTATGAATCTAGTGACAAGAGGTCTGACACCCTATTCTGACCTCTTCAGGCACCAGGTATAGAGTTATTCAGTCTAAACACTCATACACATAAAATAATAAAAAACACTAAAAGTCTTTTATTGGTCCTTATTCTATAATCACCTAATAGATTATTTACTTCTTCTAAGTATGAGAGTCTTATTAGTTCTAATATAATTCTTCGGCCAAGAGACTTACTGTAAACTAGATTCCAATCTGTTACACTACTATTCTCCTACTAAATCATTCTCTCTTTTTATACTGTATTGGCTTGACACAGGTGCTTAAAATTAATTTTTGCTGTAATAACTACTGTTTACATTGGACTATTCATCACCAGTGAAGAAGCGATGGTTACACACACACACACACACACACACACACACACACACACTATGGCTCATTTCAGTAAATGAAAACACACATTTGTTCTGTTTTGAAGATTGATCATAAAAAGAAAATATTGCACACCAGTCTTTTATGATTACATTTTAAAAATATTTAAGTATGTTTTGTTAAAATATGCTTCTCTCTCTCTCTCTCTCTCTCTCTCTCTCTCTCTCTCCCTCCCTCCCTCCCTCCCTCCCTCTCTCTCTCTCTCTCTCTCTCTCTCTCTCTCTCTCTCTCTCTCTCTCTCTCACCGTGTCCTCAATGGGGGCTGGAAACTATGTCTTACACCTTGTCCAGGTTGACCTAGGGCTTACTACATAGCTAACGCTGTCCTGTAGAGCAGCCATGTTGTAGCCACCTTCCCTGGCTCCTGCTTACAGTTTTAGAGAAAGTTGGAAACAAGGTATGAGATTAGAATTGGCGGCTCTTGTTATATTTCTGTTGCGCAGTCCAAAAGGCTTGACTTTCCCCCAGTTGTTAATATGAATGTTTTCCAATAGAAAAGTTGCAGCATCTTTGCCGTGGACAGACGAATTCTACAGCCCAAACCTGCTCTGCTTGTTTTCTTGACACCCCAGCCACCAGCAGACAGGCTCCTCTGCTCACCCTTGAAGCCACTTTAGCTTTCGGTATACTTCACGGTGGGGTGCAAATGTTACTATCCATTCTTCTGGATACTTCAGGTCTAGGCATTTAGCTCTGAATCTGTTGAAAACTGAAAATCCAGGACAACAATGGCTGGGTGGGTCTGGGTGCTTGAGGCTGAATCTGAGGACCTGAGTTTGATCTCTGGAACCCTACATGGGGAAAGGAGAGAATCAACTCCCGAAGTTGTCCTCTGTCCCCCACCCCCTAAGTAAAATGTAATATAAAAGAGCAAAACAAACAAAATCCCTCCGAAAATCCCTTCAGCAACGGCCCCATTTCTTTAGGTTTGGTTGTGCTGGTGTGGAAGAACATAAACAGACTAAATGTATCAAATGGATTTAACAATTCTCGGTAAAAGGAACATTTAATCTCTGTTGACATTAAAGATCCAGATTAGTCAGCAGATATCTGGAGATCTTACAACATTAAGTACTTACTAAAAAAACAAAGCAGCCCCCACACCCCGACTCCCTCAAAGCCTTTACCCTCTCCCAAGCTGTGGAAATTCCCTGAGGAGTTTGACGCCATTTTTGTGACAGAGGGAGCTGCAGGAACGGTTTAGGCTCTACCTTCAGTTTAATGCACATCTCACAAGGCTACAGAGGTGAACACAACCAAGTTGTAACTGCTTTGCTGTAGCTCCTGGTCTTTGTTAATGTTCAAATGTGAGAGTAGGTAAAATTAACTGGAAATTGATGTCAAATATTTAGAATGTTGTCCTTCAGGTAGATCAAGGCTTCTGCTGGCTGGAAGGCCATCTTCAATAAAGGAGATAGTTGGGGTATTTAGCTTTAAACTAAGATGGTTCAGTGGGTAGAAAGACATGCCACCAAGTCTGTTGACCTGAGTTCAATTCCTGGAACCTCCATGGTAGAAGCAGCAAACTAAAGCCTGCATGTTGTCTTCTAACCTTACAGGCCCTGACACACACACTTTGTGCCCAACACACACACAACAAACCAATAAACAGCCGAATGTGTGTCTTAATGGTTTTTGTGACCTATTCATCCTTTATAAATATCTTCTCACAAAACAAGCAATGATGACTCCAGAAAGAAAGTGAATTTGTTTCCATCTTTTCCCATGTCTATTTCCTGTAGAAATACCCCATGAATTCTGTCAACACTTAGCAGATGGAGCTTTCTAAATAGTGCAGGGTTTCACTAGTGTTGGGAATGGAGATCTAGAAGATTTGTCTTTATGCGGTCGCTGTGACTCATAGAGAGATGACTGACTGGTTGATGGGAAAAAGGTATCGCCCATGGGCTATTTTCTCCTTTCTCTATATATGGTCAAACTGTGCTAAGTACATCTAAAGACTTTTATCTTTAGAAACATTACCTTTTGTTTCTTTAATCTCTCACTGTGTGTGTGCATGCGTGAATGTGTGCCTGCGAGTATGTACTCCTGTATGGACAGCTTATAGGAATCAGTTCTCTCCTTCCGCCATGTGGGTCCTGGGGGTGGGCTCAGGTCTTCAAGTGGGCTTGACCCTTAGGCTCTCTTGCCAGCTCCTCTTTTAAAAATTCAAAAGTAGTTTTCTTGAATTGTTTCATTCTTTTATCATTTACTTGATTTATTTTTACCTCGTCTTGTAAGATGTTTCTAGATAGATTTTTGACAATTTAAACCTGTCAAAATATCTTAAAATAAAAATATCTTAAAGATCACGATGACTGTGATGATGATGATGATGATAATAATAATAATAATAGTAATAATCATAATACAAAGACCACTCTCCAGTTTTGACCAACATCTCTAGGTCTAACCTCAATTGGGAATTTCTTCTGTTTGATCTCATTTACCAAGATTTGTTTTTTTATTTGTTTGTTTGTTTTGTTTTGTTTTATTTTGTTTTATTCCATCTTGAGTAAATGGTTTAACCTTAAACTTTAGTAGAGAATTTCTTTAATAGTTTTCTGATAAAATCAAAAAGAAAGTGATGGTTTTATATCTTTGAATCTTTAAAAATGTATTTCACCTTGCACTTGCCTTTTGTTGTTTGTAGCCCAGGTTGGCCTCTAACTCACTATATAGTTAGGCTAGCCTCAAACTCAAAGTAGTCCTCCTAGCTCAGTTGTCTGAGTGCCTAGTAAGAGTACCATTGGCAGATTGTGGGACTGAAAGTTGATGTCATTTTCACTAAGCATACTGAAGGCATGTGAAGGCATGGCCTTGGTCTTCTTGTGGTAAAAAGCTGCAGCCAGGCCATGGCCAGTGTCGTTATGGGACTACGTAATCTTATTTTTTAATTTTGGAGGTGTTGGGAACCTTAAAAAAGATGTTATATAAAATGCACTGTTTAAATCCCACTTGTTGGTCTTGTACTTGCTCTGTAGATCAGAACCTAAAACTGTGACTCCTCTGTACCTGTGGAACAAAGGGTTTAAAGGCACGTGCCACTATGCCTGTCCAATTTTCTTTTTTCCTTCCTCCCTCCCTCCCTCCCTCCCTCCCTCCCTCCCTCCCTCCCTCCCTCCCTCCCTCCCTCTTTCTTTCTTTCTTTCTTTCTTTCTTTCTTTCTTTCTTTCTTTCTTTCTTTCTTTCTTTCTTTCTTTCTTTCTTTCTTCCCCACACCCCAGACAGGTTTCTCTGTGTAGCCCTGGTTGTCCTGGATACTTTCTTTTAATCATTGTTTTGGGTACGTTAATTCTATCTTCTCTGGGAGTTCCTTGGCTTATGATTCTAATTCATACTGAATTCTTTGTTTGGGGTATGATTTCAAATTCCTGTTTGTTGTTTTTGAAACAGACTATTTCTATATACTTAGACTTATCCCCAAATTCCCTACCTTCCTGCCATCACTCCTGGGGAGGGGATTACAGGTGTACACCAAAATCTTCCTCCTTTAAAAAGAATTAGAGTTTTTTATGATAATTATTAATTTTTAGAGCCCTAATCTTACTGCACAAATGTAAAAGTGTCTTTTCTTCCTCTTCTGTCTTTGTCTTATCTCATTTCATCTCCCCACCCCACAACTTCTCTTATACTTAACTGTGAGTTAAATAACCCCTAGACATATTCATCCCCAAGTGTCAGTTGACAGACTTCTAATCTTAGAGCAGAAGTCTGGAGGACTTTTCTCTAGCAATACGAAATCACCACTATAAAAGTAATCACAGGAACCCTGCAAGGCAGTGCATGGTCCGTCCATCCCGAGGTGCTCCCAAGCCGTTGTCAGTGTTACTCTTTAGAGGACATGCCACATCTTTTACCCCATCAAGTACCTTCAACTAATCTAAGCTCAGAGACCTTTCCCCTCTAAGTTCAAAGAGTCCTTATCCCCTAAGCCTACAAATAAGAACTTTCCTGTGTTCTGCAGGTGACAGATTTTCCCATCCTAGTCACCTGATTTCAAGTAGCCAGTATCATTAAAGTTCCTCATTATCTGAAATGCAAATCCAAGTCTCTCCTGAAGCTGGAGAGAATCTTTAAGCTGGACTTAAAAGACAGTAAGGAACAAACTGGAACACATTCTTCCAAGAAAACTAAGTAAGTTAGTGCTGAGTGTGGGTGTGTGGCAGTAGAATGTTAGGGAAATTGGTTTGCATTTGGGAGGCAGGAAGATCAGAGGTTTGAAGATAGCCTCAGCTACAGTAGCCTTTCCTGAAAACCCCTCAACCCCTGCCCCAAATAACAACAAACCCCTATAATATGAGGAGATCACATTCCCATAGATAGTATTTTGTTTGGATTAAGAGGGGGATCTTACTCAGTAGCTAAGGCTGGCCTGGAACTCATGACGTAGTTCAGGCTAGTGTCCAACTCAATGACCTCCTCACGCTGGGATTACAGGCAGGGTCTGTCATACTTGCTTGTGAAAATGGTTCTAGCCATCACCAGGGAAGCTTCCTCTTGCATCAGTTAGTAATAAATACAGAGACCCACAACTGAAAAAAGGTGCAGAGAGTGAGAGACCTTGGAACACTCGCTCCTAAATGGGAGACTGCCACCAATTTCCTCCCCTCCCAGCCCAGGGAAGCCCTCAGAGAAGTCAGAAAGAGTATAAGATCCAGGAGGAGAATGGAGAACACCAAGAAAACAAGGCCATCTAAACATAGCCCGAGAGATGCACGTAGGATCTCATGGAGACTTGGGCAGCATGCACAGGGCCTGTACAGGTCTGGGCCTAATGCAATCCCAGTGCTGAGAGCAGAGGCGAACACGAGCCTCAGTCCCTATCCTAGAGCTATCTCCAATTGACAGCCACTCATAAATGAAAAATTAGTTTTCTCTAGTGGAGTCTCACGGGGTAAACAAACTACTCTAAAGGCCAGGCCCAGGCCCAGGCCCAGCAGTAGATGATTGATTGAAAGCGTCACCCCAGCCCCTGGCATTCATCCTTGAGGTGCCAACGGAGCAGAGAGCTCCATCTAAAGCCCTCTCCCCCTGGGAGTTGCCTTGGTCCGGACCCCTCCTGCAGAAAAGCCCATAAAGCGCTGACCCCTCTCCAGGAAGGGTCAGAACCACTCCCACAGGCTATTTAGGCTGCCATGGAGAAAAAGAACACGTAGTCTTTGGGTTTTGCATGGTCCCCTCCTCAGTCTCTCTCTCTTCTCTTCACCATGCTCTCCCGGACACTCGGGAGCACTGCATTTATTAAACGTGGGCATCTTTTATTCGGTCTAATTTGGTCTGATTGGAATTATTTGCGTTGGCAGAGAGGCTCATCTTAAGAACATTCCTAGCATTACGGCGGTCCCACTGAGGGGTCTGTTTTTCCCACAGGCTCAACACCATGCTGGAAAATGTCCTTCTTGCGTGGTCTCCACCAGGCTAAGATTGGTTTTGACTTGGTGAGTTCCCCTTTTGGCGTACATGGCTGGTAGGGGACCCATTAACTTTTGGGGCTTTCTGTTGAAGCTGTGGCCACAGGAAGACTGACCCACGCCACTCAGCCGGGCTTAGCTGAGACTTGGGTGTGTTTGGAGACAACCCCACTCATTTCTCATGCACTCCCATTTTGACTCAAGAGCACTGTATGGTGGACGAATTGCCACAGGCTGGAGTCCCACAATTGGCATGGGCTTCTAACGGATCCCTGTGATTCAAAACCGATTACTTAAATGCCCTTGGACGGCCTTTTACCAAAATTCTTTTAGTTGGGGCTATCTAATGTAAGGCTATCTAATGTAAGGCTACCTAATGTAAAGCAATCAGGGCTCCATAGCTCACCATAACCCACGATTGCTAGATGCATGTTCCCACCTGCTTCTCCTCCTCCCTGCTTCTCTAAGCTGTTTGCTGTTTGTCTCACTCTTTGATTTTGAAACAAATCTATTTCCCCCTGTCCTTCCACTCTCCTGGCTTCTACCACCTAACTACCCTGGTATTGTAAGTTGATCAGCTGACACAGGTTTCTAAAAGTGTTCTTTTTGTCTGTCTGTTAGAACGGTGTGGCCACAGAATGTCTGTGTAAGTATGCTTGATTTATGTTTTTGTGTATATGTGTGTTTGTCTTAAGATCAGTAAAACTTATAACTTCAGATGATAAAAGCTCTGGAAAAAGACAAACATGGGGGTAGCTGCCATTTTGACCTCAGTGCCATGTTGGGTAAGAGTACCCACATATGCTAGAATTCTTTGACTTATTAAACTATTCCTTTTAATCTTCTTACATTTACTAGCATTGGCAAATTGTAACTAATTGGATAAAATACATGTCTAAATTTAGTTCATATGCCCAGTTTAAATCACAGGTAATGGTACCCTATTCTCAAGTGACTTTACCGATCTGAGGGTATAGCATTTAACAAAAGAGCTTCTAACACAGAGACATACCAGCTTCTGCAGCACACTATAGCTCCTCCAAGAAGATGCATGGTTGCAAAAGACCTTCCACCTCCAGGCCTTGCCTTTGGGTTTTGCAAAGTCACCTACACAGCAAAAAGTGGTGTTTTCCCTCTTCAGCTTCCAGGATGCCTTCCTGGGAATGGATCTTCTCATCCTGCCAAGACTAAATCTTTGACTAAATCTTCCCCACACAGGAAAATCTTTAGGTTTCGTGTACTCAGTAGCTAAAGGCAAGCACACTTCTATGCTGATGTTCTCCAAAGACTGGAAAGAGATTTGGGATTGCCTGTACAGCTAAAAAAGCTGTTTCATTTTTGCTCATTTATCCCTCCCAGATCTGTCTAATGGCATTTGATAACTTAAGGTACTGGTAGCTCATTACTTCATTTGTTAAGCTTCTTGCTAAAATACAGACAGATGTGCCTCTTTAACAGGCTTCACAGTCCAGGATTAACAGGTTTCAGGTGCATCCTAAAAGCAATAGCCCTTTGCTATGACACCAAGATGTAAATCTGTTCCAGTTCTCTTATAGGTTCCGGGAAAAAGTTCTGCTACATTAACCTCACCCAGTTTTAAACATATTTTACAGGTCACTCTTGTTTTCTAGGCCAAGGCAAAGTTCTCTCCAGACAATGCCAACACCTGCACCAGCTCCTGTGGCTTCACCATTGGTACCAACTCTCCTGGATCAAGGACACCTACATACTAAAATCTGGTTTTATATGCTATTGTATCCCAATTATACACCTGAGCCTCACCTGTACAACTAGGGCACTTCCCTGTCCCATTTTTTGTGGCAGTTAATGACTTCCCATGGCTAGTCCCATTTTATAGGGCCAATAATAACAATATTGTTTTTCTCCTAGCCACCTGCCTTCTCATCTCCTTCAAAAAGCAGCTGCCTGAGGATTCCAGGATGACAATAAACCAAATGCCGTTCTAGCCACTCCTCTCACTGAGCATGAGTCCACCTCCCAGCTTTCCCCTCTCCCACATCATCCCATGCCCACAGGAAATAGCCAGACTTGGGTTGACTCACCTATATCTAAGGACTCTGGGATGATTGATTGGAAGTGAGACCCCCAGCCCCCTAACAGCCCTATATCCAAGGAATCTGGGATGATTGATTAAAAGCGTCACCCAGGCCCTGGCATTTATCCTTGGGGCACCAATGGAGCAGAAAGCTCCATCTCAAGCCCCCTCCCCCTGGGAGTTGTCTTGGTCCAAACTCCACCTCTGGAAAAGCCATCAAAGCTCTGACCCCTCCCCAGGGAGGGTCAAAACCACTCCCATACTTTTACACACACACACACATACACACACACACACACACACACACACACACACTTCAGCTGGCATGTGGCGCGTGTCTTTCTTTTTAGCTGTTTTTGTTTTATGTGTCTTACTGTTTTCTCTGCATGTGTACTGTGTACTTGTCTCATACCTGAGAAGGTCAGAAGAGTGTGTCTCATCCTCTGGAACTGGGGTCACAAACAGTTGTGAACCACCATCTAAGGCTGGGAATTAAATCCAGGTCTCCTCTACAAGAAAAATAAGGACTTTTAACTGCAGAGATATCTCTCTAGCCCCTTAGTGCATACTTTTAATCTTGGCGCTCAGGAGGCAGGAGGAACTCTGTAAACTCAAGGCCAGCCTGATTTAGACAGTACATCCTAGGTAAGTCTGAGCAACACAGTGAGACCCTCTGTAAGCAACAGTAATAACAACCAGAGAAACACACACACACACACACACACACATCCACACACACACACACATCCAAATAATTTGGATAGTTGTAGGACAGAGAGGTTTATTTGTTGTGAAAGGAGCGGCGGGCCACTTCCCACTGCCCAGTTAGCTTTACCCAAAATAATTACATGGAAGCTGTATTCTTTTAAATACTGCCTGTCCCATTAGTTCTAACCTCTTATTGGCTAACTCTTACATATTCTTTTAACCCATTTTTAATAATCTGTATTGCCACTTGACTGTGACTTACTGGCATGAGTTTAACCAGTGTCCATCTCGGAGAGGAGAGCCATGGCGTCCGCGTGACTTTGCTTTCTTTCTCCCAGCATCCTGTTCTGTGTACTCCACCCGCCTAAGGGCTGGCCTATCAAAAGGCCAAGGCATCTTCCTTATTTAACCAATGAAAGTAACACATAGACAGAAGGCCCACCTACTCCACACATTAGTATATTAGATATGTGACTGACATTAGATCATTATAAGAATTGGCAGATCTACAACTTGTATAGATTCTATCCCCGTGCTAATATTTTCTTTATCCTTTTATCATAATTAATGAGACTTTTTGAAGATTTCAAATCATATTTCTGAATAATTCTATTTATATCAACTTTTGTTTTTGGCAGGATTATGCTGTGTAGCCCAGGCTGGCCTGGGATTTATGAACCTGTGCTTCAGTATCCTGAGAGACTGGGATTACAAGGGCAAACCACTACATTCAGCTTCCTACTAATGCTTTTTATTAGTCTTAGTATAGTGTTTTAGCTTACATTGCTTTAAAGTTCTAAAACTTCCATTTGTCAGCTTTTAACGGTAGGATTTACTTTTCAAAGAATTTCTACATATTGGTGTTTTTCTCCTCACTGGCAGAACTTCAGAGAAAAGGGAGACAATGTTGTAACATGCTTCTTCAGACTCAATAAAAAGAACTGAGAATAGCAAGATTTACACACATGACACCTTTATGCTAGAAAGATGATTTTTCACATCCTGTGTGTAATTATCTCTTCAAGACTAGTTCTTGGCTTCTAAAACAGAGGACTTTCTCAGGGAAAACTTTTAAAGAAGCAGTGGCTTTGAGGAAGTAGAAACAGTGCACACACACACACACACACACACAAAACAAGACTTGCAGAGGGGGGCAGGGAGAGAGACACAGAGAGGTAAGAAATATGACCAAACATTTTACAAGTTTTATTAAGAAAACTTTGAAAGTCAGGTCAAACAACTGAAGCTTATAGTGTACTAGAAGAAAAGAACACTGGTCACTACTGTGAAGTTTGTTATTTTGCAATTTTTGAAAATAGAATTACAGTCTCTTGCTTAGCACTATGCAGAATTTAAAAACTGGATGAGATGACATAATGTATCATTATCAGAATAAACAATTCTAAAGATGGCCCAGATAAAACAGGTTTGTGAAAGTTCCTTTGGAGATGTCCAAGGGGATTTTTTTTTAAAAAAAATGTACTCATTTAGGCAATTAGAATTATTTCTGATGCTATCAGCAGAGTTGGCAAGTTATCTCTTGAACACACTTGACTCAAAGATGTTTCAGCGTGCTTTAGTGTTTTGCTCATTAAATGTTAAAGCATTATGAAACATTTTCATGAATTGTTTTTTTTAAACACCATGATTATAGCTTGCTTCATCTCTACCTCAAAGTCATGATCTCCAGGTGACATTTGGTATATCTGTGTATGTGTATGCAATGGCAGTAGAATAGATGGAAGGAAGGTCTTGTACTGTCACATGTTGGCACCGTGCCCTTATATCTCTGAACCCATGCAGCCAAATCAATTCCTTTCAGTCACTGCAGTCAGAGGAATTTCATTTCAGCAATGACAGGAACACACACACACACACACACACACACACACACACACACACACACTCCTACACTCTCTTTGAAAAACTAAGTAACTGGAGTCCTGCCCAGAGACCAAAGAAGGAAGATGTGATCTGCCTCGCTGAAAAAGGTAGCAAGCCATGTGGCTAACATATACTAGAATCATGGGCTAATATAAGTTATAAGAGTTAATAAGAAGCCCAAGCTAATGGGCCAATCAGTTTTATAACTAAAAAAAAAGAAAAACTAAGTAACTGGAAATTTAGACATGAAAAAAAAATCAGAAAAGATCCTCTTATCTCCAACTTTATTTGCATATACCTTTGTCATTAAAGCTGTCATTATCACAGCACAAACAGAACACACACTTGCTGAGCTTCAGTACTAAGAAGGGGATATGCCATGGGTAGACTCCAATTGCCTGTCAGGCTTTAGCATAAGCTGTTCATTGTCTTGTCTTTCCTCTCTTAAACATTACTCCAACTAAAGAAGTTATATTGAAGGAATTTTTTAAAGTATAAAGTTCAGTAAAAGAAAAAAAATACTTTTAGAGGTTTATCTTCAAAAAATGCTTATTTTCTATGCAATATATACTTGACAGAGACAAATCAAGAGGAAATCCAAAATGGCCTCTTACCATCCCCATTTCAGTGTGCACTCCAAATCATTGCTTTCTGTACACTTATTATTGATGTTATTTATAAAAGCAATCACCTTCTAACTTTGATAAAGAACAGCATATAAAGAAGCAAAGGGAAAGATAATCAAGAGACAGTTCAAGAAAGAGAAAGAGGGAGAGAGAGGAGAAACTGCTTCCAGCAATTTCCAAATGCTCATCGTTATTTTTCAATGAAAGTCTGAAAAACTGGCATGTGTGCAAGACCTAGAGGCCACAAAAATACTGGATAACAAAACCTGCAGAATTTAAAGCCAGCACAGCTTCATTAGGCTCCTCTTCTACTAGAACAATATAAAATAATGTGCCTTGTAATATAAAATGCATATCTGAAGTGCCGTTGACTGATTCATTTTATATACAGGACACCAGGCAGGCTACATTATATCTGATCCATAAGTGTTCATGGTAGTATTTGAGTTAAAGTAGGCTATACAATGATGCTTCTGAAGGAAAAGAGTGATTTTTAAAAAGAAATCTGAAGACTGCAGTGAAAGTTAATGCACTCCTTTGGTTACACTTACAAGGGTCTTATTACATTGTCGGGAAGACAAGCTGATGTCTGAACAAGTGAAGGGTGTTGAAGGGGCAGAGCGTCCACAATAAACAGTGTAGTGACAGTGGAGCATGGAGCGAGGGCAGAGATGTCCTATAAAACAGAGTAGAATATCCATCTTTAGTCTAGCAAACGGACAGTACAGTGTTATTGCTGTTGAGAACAACAGGGGCTGAGCCAAGACAATGGTCATGATGAACCTAAAAGCTTGGAACGAAGGCCACTAAACAAGGTTGCCAGCAGTCTCTGACTTGACGGTTCAATTTAGGGATCCTTTTTAAATTTTTGTTCATCTTTTTGGTGTAGTTTTATGTGTGGTGTGTCTCTGTGCACGCCCATACTCGCATGGAAGCCGTATAGAGTGTCTTCACTAACCCTTTCCACCTCAATGTCCTAGGCAGGGTCTCTCACTGAGGCCAGAGCTCATAGCCTCTCAGCACCGGGATTATAGGGGAGCACCACCTTCAGCAAGCTACTAGATCCAACTTCTTACATGAGTGCTGGAGATCTGAACTCAGATCTTCATGCTGGTAGATTAGGCTTCTTACCCACTAAGCCACCACCCACAGCTAAGCATTTAAAACACTTCACTCTGGTGTCAGAACAATACGAATTCAGTGGGATCACAACACATTTCTGAATTTTGTTTACTGCCTAGGCTAATAATATGTGGCATGATATCTTGTGATTGAGCTAGCCCCGCTCAGTTGTGGGATCATGAGGGTGAGCAGCCAATATGTTAGAGTTGCTGCCTGCTGAAGTATGCTGTTCAATCAGCACATTGCAGTAAATACATTTTCAGCTGGTATTATTTTTAATTTATCGTGGTGTTTGAATTTAGATCCAGGGATATAGACCACTCAGGGATGGCCAGATACCAAGTCAATAGATAAATCTATGATGAAATTTGCAAAGCTGAGCCTGGTACATGGGAGGATAATTGGTGCACAGAACAAGTAGGCCAATGAGTGTATGGAAAATGCACATTTATTTTGTCTTGTTTCTTAGTCTGTTTTCTGCTTCTAATACAAAACACAGATTCAGTATTTTATTTAAAAAAATACTTTTTTTTCATGATTCTGGAGCCCAGAAAGCCTATTATGAAGGTGCTGGCATATGTGTAGAAGGTAACATCCTAATGAGCAGAGAAAGAGTGATGTCCCAACTTATCTTTTTGACCCACTGCCAAAGAAACATTGGGTTACCTATAAATGATCCCAGCTCTTCAGATCATTACAGGAGCAGTTAAATTTGAAGGAGT
Source organism: Myodes glareolus (assembly GCF_982192425.1). Lineage (NCBI taxonomy): Eukaryota > Metazoa > Chordata > Mammalia > Rodentia > Cricetidae > Myodes > Myodes glareolus. The sequence continues at coordinate 100,858,414 of NC_142026.1, forward strand.
CTGGCAAAGCATAGCCTCTCCCAGTATCCCTTTAAAATCTGCTCGGAATGATTACAGGAGTTTAAGAAAGCTTTTATTGGTGTTGTATATCTGTGTGTGTGTGTGTGTGTGTGTGTGTGTGTGTGTGTGTGTATGTGTGTATGTGTGTGTGTGTGTGTGTGTGTTGTAGATTGAAAACACTTCCTAAATCAGAAGTTAGAGTGTCTTACACTGATCAGGGGTTCTGACTCAGGTCCCTTCCCTCAGTCAGTTTTCTGAGGTGGACGAGGTGTGGAGGAGGCTTGTGTTTCTCATTAGTGCTTTGCTGAACGCTCTCGCAGTGACACTCTAGGGAAAGGTTTTGGTGCTAGGAAGAACAAATATAATGGAAATGCAACATTTCTTATTGGGCTAGGATGATTTTTAACTGATTTCTTGGCTTCTGGAAGGAGCCTTATCTGATGTTATTTTGGGGGGAGGCTACTGGTTTCTTTTGGGTGTTTTGTGGTCTTTTCTGTGCCTCTCACCTGTTTCTTCCTTGTATGAGGCACTAGTTTCTCTTGAGGGACCCACTCTCCTCAGACCCTGAGAATCACGTACACGACCATCATACAGAAGACCCAAGTCAAGTCCACAGCTGCTTTTCATGGTGCACGGCCCCCACTTGGTCTTGAGGACCCATATACAACCTTTGTTCCTACTGAGGTTGGTGTGAAGGGTGATTCCAATGAGGCTCTCCCCTTCAGTTCACATTTTACCATGACAGTGGTGTCATACTTTTCAATTCACCACGTCCTATGTGCTTCCTTAACTGTAGGCAACCAATAGTGGTCCTTTACAAGATCTCCTTGAAATAATAATGTTCACTGGGTTTACAGTGTGAACAAGAAATGGTGATAAGTTTCTCACTGATGACCATTGATCTCAATGCATCAATTCTTCCCAAGAGTCATCACTGAAAGTCATTTGTTCTGTTTCTTATATCCACTGGCAGAGGGAAAATCAATTTGTCCCAACAGAGTGACACTGGTATTATATCAGCCACTCCAGGCAGGCGTCATATTCAGGAATAGTTGACCAACATATGATGGATGTCACAGTTTATTTGGTGTGCTTTTATTTGGTTACAGTTTGTGGGTTTCTTTTGGGGAGGAGGATTGTTTTGTTTTCTTGGTTTTGGGGGTATTGTGGTTGTATTGGGTATTTTTTTGTTTGGGAAAGAACTTAAAGTTGGATGAATCAGGAGGGGAGAGGATCTGGAAGGACTTGGGAGGAAGGGAAGAATATGATCAATATGTATTTAGATTTAAAAATTGCTTTAAATAAAAATAAAATGTACATTATCGAGAACATACTTCTAGATTATTGGTTTATGTATTTTGGCATTATGATATAACTCTGAAAATATTATAACTAAAATATAACTATCATGCTTTAATATCAGCACTCAGAAGACAAAGACAGGTTGAATTCTGTAAGTTCAAAGTCAATTTGGTATATATAAAGGACAACAAGAGTACTGAGACTTTCTTTAAACAACAAAAAAGCTGGACAATGGAACATGCCTTTAAATCCAGCACTCAGGAGGCAGAGGGCTGATGTCTGTGAGTTTGAGGCCAACCTGGTCTACAAGAGCTAGTTCCAAGACACTCTCCAAAGCTACAGAAAAACCCTGTCTCAGGGGAAAAAAAAAAAACTGAACAAGATCCTGAGGTCCTGCTCACGCCTGGAACTCCAGTACTGAGCAGAGAGAAGATAGGATTGCTAGGGCTTGCTGACTGCCTGTCTTGCCAAAAAAAACATGAGTTCTTGGTTCAGTGAGAGATTAGATAAAGGAACAAGGCAAAGAGTGGCAGGGGAGGATCCTCTAAGGCATAAGGGTGTGAATAGGCACAAGCGCATGCCATCACATCCTCAGTCCTCCAACTCGGGACTATGTTGGCATCTGCGATCTCTTAGAGTTGGGAGACATCCTTCTGACTTCTCCAACAAAAAGTCAGGTGTTATTCTGATAGGTCAGCATGTAATGTTACTTGATCTTTTTCCCCTGTAGCTTTTAATATTCTTTTTTGGTTCTGTACATGTGGTGTTTTTATTATGATGTGTTGTGGGGAATTTCTTTTCACATGTAGTATATTTTGATGTTCTGTATGTCTCTTGTACCTTGGTAAGCACTTCTTTCTCTAGGCTGTAGAAATGTTCTATGATTTTTGTTAAAAATACTTTCTGTGCATTTGAACTTGGATTCTTCTTCTTCTTCTTTCTTTATTTCTGTTATTCATAGATTTGATCTTTTCACAGTGTCCCAGATCTTCTAGATAATTTTTACCTTGGTGACTTTTAGATCTCACATTTTCTTTCACTGAGGTATTCATTCCTTCTACCATGTCTTCAATGCCTGCATTGTCTCTCCTGTATTCAGTTGTGCTGTAGAGGCTTGTCTCTGAGGCTCCTGTTCAAGTTCAAAAACTTTTGTTTCTTGTTTTCCTCTCGTTTGGATTTTCTTTTTTGAGTGTATTTCCACTTTCACACCTTGAATAGTTTCCTTCCCTCATTCTAGTGTTTGTGCTTTCATAGATTTAATTAATTGAAATAGTCTATCCTCTTTAAGGATCTTGAACATATTCATAATAGCTATTTTAAAGTCCTTGCCTTGTGCTTCAGCTGTATTATATTTCTGAGGGCTGATTGTGGCAGGGCTGCTGAACTCTAGTGCAGACATATTGTCCTGACTGCTATTGATTGTGTTTTCACATTATCATCTAGGCATCTAGGTTTGGGCTGATTTTGGTTCTAGATGACAATAACATTCTTATCCTTGTTGGGTAAAACCATTCCTTGGTTTCTATTGCCCTCTCTTATTATTAGGAGAGTGTGGTAGCCGTGGGTACCTACTGTGGAATACTTTTAGATCCCGCCAGTTGTGGCCACTGGGGCTCCTGGGTACAACTTGCTTCTAGGTATCAGAAGTTTATACTAAAGAATGGGAATGGGTTAGAAGCCAAAAGGACTGAAAGGGTCTATACAAGGGATGAAAGCTGTGTATGCCAGGAGGTTCTGTATAGACCCCTGGGGATTGGAGCAGAAAGCAAGAGGAGGCCACAGTAGCGGTCTGCCACACAGCTGGGGCTAACCTTGGAGCACTGAGACTAGAGGACAAGAGGAAGAGAGAAGGTCACCTACCTGATTCCCTAGCTGGCAGTGTGGTGGTGGAATTCCAAGAAGTACCTCTTGGACCTGTTTTCTTAGACAAAGGCTTTAGCCTAGTTTCTTATGTCATCCAGGAGCAGCTGCGCAGTTATGCCCCTCCCCATGAATTGGACCCATCCAGACCAATTGTTGATGAAGAAAAGGCACTACAGACTTGCCTATAGGCAGATTTTAGAAGGTGTATTTTCAATTGAGACTCCCTCTTGACAAATGACTCTTGCTTATGTTGTGTTGATATAAAACTAACCAGAACACATAGATATGAACACCATACCCACATTCACACACACACATGCACGTTCCACACCCCACTCAACACACTCAAGTGCCATACCATCAACCACACACTTCTTCACATGCATTCACACATAAGCATAAACATCACACATAAACAGGCACGTATAACACACAGACACACAGATGTGTAAATGCCAAAGATATACATATACAGACACATAAATTCTTTCAATTTGAGTGACAAGCTGTGAACTAGTTCTGCTATTTTTCTCTAAATTTCCCATCAATTTGCAATCATTTCAGGAATTCAGCTAAAAGCCCCTTCTACTTTGAATCCTTGTCTAGCAGTATACATAAGATGGGACCCAAATCAGTCAATTTTCTGGAGAAAATACTTTTCTGGAAGTAAAGGAAAAAAGCATTTCACAAAAGTAAGCTTGTTCAACAGGTTGGATTCAAGGCCTGCAAGAAGGTTTTGAGTCAAAGGCCTCAGTGCTCATTTCCTGTGGGAGCAAAGTCTTTGTCAGTGCCTTTGGGAGAAGCGCTCCCACGGAGAGCAGAAGTTCCCTCTGTAGGAGGGGGAAGAAACAGGGCAGTGTAAAGAGGCAGAAAAACACGATAAAAACATAATGCAAATTCTCACACACCAGAAAGCTCTAAAGAGGGGAGAGGAGAATTGAAGCTCAAATGGGAAAGGCAGAAGACAAAGACTGTGTGAAGGGTTAAGGAGACTAAAACTCTGCTGAAGACACTGAGAGAAGAGATGCTTGGGAGAACGGACCGACCGGGGAGCGTGAGAAGACAGAGGGACCGAAACCCTGAAGGCAGCCCATGCCGCACTTTCATCAAGAGAATGCGCTGGCTAGGCATCATGGGAAAGGGGTGGGCTGTGGCGATTATGGGAGGCTCAAGGGAAAGCCGAAGGGCAGCATTAGGAAGCGGAAGAATTCTTGCCCCAAATGTCAGCAGCTGCTTCTGCTCCATCACCTTTCCCCCTGTGCTAGCAAAATGTTGGATTAGAGAGTTTTAGGGTGATGAGAGAAAGAGATGTACTTGAAAAGTGGGAGGCCTCAAATATCCTGCTGTACCTGTATTTAACATGATGGCGAGCCATGAGCCAGAATTTTGCACACATAAAGAAGAGCTTATTTTGATTAACTTCGACCAAGGCTTGCTGTCTGCAAGAACCTGGGCTGAGTGTGTCACAAACACACCCCAGTCTAGATCTTCTCCTGGACTCTCCTGGGCAATTACCTTGTCACCACAAACCATTATCTGAACAACACCCAAAGTAGACCTCTTAACCAGGCAAACGATGTCACTGCCTATAGCGGGCTGGTTGAGCATGTCCCCTAGAAGCTCCCATATTTGAATAATTGGCTCTCAGTTGGTTGTGCTATTTGGGGATGGTAGGCTTTGCTGGGGGAAGGAAGGTATGGGGATCAGGGGTGGGCTTTCAGAGTTAATACTCTCCCACTGCTTCTAATTGGCTCTTTCTGCTTCTCATTTGAGAATGTGGGCTCCCTGCTTCCTTCACCTTCCTCAAGTCTGCCAAGGGTCCCACTATCCTTTCTTCTGGAACCAGAAGCTCAAATAAACCCTTTTGTAAGTTGCAGTAGTCACCAGTATCATCATATATTTTTGCAGCAGCAGAAAAGTAACCATTATACTGCCCTTCCTAAGCTTGGGCATGGTGTATGTGCTGTCTGGCATGAGAATGTCCCCCATAGGTTCATATACTTGAAACCTTAGTTACCGCAGACTGGCACTTTTTTGAAAGAATTCAAAGGATAAGGAGGTGTGCCTTTGTTGAAGAAAGTGTGTAACTGGGGGTGGGCTTTGAGGTTTCAAAAGCCCAAAGCAGGCCCAGTGTGTCTTTCTTTTCTTTTCTTTTCTTTTCTTTTCTTTTCTTTTCTTTTCTTTTCTTTTCTTTTCTTTTCTTTCTTTCTTTCTTTCTCTCTCTCTCTCTCTCTCTGTCTTTCTCTCTCTCTGTCTTTCTCTGTCTCTCTGTCTCTCTGTCTCTCTGTCTCTCTCTCTCTCTCTCTCTCTCTCTCTCTCTCTCTCTCTCTCTCTCTCCCTGCCTGGAGATCATGATGTAGCTCTCAGCTACTGCTCCAGCACCATGCCTGTCACTATGCTCCCCACCATGACGATAATGGATTGAACCTCTAAAACTGTAAGCAAGGCCCCATGTAAATGCTTTATCTTGTAAGAGCTGCCTTGGTCATGGTGTCTCTTCATCACAAGAGAACAGTGGCACATTGTGGCTAAAGAAAATCCTTTATGTTTTTAAACTGACGGTTGTCTTCACCTCACCTTTACCTGTGTTGTGGGGTGCAATCTTTCAGGGTTATTGAAAACAAAGCTGATTTTATTTCATTTATGTTTTCTACCTTTTTTTTGTAGGTGAAATAAGGATATAAAAAAGTGTGTGTGTATGCACACACCCTTGAAGGCCAGAAGAAAGCTTGGATCTCCCCAAGCTGGGATCGTAGGCAGTTGTGGACTTCCCCACACATGGATGCTGGGAATCTGTCAAACTAAATCTCCAGCACTGCTCCCCCCATAATAAAGTTTTCATAAAATAATGGTTTTTATTTCAAGTAATTTGTCTTTAGGCAATTATTTCAAACTACTGTGTAAGTTATTATTATTATTCTCTGCAATATGCTCTTGGATAGAATGAAGGCAATCAAACTGACAACCCTAGCCCATGGATTTCTTTGTTACAGAGCTGGGACTTTTATCATGCTTCAGAAAAAGGTGCCACATTTCTACTGCTGTGGAGGGACAGGAGAAGCCAGTGGGCTGTGCTGAGAACTATGGGAGAATCTGGAGCCCTGCCTTCCTGTTTCTCCTTTTAACTCTCTGGTCCAACCCACCCTGCTCTTCGCATTTCTTGCCCCGAGTGAGAGTATATTGGGCAGGGCAACCATGCATTTTCTGTTATTTATCAAAGGGGTGATTTTTGTACCACTAATTTAGCCTTCATCCATTTTTAAGTGAACCTGTAAATTTTGGGTAAATTTTACAGAGCCATTAACATTTTTTGTGGGACTAAGCATGGCCCGTGAGGTTTTAGCAAAGCAAGTTTTTTTTTTTTTTTTTAAAAAAACTAAGTTAAAAAGAATTTGCTTTGAGATTACCAAAAACAAACAAAGAGAATGCTAAAAGACATTGGTTTGCTTCTAGTGGTTCTTTTGTATTCTGGTAGTTATGAATAAATAAAACAAAGTAATTCCTACCTTAAGTATTTTGAGGGAGAATCACTAGAAGATATTTATGAATTCCTTGTATTTTCCAGAAATATGAGCTATGTTAATTTTTGTGAATTTTTAAATTTTTCCTTGCAAGCATACCCTTAGAGTGTCCCAATAATTTGCATTACTTTTGCAAATAGCAAACAGTAATTGACAAGAAAATTCATTATCAACAGAAAGTAATCTTCCTTTGAAAAAAGTTTTAATTTTTTTATTTTATGTGTATGTGTGTTCTGCCTGCATGTATGTCTGTGTACCATATACATGCTTGCTGTCTGTAGAGGATGAAGAGGTGTTGAATCCCCTGGAAATGGAGTCACAGATAGTTGAGGGCCACTATACGGTTTCTGAGACTAGAACCCAGGTCTTTCCAAAAGCAGCAAGTGCTCTTAACCACTGAGTCATATCTCCAGTCTCTTGTTTTTTTTTTAAGTTATTTATTTATTTTGTTTATATGTGCAATCCTGTACATGCAGAAGAAAGGGGGGAATGGGGGGCACCTGCAGCAGTGCATCTGTGGAACAGAGGACAAACATCAGAGTGGGTTCTCTAGAATGACTTTGTGGAATCTGAGTTTTGAACCCAGGTTGTCAGGCCTCTGTGCAAGCGCCACTGCCAACTGAACCATCTCTCCACTCACTCACTCCTTTTGGTGCTTCCTCCCTTCCTTCCTTATCCCCCGTCTTCCATTCTTCCTTTCCTTTTTTTTTTCATTGAAGTTCAAATTCAGTCCTATATAGGAATAACTTCACGATACCTAGAAGCAATATTTGATCACGGTCCATTCAAGTAGACATGAAATTAACTATTATACTTTTTGAATAAAAAAGCAAAACAAAATAAAAACTAAGTGATGAGACCCAGTAACATATTTTATCAGGATTTCCAGGTGATTCCCAGCCCCCCCCATAAAAAAGCTGCACACATTTCCAGAAGTCACTAGAAAAGAGCATGATCCGTACAGAAGCACAGGATGGGTTTATTATACATTTGTCTGCTACCTGAGCGAAGCCCTTCCTCCAGATATCATGTGAGGCTTTCCTGTACCACTTTAGAGACGAGAAAAAGGAGACGAATTCCCTACTCTCTAGTGCTCTGCACCTGTTAATACAGCCTTTAATTATGAAAGACAGAAATTCCGGTACAAACTGCTTAAAGGAGACAGTATTCACTCCACAACCAGCCGTGTGGAAGTCAAATCTGAAGTAACAGGTAGCATTTAGTAAATCCTGTGCAGGACACTCTTCTGACTACTTTGCATGGCTGACTCAGTTTTTACTTACACGAACTCTCTGACGAAGAAAGTATAACTCCCTCCGTTGTGGAGATGCAGAAACTAGGGCACAGGGGTGTTAACTGTTAGCATACCAGCCCTGACGATGAGGAAGATTTCACCGTGGCTCCAGTGGTTGTTATAGCCTGCAAAATCTTTCTGCTGGGAAAGTTGAGGTCAGTTTGTGTCACATTGGCTCTGTATCAAAGTTCCTCTCTTTACCAGTCTCCTTGCTGGGGAGATGGGATGTACTGATCAGTTCAGAACTATTCGAGCCTGTATCTAGGATGGATCACAAGATAAGGACGTTACAGAGTACTTGTATGAGGCATGAGCAGGTGTTGGATACAGCAAAGAAGCACTGGAGGCTTGACACTAATTATTAGAGAGTTTCCATGGAGCTCTGATTCAGTCTACAGTCAGGGTATAGAATGGAACCCCAGATTCCCACAGAACATCTTAGTTAGTGGCACAAATGACGCTGAAAGCAGAATACAGATGTTATCCGACTCTGTTTGCACCTAAGATGTGTTTTACTCTTCGGTTGGTGACTGTTGAAATTGCCAATGTCTGTTTCTCAAATGACAGTGACTTCTAAAAACATTTTAATTGATTCTTTGGCAACATGTACATGGCACATTTTGATCATGTTCATCTCCTGTTGCCTTCTTTATCACTTGACACTTCTGTGTCGGGTTCTCCAGCAGATAGGGCTGAGGCAGAGCCGGTCTCTCCGGTCTCTCCCTGGGGCTGACCGGGATGGTGAGTGTTGATGACCCAGACCTCCCCCTGGCCACTGAGGAGAAACACACACTGAGCTGGGAGACTATGGAACCAGGATCTCACTTTATGGCACCAGGACAGGAACTTATATAGAGCTGAGGTAGTGGCCGGGAGTCTTGGGATGGGATGGGGTAGGGTAAGGAATAAGGGTCAATAATATCCTGCTACATCAGTGGTGGCTGGGCAGAAGCAGAATTAGGTTAGGCTGTGCTGAGTTACTCCTCTCCAAACCCAAGTTAGGCTTAGAAATTTACACCAGGCCTCATGAGGCCCAACATGTTTGCTAACCATTTATTTCTAATATATCTTTCCCTTACTTCCATATCCTTTAAAATTTATCATAAGCTTTTTGTTATCCACTGAGTTTACTTAAGTCTGCTTGCAGAAGCATACGAGCAGATTTTTGTTTTTTTGTTTGTATGTTTGTGTGTGTGTGTGTGTGTGTGTGTGTGTGTGTGTAGTTTTTTGTTTTCTTACTTGTGCTCAAGCAAGTTGCCAGTGGCTATACCACTGAAGAAAAAAATCACTTACCAACTGTGGAGGCCTGAAAATGTGAGCCTATTTCCACCATTGACCAAAGGTCAGACAGTTGGAATTCTAGGTCCTTCAAGGTTATTGTGCTTCTCCTTCAAAACAAAGGTCCCACCTAGGTCGTAGACAGTTCCAGACAGTTCCGCTGCCTCAAGGTTATTATCAACAGGTGTGACTACTAGCCAGATTTTGTGCTTCAGGAATAGAGAAGTAGATCTGTTCCTACCTCAAGCAAGAGTCTAAGAATTCAACTAAGTTCCAGTTCCCCTTATGGAGATAACTTGGGATTCCACCCAGGGAGTGGTATGACTACAGAATGTTTTGGTCTTGGGTGTAAGCATGACTTGTTTTGTTTTAGCAATAGAATATTTAACTTTGAATATAGCACTCGACTCTCAATTAGTATGTTCATTTCCTTGTATCATGTTAATATAGTTTTTTGTCTTATTCTTACCTTTTGGGGTTGGGGTATTTAAAGCAGTTGAAAGTTAAATGCGGGCAAATTTTTAGTACTTGCTGGAATCCCCTCCTGATGCTATCCTTTATGTTTCTCCATTTTGTTATTTCATTTGCATCTTCATATTCTTTAATATATTTCTAAATCCCCATGCCCTTACCCTGGCAAGAGGTATGTTTGTCGAAGCTGCTCCCCGACACCTATCCTCTCTTCAACAGCTGACTACCAACAGCTCCTGAGCAAGGTGGGAGCCTCATGAGGTCATGCCTGACTTCAGTGGAAGGTTGGGCAGTCATTTCTTTGCCTTAATGTGCCCAGGCCCTATGCGTGTTTCCTTTCAACTAGGGAGAAAGAAAATGAGATGGTGGCTTGGTGTGCTTGTGATTATTTGTCCCCCACACGCCCCCACGTTCCTGTGAGAGGCATCTGGTATTATTTAGGACTTTCCCCAAAGGTAGTGAAATGCTACACACTTCATTTTTAGTTTTTCTAGAACTTGATGACCTGTGAGTGTCTGTCCCTTAAGGCTTAATAGGCATTCTCAGTTAATCAGTCATGATTTGCCAGTTTATGTTTCTGTACACGAGAGTTCTCTGCTTCTTCCTTTATGATCCATATGTAAGAAGAGACATTGTGAGTTACAATAATTTGCAAAGAGATAGAAATGTGGATATTGTACAAATGCAGACTAAATCCATGTCAAAGAATCATTTAGTTCATTCACTAGAGGAAAGGATGGTGACATGGCTTGGAGTGCATTTGGGGAGCTGAGTACTGACCTGCATTCACCAATGAGGGGTCACACTCTACATTAGAGACAAATGTAGTTACCATGCCCAAAGGCATTTGAAACAGTGTCTTTCGGTGCTATCATTTCAAACAGACATTATATTTGCATTTTCATTTGTTAAAACCTGGGATGCAGCATGAACATTCCTAGAGTTTGGGCTGTAATAGCAATAAAAACTTCAGCAAATGAAAAGGCTTCACTGAACTAAGAGTGTCAGTGGTTTTGGTGTGAGCCTAATACTGCTCTATTGTGACACTGGCTTAGTTACTGCTCCGTTTCTGCAAAGAAACCCCATTACCGAGACAACTATTATAAAAGAAAGCATTTAATTGGGGGCTTGCTTGCAGTTTCAGAAGATTAGTCCACAATCATCACAGTGAGGAATATGGCAACAAGCAGGTAGTCATAGGGTTGGGAGCTTACATCCTGACCCACAGGGAGCAAGTTGAGGGAGATACTTGACCTGGCATGGGCTTTTGAAACCTCATAGGCCACCCACTAGTGACATACTTCCTCCAAGGCCATGCCCCTTAATCCTTCCCAAATAGTTTCCCTAACTGGGAGTAAGCATTCAAACATGAGCCTATGGGGGCCATTTCCATTCAAACTCCTCATACACTGAAATTCACATTGTTGTCATCATACATTTCCAATTTTTTGTGCTTTTCTTCTGAACAACACTGATGTTATAAAGGAGCTGTGCTAATAGAATTGCTCCAGGGTGACACGCTAGCTGGGAAGGAGGCCCTTATGAAGGACACACTGAGGTTCATTGCTGCATTTGTCTCAAGGTTTTGAATTAGCATTGTGAAGCTATGTTGAGCTTATGTAATTAAGTTTCTGTGAGGGTGGAAAGAAGGCATAACTTAATGGGTAATACTGTGTTCTTAGGAGTCCCATCATCTGATCCTGTAACCCCAACACATGAATTTGGTCAAATTATTCAACCGTCCACTTTTAAGTCCTTAGCTGTCAAATGAGCTAATAACAATGTCTTCCTTGTCAGGTTGTGGTGTTGAGGAACAAGGCAGTGCTCAGTGTAATGGATTAATAAAATGCTGCAGATCCCTGGTGGCTGCAGTGACAGAAACGCTGCAGGTCTCTGAGCGATGGCAGTGGACCATGTAGCATCAGGCAGCGAACAGCAGGTCCCGAGAGCAGCCAGTCCCAGGCAGGGATGGCACAGTTTTCCAAGTAGCTGCAACAGGCTACGAGGAGAGACAGACAGATAGGCAGGCCATGAGACTATGCTGTAGATCTCTGAAGGCCGCTGGTCCTGAACAGAAAACCATGTGGCAGGCGAGAGACAGAGGGATAGGCACATCATGCAGAGTGAGGTTGGATATTTATTTAGTGGGTTATGGAAGGAAATGGGGAAAAGGAGAAGAGAGGAGAGAGAGAGGAAGAGAGAGAGAGAGAGAGAGAGAGAGAGAGAGAAGGGGAAAGGGAAGAAGTGGGGAGAATAGAGAGAAGTAGACACTACTTCTGCTGCCTTTTGGGGGGAGAGAAGGAAAAAAGGAGGGACACAGGCTGGAAGCTAAAGATCAGCTTGCCTTGGTGGATGGGGGAAGGGAGTGGCGTGGCTTGTCTCTTAAAGAAACAGGGCAGATCATTATATTCAGTAATTTGTAGAACTTGTATATCAACTACTGTGACATTAAAATGTAATTACGTGTGTGTGTTTGATTTTTAGGAAGAGAGTTTGGGGATGGTATTACAAAGAATATTACAAAGAATACTTATAGAACATGAAATAAGGGTTAATTGTTTAGTATATGTAAGTGAAGAGTAGACCATGAAGTTAAGTTTGAGGATTTTTTACTAAGGATCTTCTGTACTAAGCCTTCTGTACTAAGGCTTCTTTGAGCCTTCTTATTCCCCAGGGAAAGGTGAGTGTGCTATCTGCCCATTCCTGCAGCCCCACAGTGCAGGACAATCAGATGCTGTAGGGAGTCAAGTCAAAGCAGGAACTCAGTTTACTACTGTGTCAGCTTATATAAGTTAAGTGACATGGAATGATGTGGAGGTACCTCCAGCCAATGAGAGACAGCCAAGTTCACCCTCTGACTGGAGTGGCACCTACCTAGTTTTGGCTGTCTCATCCTCACTTAAACTGGAGCCAGGATTTTCTCTGTCCTACAGGTCTCAAAGTATAGGCCCTGAACTCAAGCCAGGCATTTTTTTCTGTCCTATAGGCCTCAAGATACAGGCCCTGAGATAATTTTGGCCCAAAACTGTAAGGGGTGGAAAGATTACCCAGTGGTTAAGAGCATTTGCTGCTCTTGCAGAGGACAGAGGTTACATTTCCAGCACCTACATGGCAGTACACAACCATCTGTAACTCTAGTTCTAGGGATCTAATATTCTCTTGTGATTGTATTGGGTACTACATGCGTGTGGTACACTCATATACATAAATAAATTCTTATTAACCCTCCTCTAAGAAAGGGAGAAGACTTGGGTTGGGGAAGAATCTATTGCTATTCCATCTATGAGATTTTAGCAAATCACTTAGAAGATTTGTCCCATTTAACTGTCGGTTGGATAAAAGCATTTTTTATTTACACAGCATGAGGTACAAATGATTGTTTGTTTTTTAAAGACATTCATGGACAAAATCTATGCCCAAGTATAAATAATCATGATCATGATACCTGCCTTATTTATCCCACGGTTACCTTAGAGATTGTCTTGGTCACTGTTCTGCTGCTGTGAAGAGACATCATAATATAGCAACTTGTATAAAGGAAAACATTTAATTGAGCTTGCTTACAATTTCAGAGACTCAATCCATCCATTATCATCATGACAGGGAGCATGGAGGCATGCGGACAGACATAAGACTAGAGAAGTACCTGAGAGTTCTACCTCCAGATCTTCAAGCAACAGGAGAAGCACTTGGGACTGGGTTGGGCTATTGAAATCCCAGAGCCCACTCCCAGTAACACACATCCTCCAACAAGGCCACACCTCCTAATTCCTCTCAAGTAGTGCCCCTCTCTGATGACTAAGTACTCAAATATAAGAGCCTATGGGGACCATTTTCACTCAAACCACCACAGAGATGAAAAAAAAATAATGTGAGAAAATGGTTTTTTTTAGCACACAAAGTCTGAGAGATTTTGAGATATATAATAGACTATTATTTTAGTTACACAATGTCCTACGGGCTTGCTTGACATAAAAGAATCAGAGTTAAGCTGTTAGTGCTTCACCCCACACCGTAATCCCCAAACAGAGACTTCAGTACCACAAAATCGAGATGGGAATGGGTTTAAATTAGCCGGGAGAGTGTATGCACAAAACATTAGAGAAACCACGCATTCCTTTACTCTTTGGGGGGAAAGCATTGCAAAAATAAAACACAACTGACATGACTTATGTTCCTTTTGTTGTCCTAGCTTGAAGACGTGACTCAGAAAAATCTAAATTTCCTGCTTTTTTAATTCAGCAAATAACATGTTAGTTCAAACTAAATATTCCCTGCAACACACTGTGGGGGTAAAGGGGGATGAGAATTTAATACTTTCCATAAGGATCTAGATTAATCAGCAATAAAAAACCCATGATATCATTTTTAATTAAGGGCAAGAAAAGAGGAGTAATGATTTTGTTTTTAATAAGTACGTCATGAGCCTTGGTTAGCTTAACTACTCTTTACTGAATCATTTGTGTGAGCAGTGGTGCTATCTCCCGCTTGTTATGAGGAATTGTTCATACCAGCATACATATGGCACTCCCCATTGGTCCCGTGGTTAGACTTTATATTTGTATTTTATTTTTACTATCTATTCTCGTATCTATTGCTATAAAGTAATTGAAAGAAATGGGATGTTAAAACACTGTCTATAAAATTGTAGAACTTATAGAAGAAGTTATGATTTACTATGTCAGTCAAAACTTAGAAATGATAGAGGTGAAGATGAAGCTCAGCATTCATGTGTGCAGTCTTTGCCTGACCCTACCTAGCACTGTTGGAAAAGAAGAAAGACTTACAATCAGAATGTAGTAACTTTTATATCTCTAGACTTTTCCAGTGATTATATAAAACTTCATGGGTACAATAGTAAAAGTCCTGAAAAAATATCATCTTTTTTAAAAAGTTACAAACCAGCAGGTTATTATTAGTATAGCTAAACTAAACCACAGATGCGCAGAAAAGAGCAGCCAGGCTGTTTTAATGAAAACAATGGTAAGAAAGAGACTTTTTCTGAATTGTAGTAATTACTAAAATTAAATGATTCACCATAACTATGTGCTTCTTTGTGTTTATGAAGCCCCCTAGCTATGTCGTTTAATTTTTTATAGAAAATTCTTGGACTAATAATTACTTGATATTACAAATTAATTCATTCCAGTTTTTAAACTGCACTATTTGGAAAGGCCAGGAACTGCCTGGAGGATACAATATGAGATTAATAAACTCCAAGGAAAGGAATAATCAAATGCTGTTTATAAGTCTGCCACTGCTTGTTCCAGACAGACATTTAGATATTAATGCCATTTACTCAGACAAGAAAACAAAACACTTTCAAGCAAAGATAGTTTTGCCTTTAGAATAAGGCTCAACTGAGTAGAGTTTCACGTAGCTTTGTTAACATATCTAGACTATTCCTCTCCCAGAATGGTGAAACATCCTCACTCATCCATACTGTAAGTCAATTGCATATACTGATCAAAAATGGCCAAGAAATACACTTAGTCAAAAAGCCATTTAACAGTCAGGGGTAGTGGAACTTGCTTGTAATACCATAACTTGTTATGTGGAGATGAGGGAAGCAGGAATTCAACCCCAACTTATGCTTCATATTTAACTTGGGTCTCAGGATTCAGTCTGATATAAAGAAGAAAAAAAGCTGGGCAGTGTTGGCACATGACTTTAATCCCAGCACTCAGGAGGAAGAAGCAGGTAGATCTCTGTGAGTTCGAGGCCAACCTGGTCTTCAGAGTGAGTTCCAGGACAGTTAGCACTGTTTCACAGAGACACTCTGTCTTAAAAAACCAGTCATAGTAGTAGTAGTAATAATAATTTTAGGTGTGTATGTGTTGATTCTGTTTTCAGTCTGTAAGAGGTTATACATGCTAGTACAGAACTGACATCAGTGTGTTTTGCTATCACTTCCTGTGGGCTCTGGAAGCTTTCTTTGCCATCTTTCCAGATATATACACAGATAGGTAAAAAGATGAAGAGATATTCAATGCAATGCCCATCAAAATACCAGAAAAATTCTTCACAGACCTAGAAAGAATGGTACTCCACTTTATATGGAAAAACAAAAACAAAAACAAAAGACAGGATAGCCAAAACAATCCCATACAATAAAAGAACTTTTGGAGGCAATACAATCCCTGACTTCAAACTCTACTACAGAGCTACAGTACTGAAAACAACCTGGTATAGGCATAAGAACAGACAGGAGGACCAATGGAACCAAATAGAAGACCCAGATATTAATCCACACACCTTCGAACACCTGATTTTTGACAAGGTAGCAAAAAATATCAAATGGAAAAAAGTAAGCATATTCAACAAATTTTGTTGGCATAATTGGATATCAACATGTAAAAGAATAAAAATAGAATCATATCTATCACCATGCACAAAACTCAAGTCCAAATGGATCAAAGACCTCAACATAAAGCCAGCCACACTGAACCTTATAGAAGAGAAAGTGGAAAGTACACTTGAACGTGTTGGCACAGGAACCACTTCCTAAATATAACTCCAGCAACACAGACAATGAGAGAAACAATTAATAAATGGGACCTTCTGAAACCGAAAAGCTTCTGTAAAACAAAGGACATCGTCAACAAGATAAAATGACAACCTACAGAATGGGAAAAGATCCACTAACTCCACATCAGACAGAGGTCTGATTTCCAAAATTTACAAAGAACTCAAGAAATTATTCATCAAAAGAACAAATAATGCAATAAAAGAATGGAGTACAGACCTAAACAGAGAACTCTCAATGGAGGAATCTAAAATGGCTGAAAGACACTTAAGGAAATGTTCAACATCCTTAGTCATCAGAGAAATGCAAATCAAAACAACTCTGAGATTCCCTCTTATACTTGTAAGAATGGCCAAGATAAAAAATACTGATGACAACTTATGCTGGAGAGGTTGTGGGGGAAAGGATTGCATTGCTGGTGGGAATGCAAGCTGCTACAGCCTCTTTGGATGTCAATGTGGTGATTTCTCAGAAAATTAGGAAACAATCTTCCTCAAGACCCAGTACTATCACTTCTGGGTATATATCAAAGGATGCTCAATCGTGCCACAAGGAAATGTGTTCAACTATGTTCATAGCAGCTTTGTTTGTCATAGCCAGAACCTGGAAACAACCTAAATGCCCCTCAACTGAAGAATGGATAAGGAAAACGTGGTAAATTTACATAATGGAGTACTACACAGCAGAAAAAAATAACATCTTGAATTTTACAGGCAAATAGATGGAACTAGAAAACATCATTTTGAGTGAGGTAACCCAGACCCAAAAGGACAATTATCACATATACTCACTCATAAGTGGTTTTTAAACATAAAGCAAAGAAAACCAGCCTACAAACCACAATCCCAGAGAACTTAGACAACAATGAGGACCCTAAGAGAGACATACATAGATCTAATCTACGTGGGCAGTAGAAAAAGACAAGATCTCCTGAGTGAATTGAGAGCATGGGGACCTTCAGGGAGGGGAGAAGAGAAAAATGTAGAGCTCAATAAAAATCAATAAAAAAAGATGAAGGAATAGAAGGAAAGGGATTTTAGTTACTGCTTGCCATAGACTCTGTTTTCTCTCCATGTGTTTTCTTTACAATGAACATTTAGTTTTAGTTTAAAAAATACTTCTTATTTGTGTGGGGGTGCTGTGGGGGTGTGTGGGGGTGTGCCTGCAGAGACTAGAAGAGGGTATGGATTCACCGGGTTGGAGTCATAGGCAGTTATGAACGGCCTGATGTGAGTGCAAAGAACTGAAGTCTGGTCCTCTGCAAGAGCAGTGTGCAACTGCTGAAGTGTCTCTCCAACCCAATTTTGAAATTTTTTTTTTTAAAAAGTCCATAAAGTGGAAAGGTACTAAGTTTTTAGAAAAGAGGTGAGCTATAAGAATGTCCCCCATAGGTTCATATATTTACATGATAGTCCCTAGTTGATGAACTATCTGGAAAGGATCAGGAGGTATGACCTTATTGGTGTAGGTGTGCTCTTGTTGGAGGAGATTTCAAAAGCCCAGGGCAGACCCAGTGTCTCTCTGTCTGCTGCATGATCAAGATATAGAGCACTCATCTACTGCCCCAGTGACATGCCTGTCTGCTTCCTTTTATGATGATCATGGAGTAACTCTCTAAAACTGTAATCAAGTACCAAACAAATGCTTTCTCTTATAAGACTTGCCTTGGTCATGGTGTCTTTTCACAACTATAGAACCATAACTAAGACAAGGTTTCACTGTGTATCCTCTGGCTGGCCTGGAACTCTTGA
The DNA here is from genome assembly GCF_982192425.1 of Myodes glareolus. NCBI lineage: Eukaryota > Metazoa > Chordata > Mammalia > Rodentia > Cricetidae > Myodes > Myodes glareolus. The sequence goes on from NC_142026.1 coordinate 100,876,420, forward strand.
CAATTCTGCCTCTGCCTGTTGAGTGTCAGAACTTCGGTGTTTACTATTACTCTACACTCAGATGCTTTCAATTGGCACAGCAGAGTCTGTTCTAGAGTGACCCATAAAATGGGAAACTAGCAAATTCAGATTAGAAAGATTTCTTTCAGGTTCTTTGGACTTTCTGAATGGTCATATTTCACATAAACTTGGTAGAACTTCCAGGATTTGATGTAGGGGAATGTTGGCAGAGGCTGCTTGTTCATTACTGGCCTCTTAGACATGAAATAAACACACAGAAACTATATTATTTGCAATACTGCTTGGCCAATAGCTAAAGTGTATTTCTAGCTAGCTCTTATATCCTAAACTAACCCATCTCCATTAATCTGTGTATCACCATGAGGTTGTGGCCTACTGGCAAGTTTTCTGTAGGCTTCACCCAAGGCATCTGTCTCTGGTGGCAGCTACATGGCTTCTATTTGACTCTGTCTATTCGCTATATATATATATATCTTTTCCAGCCTAGCTATATTCTGTTAAGCCATTGGCCAAAAGCAGCTTCTTTATTAACCAATAAAAGCAACACATATACAGAAGGACATCCCACACCATTTCCCCTTTATGTTTAAATAAAAAGGAAGGTATTAAGTTTAACATAATAAAATTACATATAACAAAACAGGTATCAAGCAAGAATTATAGTTATAATATTTATATCTACTTTATCTTCTATAATAACTAAAGAAAATTATAATTATCTATTCTTCAACTCCATCAAAGACTCCAGAAGAATATAATATTACCTAAATAAACAGGAAGTGCATTGTAAGCAACTTCCAAAACTCTAGAATAGACATAGACCTCTTGCTGCCTGAACAGTCACTCAAAGTTCTTTTGCAGCATTGGAACAACCATCTTCACCTACAGATCCATAGTTTCTGGCAGACTTTTCCATGAAAAACGAAATTTCAAAGACAGTTCCACCTATACTGGCCGTTTGTCAGTCACTTTCTTCTATGCCCTGCAGAATGTCTGGCAGATTTTTTTTCATGAATCAGAAACCCTACAGTGCTGTATCAACTTCTTTAGGCAACTTCAGCAGTCCTTTTTCTGTGAGTCCTTCATGTCCATTTCATACAGTAACCATCAAGCAGTCCAGGCAAGAGCAGTTTCTTTCCCAAATGGCTAACAAATTTTGTGATGAGCCTCTTCAATGCCCATTGTTATCTTGAAATAGATTGGTGCTGCCAGGAGATGTGTCTCATTATCATGAAAAGTCTTAAGTTAATAACTTAAACATCTTAAATGCTATATTCCATAGGTCTTTGAAAGGTTTGAAGATTATCTAACTGAAATATATCTATATATCTAGAAAACCTAACTAACATGACTATAAGCTTGACTATTATAGATGATTATGTATTAACCTATATTTCTTAATTATGCATTATTTTTTAAATGCACAAACACAATACTTTTATCAAGAACAGAAATACACATATAACAAAATTGACCTTAAATTTATATTAATAAACAAAGATCCATGCCAATGCAAATCTCTATAACATAGCCCCTTTATATGTAAACAAACATTTGTGAACAATACTTGGGAATTTCGGCAGAATCCTCTCTAAACTGCTTTTTTCTTTTTGTTGGGCAAAGTAATTTTGGGGGGTGTTCATGGGTAACCTTTTGGGGGTCTTGGTCCATCAAACCACATTAGTCTGGAAGTAATCCACAGGTTCTCATCCTCTGTGGCTGAGCTTTCTAAGCTGGCTCATAAGTCACAGTTCCCATACCGACTCATCTGCCAGTATGTTCCTCTCACCTGACTTCTGGCATTACTTTTCTTACCCTTCAGCTTTCATACCACAATGCCACTTAGAGAAACATGACTTGCAGATTCATATGTAGCTCTTTATATCTTTTCTTCATGGTAGTGACAAATGGAGTTGTATACGGATTTCTTCAATAATTGGGTATTTCTTCAGGTGTTAGGTGCATAAGAGTATAGAATATATGTCTGTCTTTCTTGTTTATAACTTTACTTTTGACATCGTGTACAGTCCTGGGCAATCCTTCAGATTGTGTTATTATTTTAATAAAAAATGCAAAGGAAACAAAGAACAAAGCAAAAAAAAGAGATCTCTTTAGAATGTTTATCTATTCAAGGGTAATCTACTTCTGACTCTAGTAACATCTGTAATGTATAAAAATCATGGAGTCAGAGACTGGCTCTATTCTGGATACTAAATTAAATTTGTCTTTTGTTGTGGAACAATTTTTGTATACTGTATATATGTAACACTCTCATTGGTTAATAAAAGAGCTGACTGGCCAATAGCTGAACAGGTAGAAGTTAGGCAGGACTTGCAGACAAAAAGAGAACATAAAGAAGAATTAGGGTGGTTTCTCAAGAGTCATAAGGAGATATGGAGAGAAACGAGATGAAACTGTCATGTTGAAAAAAGTACTGACACGTGGCAGAGTGTAGAAAAGAAATATGGGTTAATTTAAGTTATAATAACTAGTTAGTAACAAGCCTGAGCTATTGGCCAAGCATTTATAATTAATAATATGTCTCCATATGGTTATTTGAAAACTGGCTGGTGGGAGGGTAAAGTTCACCTAAACTCTTTCTCACTTTATTATTTTTTTTCTGAGATAGGGTTTCTCTGTACCTTTGGAGCCTATACTAGAACTAGCTCTTATAGACCAGGCTGGCCTCAAACTCCAGAGACCCACCTGCCTCTGCCTCCCGAGTGCTAGGATTAAAGGTGTGTGCCACCACCACTTGGCCCTTTTCTCACTTTATTAACTTCCTTTCCTTCCCTATTCATTTGTGCTTTTGATACAGGGTTATCATTATGTAGCCCCGATTTACCTAAAGTCTGATCTCAAACTTGCTGCAGTCCAACTCTGCTTCCTGGGTGTTGGGATTATAGCCACTATTCCCAGCTAATAGTTTGATATCAATGAAATAGATGATTGTTTTGAGAACAGATACATTAACAATATAAAACTGTCTAAATTGACTCTGTCTTACCCAATAAGCTGTTATTCAGTAAGAGACTATAAAGCATTCCTTACTTAGAGATCTGAAAATCTTTCTGACAGATTTAGTGAAAATTAAATGCCCCTTTCTAGACAAAGTATATACTTACAGAGGGGAAAGGGAGCAGATGTTGAACAGTAAGAAACAGGAGGTTTTAAGTATTCATTCAAGGACTTCCTTTTAAACATAGTTCTCATGGCCACTTAAAACATGAAGGAATCATTTGGGCCAGTGAGTATGGATTCCTAAGCCAGAAGTTTTGGTTCCAGACATATTTCTCAGGTTTCTGGATGCTTTATTTCCTACTGCCTTTTGAATACCATATTACATCAGGATATACATAATGCTATGGTTTTAGTTTAAATTTCATGTCTACTGTCAAACTCTGGTATGGTTACTCTCTTCTTCTTCTTTTCCTCCTTCTCCTCCTCTTCCTCCTCTTCCTCCTCCTCCTCCTCCTCCTCCTCCTCCTCCTCCTCCTCCTCCTCCTCCTCCTCCTCTTCTTCTTCTTCTTCTTCTTCTTCTTCTTCTTCTTCTTCTTCTTCATCTCTTTTGCCCTTTCTGATAGAATAATTTAACCTTAGAGGCACCAGTGTGTAAAAAATGGAGGATGCTTGTTCTGTAACCTCCAAAAAGGAAAATAAATTCTATACTATTCCCCTTCTTTATATCTCCAGTTCTCTGAGCTGTCTTCATTTGTGATCTACAAGCTGAAGCTAACTGTTTCACAATGAAGCAAATAAGAAGGATTTTTATCTACAAATGTTTTAGTTTTCTTAGCGCTAATGTCTTTCATAGCATAGTTTCTGCTATGCTTCTATTTGTTTTGTTCTTTGTCTCTGCTGTTTTGGGCCAACCTTTACTCCCTCAGCAGACATGGTCGCCATGGAAGTGATCAACTCCCAATTAAGGGAGTTCCAAGTGTTAGGAAGGAAAATAAAACAAAGCTCTCAGCAGGCAGGGCTCACACTGATAACTGTAAAGTACCAAATTAAGTCTTAATTCACATAACTCCAGCGCATGACTCAGAGTGGTGGATTGTGACTCATGGGCTTTCATTGAGTTGATGCTGGAAGCACATCCTGGAGAGCTGTGTGTATAAAAATCATTTGGAAAGCATACAAATCAATGATGGACAGATTGCCAGGCCCCAAGGACGCCCAATGTGTGTGGTTCCAATGTAGGATAACATGACCCGGGAGAAAAATCAGTATTTCAAGTGATCCAGAATGCAGCTGTGCGAACAGGGCTTCCTGTGCCTCGTGAGCTTGTCACTATGACTCTGCATTTCCAGGCCGAGGGAAAGGATCTTGGAGGTTTCTTAGTGAAGCATAGCAGCCACAGCCCTTTGACAAAGACATGCTTGGGGAAGAGAAAGGGAAGCAGGTTGCTTCACCGCACCTCATCTGCACCCATACACTCCTCACACATTTCCTTGTCTGTAGGTTGGTCCAAGTCTACAGTCAAAAGACCCACTCTCTGACCCCTCCGGTGAACTGTGCAAGCCTTTGCCTGGTTTTTCTTCATCACTCCATATACCATATGACTATTTCTACTTTGGATCCATTTTCAGCCAACCCGGCTAGGGATTGTTGGAAGGCAGCTCATCCACTGAGTTTTCATCTCCATCCTGGCTTGCTGCTGGTCTGGTTGTACTCTTGAGCCTTGTGTACAGACAACTTCTCACTATCTCTTGCAAGTACGTGAGGTATGCTTGTTCCTCAGTTAGGATCTCTGACGGATTTACAGAAGTGTTCGTAAACAGTTTGCTAGTGGAGGAAACAGATGTAGGGCCATTGATTTCAGTGGGAATTTCAGTTTGTATTCAGTGGGAATACAAACCATGGATTAACTGAGACGGAAACAGTGACTGTTGCAATTGGATATGGAGGCATTGCCTAGCTTGCTTTCTGTTGCTATGATAAAATACTGATCAAAAATGTGCCTTGGGGAAGAAGAGGGTTTCATCTTACACTTTTTAGGTAACAGTATATCATGGAGGGAAACCAAGGGAAGACCTTGGAGGCAGGAACTGAACGTAGATGCCATGAGGAATGCTGTTTACTGGCTTACTCCCTATGGCTTTCTCAGTCTGTTTTTTATAATGCACAGGACTACAGGCTTAGGAATGGCACCACCCACAGTGGTGGGTCCTACCACATCAATCGTTAACCAAGAAAATGCCCTACAGGTATACCTACAGGCCAATCTGATGGAGGCAATTCCTAAGTTGAGATGTCCTTCTCCTAGGTAACTCTGACTTGTCAACTGGGCAAAACCAAATCAGAATTAGATACATAAGAGTTTTATTTTTTAAAAAAATCTTTTATTAAGATTCTCTCTCTCTCTCTCTCTTTCTCTCTCGTGTGTGTGTGTGTGTGTGTTTGTGTGTGTGTGTGTTTAACGTCAGGGACATCACATTTTGCTACAGCTGGGGTCATAGGTGGTTATGATTGGCTGGATCTCAGGGCTGGGAACAGAACTTGGATCCTTTGTAGGTGCAGTATGCCAAGTGCACTCTCCAGCCTAGGAGATCTTTCCTTATTGTAAAATGGAAGGAGCCAAGTGAGTGAGAGCAGTCATAGGAGCGTGGCTATAACCAGAGTACTGCTGCTTCTGGTACCTGTCACTTGGAGATATAAACAAGCAGAGGCAGGGATTGAATCTCAAAATGCACTTTATTGAGAGAACAGTCTAAGAACACAGGGAATTAATGTATTAAGCGTCATGTCGTCTCAAAAAAATGTATTCAGGTGAGAGACACAGACAGCTTAAGTAGAAGCTTATTTGGGAAAGCTAAACAAAGCGAACACAAAATAGACACAAGAGCCGGTCTTCCGTAGTGAGGAACAGTGGGCTCTGTATTGTAGATTTTAGGGAAGTTTTTATGAGTGCTTATGAAGCAGATGGCATATTCATGAGGCAAGAAAACTTTTGCGGGGGTCGGTTCTCAAGACAAGGTTTCTCTGTGTAGCGGTCCTGGCTGTCCTGAAACTTGCTCTGTAGACCAGGCTGGTCCCAAATTCACAGAGATCTACCTGTCACTGCCTCCCAAGTGCTGGGATCAAAGATGTGTGCTACCATGCCTGGTTGGGGACCAGCTCTTCCCTTCTTATATTTCATCCCATGATCCTCTAGAAAACCCCACAAAGGAGTAGGGAAGGGCAGCATCAAAACTCCAATGCTAGTGCAGTTCGGATGACATATGGCTTTCTGAGGGTGCAGATTGTTGGTACAGGCAGTTGGGGAAATGTCCTAAGGCTGGAAAGTCTGATGTATTGGGAACAACCAAGCTGCAGCTTCCAGGATGTTGAGCCACCAAAGGGCATTCAGACCTTGGGGAGACACAGCTACAGGACACAGTGAGTTTCCCTTTGTTACTTTGTATCTACTTTGGGCTTACCCAGAGTCAAGGTGATAAGAAAGTCACAGAAGATGGAACTGGGAAGCAAGACAGAATCTAACATTCTGAAATGCTATAGACATATTGGTCTGAATTCCTGGTGGGAAAACACAGGAGATGAAGTAAATTGCTACCCCTAGGCTTTACAAGTTTGAGTCGTTCGTATCTACACTCAGAATAGATTGTAAGTAGTACAAGAGAGTTTTGAAAAAAGTATCAGAAATGAAGGGAACCTCAAGTCAGGTTCCAGCTTTACTGGTTTCTATTGTATGGTCTTGGACAAGTCACCAAACCTCCTTGGGTACCAGAGGAGGTATGCCGTAAAACACACAATATATCTCCTTCTTTGGGAGCAGTTGTCTGTGCCAGGATATTTTGTCTGCTTAGCCTCCCTTCCTACCCATCAAGATTTTACTCCTGCTCTGTCTCTGTTTCCTCTGAATTGAAACATTGACTCCTGGATGTAAGAAACTTTCCAAGGACTCAGAAAATAAGAGACTCGTATGAAGGTCAGGAAGCGCCTGAAATTTAAAAAGATTCACCAGGCGCCACCCAGGTTTCCATAAGCAGTTAAAACTGACAAAGAGACAACTCTCCCACCTGCTCAGCTGCCTGCAAGGTCTGCATGTCATTTCGGGTATAAGGCTTTCATGAGTTGTGGGGCGGACTTTCTCATGATGCAGCATTTAAGGCCATGCTTCTGTAGGAAACCCCTTACTTAGACTCATCTACAAATTCCCAACTAAACCTCTTGCTAAAAAATAATCCTTGTGTGCTCTGTGAAGATGTGTGAAGATGTGGCGTTGTGATTGGTTGAATAAAGAAGCTGACTGGCCAATAACTGAACAGGATAAAGTTAGGTGGGAAAGCCAAACTGAGAATGATGGGAAGAAGAAGGGCAGAGTGAGAGGAGATGCCAGCCAGATGCAGAGGAAGCAGGACATACAGAAAATGCAGTAGCAAGCCATGGGCCACATGACAGAGGGTAGATAAGAAACATGGGCTAATTTAAATGTAAGCATTAGTAGCAAGTTTGAGCTATTGGCTGAGCACTTACAATTAATTCTCTGTACGGTAATTTGAGAGCAACTGGTGGGACAGGAAAAGTCTGCCTGCACCCACTGATTCACTAGGCTAGGCTTGAATGAAATCATTTCTTCAGCCTGTTGTCTGTACCTAGTCTGGGGTGAATAGATCTCTGTTCACATTCCCTCAGAAAAAGTCCCACATTAACTGCAGTGAAGCTGATAATTCTCATGCTGCTAAACTCCAACTTACTGGAAATACCAGCAGCATTTGACACAGAGCTGACTACTTCCTTAGGTATTTCATTTTTTTAGGGTTCAAAGGTATCACACACTCTTGGCATTGCTATCTCCCTGATTGTTCCTTATCACTTCCTGTTGTCTTACTTTTGCATGAAAGTCAGTCCCTTCCCTCGGATTAGCAGATAGTTTCCTGATTTGTCACCCCAATGCTGCTGTGGCTTTGCTACAACTTATTCTTTTGTTTAAGACACGTCTCCCTGTGTAGCCACAGACAGCCTCATCTTTTCTAGGTACTCCAGGGTGGCCTCAAACTTGCAATAATCCTTTTGTCTTAACCTCAAGCATGAACTTTGAGTATAGGCTTACACCACCATGTCTGGCTGTTTCTGTTTGTTTGTTGTAATATGGTTTTACTACATAGGCTAGACTGGCCACAAATTTATGACCTTCTTGCCTCAGCCTATGAGTACTGGGAATACAGGTGAATGGTGCATGTTTTATTCTGTGTAAATTTATCGTCTGTCTGTAGATATGCACATGTGTATGCGCTTGTGCTACGTGGTAGGATGGAGATAAGACCAGAATCGACCTTGTGGGTTGTTCCTCAGGAGTTGTATATAAAAAGTACCATACTTTTCTTTTGAGTGAAGTTCACTCACTGGGACTTGTTGATTTGTCTAGGCTGGCCAGGGAGTGAGCTTCAGAAATCTTCCTATATCTGCCCCCCAGAAATGGGGCCATGAGCATGTACCACCATGACTGACTTTGCCTGACTTTTTAAGTGGGTTCTGGGGATCCAGCTTAGTTCCCGTTGCTTATTGTAAAAAGTATTTAACTGTCCATCTCCACTAACTTTTGGTCTTTGTTTTGTTTACTTAGGTTTTGAGGCAGGGTCTCACTCTAGTCTAGACTTATCAGGAACTAATTCTAGTTCTAGCTAGACTTAAATCCATGGTGATGTTTCTACCTTAGCCTCCCAACGATTAAAATGTAGCCATGATCCAGTGTTAATAGTCAGAATGACATCAGCCGGGTCATGCTAACCATTGCTTAAAGCTTTTCACTTACTTCAAATCTTACAATAACAGCCTCTAGGTACACCCTTCTTCTCACCCCCAGAATCTCTTGGATCTAGTCCCTTTCTCTGCTCTCCTTTGCTCAGTCTTCACAGTCATATTCCCATGTGTCTTCAACATTCCAAGAATTCCCCATCCATTGCTTTTGTGCTAGGTTTTCATTTCACAAGAATACTTAACCTTGTATTCACACGTACCTACTCAATGATGCTTGGAGAGCATCTCATTTAAAATTGCAGCATGAGTGCTGTCCGGGATATAATAAGATAAAAATAAAATTATTTTAACATGCTCCATTTAAAACTGTTCTTTTTTTAAAAAAACAAAACCAAACTCATTAACCTCAAGTAACAAAACAAACATGAGCCTTTATAATTGATTTTTTAAAAGTATTTGGTTTTTCCATTAAATTGCTTAGATGGTAAGCTTAAATAAGATAGAGATTTAAAAAAAAAACAACAACTCATTTATTCACTAATATAACTCAAGATCCAGAAACAATACCTGGCACACAATAGGCAGTTAGTAGTATTTCTTAATTTGAATAAGTAGGTGCTGTATTGGTGTTTGAATATTTAGTGATACGCTTGGACTTTATTAGAGCATGTGGCCTATAAGGCTAACACTGAGGATAACTGAGAGAAAGTCTGTAGGGAAGGGTGTGTGTGCATTCCCCTGCCTTTCCCTTCCCCATTCTCCCTCAATTTCCTGCTTAATTTTCTTTCTTAAGGTTCATCTAATCTGAGACCCCAGGAAAAATGTCCAATAACTTTAATCTTCAAAGCATTTGTATAAACTACATGATCTACTTATTTTTGATTATGTGCTAATGTCTGCTATTTCTCCCAAAGCTTTCCATTTTAAGAACTAAAAGTCATCTTTAGTCTGAGGAATGTATCTTGAACTGCACTTAGGGACTTCAGTGAGCTGAATAAAGAAGGAATACCAGGGACACTGCGGTTTTTATGAGGCCTCTAAAATCTCATTATGTGGGTGGTGGCCAGGTCTGTTTCATCTGTGGAAAAGAATATATTCTTTACTGAAAATTGGCCCAAAGAGAGTATGTAATTACAAACACTTCAGTAAGAAATGGTAGAATTCAGGCCATTTTAAAAGAGCCGGTCCACAGATGGACATCTTTTTTTATGAAAAGCAATAAATTCATTTCCACTTTTTCAAAAGTAAGAAGATATAATGGTAAGTACCTGATCCATAACCTGGAGAATTTCTTCTCTGTGAGAAATTATTTTCACTGTCTATTGACTCCATCTCACCGGAGTGTAAGCTATATAAATATTTTAGGCATAGCTTAAAATACTGTTTTGAAGAGGCAGGTATTGCATATGCTCACCGAAGTCATTATATCCCTGATTAATTGATTGACTCTTTCTTGGGTTCTGTTATTTTATAAGCAGTGTGCTAGAGAAGTTAGAGAAGTGTGATACAGCCCCTGGCTAGCGGGACGATTAAGATAAAAGGTAAACTACGCTTCCTGTCAAGTGTGCACTGGTTTGAAAGTGACGCTGAGGCATGACTGACTTAAACAAAGGGGTCAGGGAAGAAACCATCAGTTGAACTGAGGAAGTAAGACATGAACTCATCAGGAAAAAGGAGGGTTGCCATTATAGACCCAGTGAAGTTATGATGTAATCCCACAAAAAATGTAAAAGAGAACTTTTTTTTTTTGAGAAAAAATAGGCAAAATAAAGTAGGGTAGTTCAAGCAACAAAGCACACACACTCCAGAAAAAGACTGTATGAGATAGTCTGAAATAAAGAAAAAAAAAACCAGAAACAATCTTAGGACATTGTTTTGTTCAAGTCTCAATTTAGGCAAATAAATAGGACATGGCAGGTTAACAGGATATTTCAGCATGGGAGATTATAATCCACTGAATTTATAATTTATCTATAATTATTTATAATTTATTTATAATTTAGAAGTTATACTAAAAGAGTTAAAAAAAACCTTTTCAGATAATATAAAGACGTTGCAACATTCAAACTTCATTCTTGAGAAAACAAATTTAAAATAAAAATGGATGTTTTTGTGACATTATAAAGAGATTTACTTCAATTCCAGTGTCAGGATTATGTTTAGCAATGTCACCTGGTTCTTCCACAGGAATAGCCACTGCAATACTTATTATTTGGCATTGAACCTGATGCTCTCCCTTGGCTACTAGAGAAAAGGGAGGAACTAAAGCTATATTTGGAAAGAAGGAGTTAAATTTAGCAATACTTAACCAAAAGTGTTTAAGAGCAATAAGAAAACTCAGTAAATTTTCTAGGACAAAAATTAATGTTGCCATTGAGAGATTAATCAGTCAAAAAGCATATTTTAGAAAACATTCTATTTTAATTATATAAAAAAGAGTAAGTACATAACAATGTTTTATATGTGCAACATTTATATCAAGAAAAATTAGTATCACTATTGATGAGCTCTCAAAATCCATTAGCAAGTATAAAGATGTATTATGTACTTAGTCAATTAAAAAGAACATCAAACATATCACTTTTTACTAAGGTATAGTCCATGAATTTACTAAGATTACAATAAAAAAGAGGGATGGAAAGATCATAAGTGCCAGAACACCGGGAGATTGAACAATGCCAATGTCAATAGACATGCTAATGAGGAAGGGGAACCCTGGGGAGCAGACAACTGTTGTCTGCTGAGAGGGAGAGGGAGCCTCTTCCTGGGAATCAGCCGCCTAACTGATTGTCCAGTACAAAGTGATCAGTTATGAAATCGGATATACACAAACAACAAAAACAGATGCAAGAGGTTGTATTTATATATATGTGCAGTCACATATATATATATATATGTAACAATAATTTGAGAAGAAGCTGTTCATTTAAGAGTGATGGGAGCAGAATAGCTAAAGTTAAAAACACCAATGATAGCCTATGCTGGAGGGGGTGTGGAATGAGGGGAACACTCATCCATTGTTGGTGGGAATGCAAACTTGTGCAGCCACTTTGGAAATCAGTGTGGCGGTTTCTCAGGAAACTGGGAGTCAACCTCCCTCAGGACCCAGCAATTCCTCTCTTGGGAATATACCCTAGAGATGCCCAAACATACTACAAAAGCGTTTGTTCAACTATGTTCATAGCAGCACTATTTGTAATAGCCAGAACCTGGAAACAGCCTAGGTGCCCCTCAATAGAAGAATGGTTAAAAAAGGTGTGGAACATATACACATTAGAGTTTTACTCAGCGGTAAAAAATAATGACATCTTGAATTTTGCATGCAAATGGATGGACATAGAAAACGCTTTACTGAGTGAGGTAAGCCAGACCCAAAAAGAGGAACACGGTATGTATTCACTCATAAGTGGATTCTAACCATAATTAAAGGTCTTTGAGCCTATTATTCGTGATCCTAGAGAAGCTAAATAAGAAGACGAACCTGATGAAGATTATTTACCTATCCGCCAGGAGGTAGGAAATAGTCAAGAGTCCCAGGTAACCTTGGGTGCATGGGGGGGGTGGTGGGAGGGTTGTTGGAAGGGGAGAGGGTTAGAGAGAAGGGAGTAGGGGAGGAATGGAGAAAGCTCGGGTGACCGGGATGGGGGGAAGGGAGGAAGGATGAATGTGGGATCAGGGAAGAATATATTTTAACTAAGGGAGTCATATTAGAGTTTACAGGAAACTTGATTATATATGGGATCCCAGGTCCAAGGAGAGATCCCCAGATTGTTCTCTGGACAGAGGAGGGGGTGCCTGAACCGGCCTTGGCCCGCGACCATACTGATGAATATTTTGCTTATCACCATAGATCCCTCACCCGGCGTTGGATGACGATACAGATGGAGGCCCGCGTTGGAGCACCGGACTGAGCCCCCCAAGTTCCAAACGAGGAGCAAAAGGAGGAAGAAAATGACGAAGGACTGCGAGGGATACTATCACCCACTGATACAAGGGGTCGGATCTAATGAGAGTTTACCAAGGCCAGATGGACCGTGACTGAACGAGCATGTGATCCAACCAGATTCTCTGAATGTGGCTGGATTTTCTGAATGTGGCTGGCCTGCAGTCTTTCCGAGAAGCCATTGACAATGACACTGGGACTGGTTTCCTCTGCATATACTGGATTTTTGGGATCCAGTCTGTTTGGATGCTCACCTTCCTGGACCTGGAGTGAGGGGGGAGGAACTTGGACTTCCCACAGGGCAGGAGACCCTGACTTCCCTTGGGGACAAAGAGGGAGGAGGAGAGGGAGGGGGGGAGTGGGAGGGCGTTGGGAGGAGGGGCGTAAATGGAAACTTTTTATAATTTAATAAAATTACTAAAAGAAAAAAAAAAAAAAAAGAGTGATGGGAGGAATATGAAAGGAGGAAAGTGACTTAGAAGGGGCGAAAGGGAGGATAATAAAAAGGCAAGGTGATGTAATTATATTTTAATTAAAACTATAAAAATAAAAATGTTTTAAAAATCACAATAAACATAGGAATTGAAGCTAAACAAGGTATTTCTAAAATTTACACACACACACACACACACACACACATCAGGACAAAGGAAGAAAGTCATTATAGATGTTTATATAAGTATATCTATATAACTTATATATATTATAGGTAATATAACATATATAAACAGTAAAAAATAGGGGAATACAGAACTATTGTGCATGGGGATTGCTACTAGTTTTGCAATCTCCTAGAATATATTAAAAAGCTATATTGTCTAAAACAATATGAAAATCACTTGAAACACATATGATTAGGCAAAATTATTCAAGAAAACCAATATACACACACACATTATGCACTGTATACAATAGGTGAGGTCAGTATTTTGTGTCAAGGACAACATTATTTCTAGGTACTAATCATACTGGTATCAACTGATAGCAACTGTGAGAAGTCAAACTCATAGATTTCATACTTTACATCAAAATGCATGTCTGGTGTTTCATAGTAAGAAATGTTTAAAACCTCAGAATTTTATAGTTGGAAGCACTAAATATCCTATAGCAAACTGTAAAAAAAATCAAATGAGATATCCAAAAAAAGTTGTAAATGTAGACTGGAGTTCAAAGGTGCTCACCCAGCATGTTCAAGTTTTACAGTTGAATTCTCAACAGCATGCCTGTGAAAATACACACACCTACACACACACACACACACACACACACACACATAAATGAACACATACACAAGTATATACACAGATACACAAACACATATACCACAGACACACACATATACATACACACAGGGACACACATACAAAAACACACAGATACACAAGCACACAGATACACATACAAATAAATACGCACACACAAACACACCAGATAAAGATCAATCACAAGACTCTGAATGCTTAAAGTGTTTCTATAAGCATCACTGTTCGAGTAAAGAAGCAACCAAAACAGCCAACCCATATGTCTATGTAGCGGGCCACAAGTTCTGTGATTTTGGCTTTGTTCTTTGTTCCCTGGTTTGGCCTTGGTCTGTTGCCCCATTTTCACAGTTGGCCGCACGAATGTAAACATCAGTGAGCTAGGGTCATACCTAGTCCCAGGACTCTGAAATATACAAACTCCCCATGTTGTCAGTTCTCAGGGGAGATAAAGGGCAGAGGCTGCTTCCCCACCTGCACTTGCCTGTTACCACTGTGCTGGGCTCTGCGGCTCCCTTTGTGTTTCTCTGACATCTACTATGGAATTAGGAATTCATCCCTGCTCTACTTGAAAGTGTGATGGGACCTACTGCAATACAATTATGTCAAAGGTAAAAAACAAAAAAACAAAAAAAAAAACCCATGCAATAGATCTGTGTGGTGTGTATACACTGTCATTTAGACAACAACCAGTGAAAAAGAATATATGATAAAAGACTGTTTCAAAGCTACCAAGAAAGTTTTAAACACCTAGGAGTCATCTCATTGTGGTATTAGAAGGTCAATGAGAAGAAAATTCTGATTTAGTGTTGAGGGACATAAGAAAGACGTTCACAAAGCCAGGCATGGTGGTATGCACCTGTACCCCCAACTACTTGAAAGCTGGAGGCAGAAAGATCACAAGTTCAAGGCCTGCCTGCACTACAGGTGTTACAGGACCGCCTTCCGCTCCTTCAGCCAATAGCCACTGAAATACCAGCCCACTGGGGCGTGGTATATTTCTCTTTACAAAGGAGCAGCAAGCCTCATCTTGCTCTCTTGGTTCTGGCACTTGGTTCCGGCTCCTACTCCAGCAACTAGACTCGTTTCCTGATGGTTGGTGTTTTGTAAGTTTTACCCCCCAAAAGAAATACCCCTTTAAATCCTAACTGGTGTGGGATTGTTTTCACACATTATCCAGGACTCCATAGTGAATTCAAGACCAGTGTAGGCAACTTAGTAAGATGCTGTCTTAAAATAGAGATGGCTGGAGATGTAGCTCAGGGGTAAAAGGCTTGCCTAGCATGTGCAAATCAAGCCCTGCATTCAATCTCCAGAATAGAGGAAAAAAAGACTTGAACAAATAGTAAAACATGATATTTACTTAGAGGATAAGACTAACTAATATGCTATTTCCCACTAAGATGCACTCCATAAATTTAGTCTCAGTCAAATACAAATAAGAATTGAATAGGAATGTGCAAATTCAGAGACTCAGAGTATTTGTAACTAGTGAAATTAAAATAGCTATGATATTTAGTGTTTTACTTTTCAAATTACAAATATAGACGTGTTTTTTTATGAAGTACTTTATGGGCAGGCCTAGCATAGGACAACGTTAATTCTTCTCCATTTTTATACACTGCAACTGAGAATTCAAAATGACTGAACTTCTGTTTAGAAAGACTTCTAAGAACTACATGCATCCATACTCTTTCACCACATCCTTGCAAATATACTGATGTAAAATGATTCATATGCAAAAGTATTTATTGAGATGTTGCTTACAGTCATTTATTCCAAAATTGCCTAAGAGTGTAATAGGCAACCAGTTAGGTCACTGTGCTTCTGTTTTATGCACTATTCTAAGAGTGCAAAATAAGACAGGAAACCCACACACCAATATCATTATTCCCAGCACAGAAAATGGGGTGTTAAAGGCCAGGATACGGGTGGAAATTTTCAGTTAAGTCTTTACAGTTTGAATCTTAAAATAAGAACTATGGACAAAGAGCAGGGCCAGATGTGGTGGTATACACCTGTAATTCCAGCACTCAGGAGGCCAAGCCAGGAGGTCTACCATGAGTTGGAGACCAGTCTGGACCACAGCTTGAGATTTTGTTTGTTGTGTTTTTGAGATAGGGTTTCTCTGTGAAGTTCTGGCTGTCCCGGAACTTGCTCAGTAGACCAGGCTGGCCTTGAACTCACAGAGATCTACCCACTTTTGCCTCCCAAGTGCTGGGATTAAAGGTGCGTGTTACCATTTCATTGTGTGTACTCAGCATGTGAGATCTTAATTCAGTAAAAAACAAAACAAAACACCGAAAGAATTTTGTAGCTAACAGTTGATAGGCTGCTGGTCCAATTCAGCATCTTCATTTCAAACAAAGAGGAGGAAAACGAACATGGCACCTATGACACAGGGCCCCAGCTGGGCTGCAGTGCAGTGGCAGAGGATTTCCCTGGCTTGTGCACAGCCCCAGGTTCCCTCTGCAGCACTGCAAAAGAGAAAATTAGTAAAACTGAGTGAGTGAATATGTTGTTGACTGTTTTTACTCTTTGCTCTTTTGGGGACTTGCCACCCAGCTCCCAAATAAACACATATGGAGTCTTGTTACTAATGAATGTGTGGCATTAGGTTGGCTTGTTTCTAGCCAGCTTTTTTTGACTTCTATTAGACCTTCTACCTTTTGCCTCTGGGCTTTTATCTCTTTCTATTCTGTCTATCTTTCTTTACTTCGTACACCGCGACTTGCTATGGAGCTGGTTGGCTGGCCCCCGATGTCCTCCTCATTTTCTTGCTTCTTCTCCTTCCTTTCCCATGTTTCTCCTCCTATTTATCTTCTTTGCTTGCCAGCTCCACCTATCCTTTCTCTGGCCTTGCTATTGGCTGTTCAGCTCATTATTAGATTGATCAGGTGGTCGTAGCACGGCTTCTCAGAGTTAAACAAATTTGACGTAGAAGAATGCGGCATATCTTTGAATCATTAAAATAAATGTTCCACAGCATAAACAAATGTAACACATCTTAAAATGTCCCACACCATGGATAAATAAACAATTGTCCACCTTAGTTCAATCATTAATATTCTGCTTTCACTCAAGCCTGAGTCTACAGTATTAGTAAAAGCATCTAGGTTACCTGGATAGTGTGAAAGAAAATCAAATAAGGAAATAAATCAACATTTAGAGTGTATTTTATCTTCAGATTCTACCCTTCAGTCTTCATTCACCGTATTTTGAAAATGTAACCATGCCTTGTCCATGACTATGTTAATTATGTCTGTGTCTCATGGCCCGGCCTTCAGTGGTTTATCTTCAGCAGGGAGCACAGAAACCAGCCTGCTTACTGCTCACTGTTCAGGGTCTTGCCTTTCTGTGTTAAGATGCCTAAGGTCAGGAAAGATTGCTGCATCTGTGGAAACAAAGATTTCCTCTGTGCCATACAGAGTGACATCATTTCCTTCAAGACATGGGTCCAAACTTGCCCAGAACATTAGCTGCCTTTTCTCCCCCTCTGAATTATTTCTTTTCAGATTGTGCCTTGGTTATATATATCATCAACTCTTAGAATTATATATTATAATTAATATATTGTATCTTTTCTTTCATTCAGATCAACAGGTACCATGAAGTACTCCCAAAAGACAGAAAAGTCTATTAAATATTTTATGAAATTTTCTTTCTTGGGGTACACAGTCTGTGGAAGAAATGGGAGAAAAATATTCAAAGCAGCCTTTTAAAATCACTTACGGAAGGAACTCTGTGTGGTGGCTCAAACTGCTCAGTCCCAGCGCTTGGGAGGCAGAAGCAGGCCCATGTATCTCTGTGAGTTGGAGGCCAGCCTGGTCTCTATAGCAAGTTCCTGAGCAGCCAGAGATAGGGAAACTCTGTCTCAAAAACAAGCAACAAACAAACAAACCCCACAGCAACATAGAAAACTAAAAACACAAAGAGGAAAAAAAAGTTACATATGGGTTTTTGTCTTCAACCAAGTCATTATATTTATTATGTAAGTACACAGAATCAGAAGGAAGTTTTGTACTTATTTCAGAAAAAGTTTACTTTTTTCACATAGCTGCATTTGATAGACACAGTAAGCGATGGTGATGTGCTAAGAGTCATTGATTCAGTAGTAAAGGCTCAAGGATGGCATTGGACAATGATTAAACTTTGCTGTAAATTTCATATTCTCTTATTTAATAAAGAGTTGAAAAGTCTTCATCCACTGTACTGTGTATTCAAGTGTTAAGTGGACATGAGCAAAAAATGATTTAAGCAAGGAATGTCCAGTGGTATATGTACTCCTGGCCCTAGGCACTTAGAAATGAAGACTTGGCAGTCCAAGACAAACCTAGATTACAAATCTCAGGCCCTATCTCAAAAGGAAAAATATAAAATATAATTTTATGACTGTGATAACTGTATGAAAAATCATGAACATGGGAAACAACTTGAATGAAAGAAAACTTTATGTGTGAATTTGGAAATTCTTTCGCACACTATGAGCACAGTTTCTAAAGAATGGCTTCTAATATCATAAAGCATATAGGAAAGACAAACTTCAGACTATGGAAAATTGGAAATTTGCTAAGAAGAAAAAACTATGGTTGGCAATTGGCTCAGGGTTCAAAGGAGTTTGCCACCAAGCCTGATTGATTATCTGAGTTCCATTCTTGGAACTTTCATTGCTGAAAGAGGAGAGAAAAGACTCTCAAAGTTATTGTCTGACCTCCACACTCCTATGACAGACTGGCAGCACATACACATACAGAAATTAAAAATGTAATTAAAAAGAAAAAGAGCTTAGATGATGAATTTAGGTAGGTAGAAATGGAAGATACTAAAAGAAAGGAGAATAGTAAATAAGCCTATTAGCATTAATGATCTATGACCCAAGGCCTTGAAATACACAATAGATTGACATTTGCAGAGGACCAGACAGATCTTGATGATGTGATAAAATGAGAATTCCACATTTCCTGATTCTTGTGGGCAGGAAGAGGCAATGAAAACTTGTTCTGTGCCACAGATTTCAGAAATCCCTCAAAGACAGGGAAGCATCTTTTCCTTTTTGTATTAGTCGGCTTCTGTAGCTATGGCAAATTGCCAGGAAACATTATTTCAAAGGATGAAAGTTTTGTAATAATGCATGGTATTAGGATTGCCTTGGGGCCATCACCTTCTGATGGGTAAGGGACAGAAGAAGAGGAAAATGGAAGGAGAGAAAAAGAATGAGGACTAGGAAGGACCAAGGACAAAATAAATCTTTAAAAGGTATGTTCCCAGTGACCTCCTTCCTACAAGTAAGGTCCAACTTCCTTAAGTTTTGACCACCAATCAATAAATAGCCTATTGAACTAGGAATCCATCCATTAAATCATTCATGATTCAGCTGCCTCCCAAATCCCCAATTCTGAGCATTGCTTCCCTGCAGACTAAGCTTCAACACATGAACTTAGGCATAGCACATATGAAGTAAACCATAATGCTTGCTCTGTACCAGTTTCCAAGGCACTAGGGCAGCATGCACAGCATATGCTTAATAAGTGCTCGATGAGTTGATATGGTGGCCTAGATAGGATCCATTGCTCTCTTCGGCAATCTTCTAAGTACAACTTTGCCACTGATGAATCCAAGACAATAAGGACTTCAGAAATATTTATGAATTGTTCTATTTAGCTTTAGAGAGCCATCTCAAATGTAGTTGATTAAGAAAAATGGGACTGGAGGTAGTTCAGTTGGTAAAGTATTTGCCTCAGTTGCTTGAAGACCTGATTTCAATCCCTAGGACCAATGTAGTAGTCTGGGGCATAGTGGTCCATAATAGTAATAGTAGTACTGGGGAGGCGGAGACAGGAGCATTCCAGAGGCTCGCAGGCTATCTGGTCTAGGCTAATTGGTAAGGGATAGGTCTGTGTGAAATCCTGTCTCAAAGGCAGGGCAGTGTTCTTGAGAATGGCATCTGAGATTATCCTTTAGCCTCATACATATGCACATAAATATGTCCCCCATCCCAACATCATACACACATGCATTTGCACATGCTAAACACACACACACACACACACACACACACACACACACACACACACCTTCTTGGGTAGGGATAAAGCCTGATTATCAGGGTGTTGCCAGTACTGCATAAAGTAGGTGAAGTGGTCCAAATGTGACCCCAACCCTTACAGGTAGGAGGTTCAACAGTTCAAGGTCCTCCTGCGCTGTAAAGGGAGTTTTAGACCAGCAGGGATACAGGAAACATGACTCAAACCAACAGCCAAACAGAAACTAAATCAAACCAAAACAAAACCCAACAGTTTTTGGACACAATATTACAATTTAGGTCACAGACATTTTCAAAGAGTCTTAGTACTATATTTATCCCTTCTAAGTTATTTTATTCTTTTTTATTTTTAATGACTGAGTAGTCCAAACTTCCATTCTCAGTTTAGAACATTGGCTTTAGTATCAAGCAAATGGCTGGGTCCTTCTTCTCTGCTTGGATAGAAGGCAACGAATAGCTCTAATGTTGTCCCCAGTCCAGTCCTGAAGATTCAAAAGCCCATGAGTTGGGTGGATGGTGTCTGAGGCTCAAGGCTCCAAGTCCTGCCAACCAAAGCCTTGTGTTGAAGCCAGAGGTGTATGCCTAGCTGCTCAGATAGGAGGCTTATTGCTCTGGGTTTTGATTTTTTTTTTTCTGTGGTGGAGCAGTCAGCATTTAGGGCAGAATTCAGCTCTTGGCAGGAGCACCAATCAGGGCCAGTGAGTTCGTGCTCCAAGCCTTGGTATCATGGCTCAGCCTCTAACACTGGGTAGTGTCACATTCTACACTGTGAGTATCAGGATCCTGAATCCTTAAGCTCTGACAGCTCCCTGGAGCATCGCTCAGTGACCTGAACCTTCAGCCCCTCATCTTTGGTTCCTCACAGCTTGTTGGCTTTTTTAGTATTAGCTTCCTGTGACCTTTGCACTTGGTTGCCCTTTGGATGTCATTATTTACTTGCATGCTGCGGTGGCTTCCATCCATGCCACGGCAGTCCTTGTCATTTTCACCACTTTGTTATGGCCGCTGCGTAGGTATTCTGAGCTCTGCCGACTCTAATCATGATAAAACCCAAGAAGGCAAGAAAAGACCGGGAAGGGACTTTTAGTGGGCCTAATGCTGTAAGAGCAAGGGCTTGTCTTGACCAACTTAAGCTGAAAGAAGATAGAGTGGTTGTGCAGCCAGAAAGGACTGTAAGCCACGGGTGTAGTTTACAAACTGGGTGGATCTAATTTATACCAATCACCACAGAATTTTCTTTTTCATCAAGATCATTGGCAGCCGAGTATAGGCTTACCCCTCCGATCCGTCAGTCATAGCTTTTTGCTGAGTAGGGGTTGTGTTCTTCTTTCCTCGGGCCTGATTGATGACAGCCTCTGAAAGGTCATATCAGCCAGACATGGGGCTCTCTAGGGACGCTATAGGCCAGGTCATCTAAAGTTCACTGGGACTTGTCTTGCTTCCAGGGGAAGTTGGCATTGCTGACAGAGGCTGTAGACTCCTCCACAGGAGTCCTGCCCTCAGCAGTCATAGTTTTACTCAGCTGCGGCTGCCATTCGTTTTGGACAGCTCTCCACTCAAGGATGTTAGGCATTAGGGACGCTCTAGCAGACTGCCTACTCCCAATAGTTTTAGCTGTTCGTGGAGAACCAGCACAAGGTGCTTCTAGACAAAGACTTAACCAAGTCTTAACTGACATTCTTTATAAGACTTCACAGTGATCAATGATGTTTAACCCTTGCCCTAACACCCAGGGAGCTCTGGGTCCACTGATCTGTCTCTGTTTAAAAACATTTGATTTCTATGACTGATGTCATTTCCATGTGCCTTACCAACTGTCCGCAGTACATCGAAAGTCACACCTGAAAACCATTTAGCACTCTTGGAGTCTTCTGCCTACTGTGGTGCTTCCAGCTACCTGCAGCTAGGAATAATGGCAGCCAGGCTTACTGAAGGGAAGGCAGCATCCTGAAGTTGTAGGCTGTGTGATCAGTGTCTTATCAGGTCCTGGACTAAGCCAGAGTGAATGGAAGGCAGGATTCTACATGGATTATTAATTAAGTCAAAGCTAAGCCTTCACAACAGGAAAGATTAGCAGCGGTTACTCATGGGCAGCTGGATGACCCTGCGACTAAGAAGACCACACAGATGTGCTGGAAGAGATGGAAGAAGAGCAGAGTATTTATTGGAACCGGTGGCGTCTTAACAGGATTCAGGCCCGTCATTTCCTCTGTGACTCAGCTGCCATTGCACAATCAATGCTGTGAGAGCCCATTTCCTCAAGACGTAGCCATGGCGTTACACCGTGCCTTCCCGATCCACATGTTTTAGCTCCTCTCGTTTACCAAATAACGTTTCAGAATGCTGTGTTTACCTGGTCGACAGACTACTTTATACCTCATTAAAAATATCTTAAGTGCTTTCTCATACACTGATCCTCTTCTTCTTTCTTTTCTCTCTAAGGCTAACTTAGCCACCGAAGTCTGAGCTATTAGTTCTTCAGTATTTCCTGTGTTATTTTGAGACTCTTTTCCAAAGAAGCTTTGGTCATGTGCTGAGAATAAATGTCAGTCAAATCATTATTCTTCATTCAGGAAGAACCCAAGAGTGGGGAAAGAAGCGAGGCTGTTGCAACCCCAAAGGCAAAATCTCCAGTCTAGAAAAGTGGATTCCTTTTCAACTAACAGCATAAAAACAACCTTGAAAAAAATAAACATCGTGGCTGAGACAAGTTTCCATCTCTGAAAACTGGTCTTCACTGAGAAACCAAACCACAAATATGTGTAAGAGGCGACAGGGCAGACTTTGAAGGAATGGCAGACTAATTCTAAAATGTATATGCTCTAGTTTGTGAGCTTTTATTTGCTGATACCTAATCTTTATTACGGGGTAGGGGAACAATTACTTTCATATCCGCAGTTGGAAGGGCATTATTCCTCATGTCCAAGAATTTAGCATTAAGTTAAATCTCTGTTATGGCTAGTCGTTAATAACCTACAGTGAAGAATATAAATCATATTCTTTTAGGGCCTTAGCTCTCCTAGGAAATACATATGCTGGTGAGCACTGGGTCTGTTTACTCATTTGCCTTTCTATGTTAATAAAATTTAGGATGCTGTCACTAGAAGCTGGTGTTTGGTTGTTAGCATCCCTTTAGGGAATGCACTATGTTTAGACAGGGCTTTAAAACAATCGGCATCCGGCCCAAGCATCTGATAAACTGTAAGGCAGGAATAGGTACTTTAATTTTAGAGTCACTATGACCGACTTCCTCTCCTTGCAGGTCTGTGGTTTCTTGTCCCCAGGATCCAGCATTCAGAGGGAACAAGTTGCCACTGGAGTTTGCATGGACCGAGGAAGAAATGTGTAAGTAAAGAAGCATTTGTTATCAGAGTCATGATCTCATTACATTTCTTGGTTTAAGGAGCATGAACTTCTCTGTAAATAATCTAAAGCATATTGAAAGAATTAAAGATTTGCTCTATCTGATAAATCATGGCGTTGGTACAGCTTGTCCTAATAGTGGGGTCAGGGACGAGAACCCGAGGATGTTCAGTATAGAGCAAAGTTATTTGAGGAGGTATATCCCAAAATTTGTGTTAGCCAAATATCTTCAAGAGCATTTATGTTTTACACATTTTCTTGCTCTCACCCTAGATGAATATAGGGTTTCCTTGCTTGATGCGAAGAAATGAAGAACAATCAAATTAGATCCCCTGACTTCTCACCTCTAGCTAAGGTTATTTTAAAAGCACGAAACTGCTGATTTACAACAAACATGTTCGTCCACATCTAACAATGAGCAGTCGATTGGCTGTGTGAAAATTCTAGCCTGATTTGTTCCTGTAGTGAGAAATCTTTGAAATCCAAAGGGACTCTTCTGAACTTCAAAAAGGTGTGATGGCCAATTGTTTAAGCTCCGGTGAGAAAATTCTCCCACGAGTTCACAGAACATGGTGTTATGATGTTAGAAACTCAGATGCTTTTTACACAGGATGTTATCCACTCACGGGAGCCTGCCGCTGTGATGTGGGAAGTACTGGCTTCCAGGTTTACAAGGATGAGGGCTGTAAACAGGATGCTGAGCGCCACCTAAGGACACAGTGCCTCTCCTTGGAGACACACCAGGGCAAAAGCTTTGAAAACGGCGTCGATGAAGAACTTAGTCAACAATTTTAAGTCTTTTCCCTTTGGTCTTTTGCATGTTTTATAAGTGATCCAGATACAAAATCTTTTGTTAGGCATTAAGCATTGGTAAAAATCTTAGGATAACTTCTAGAAAGCTTCATACACGGATCAGCTTTATAAAAATGCACTGCATCATTTTGTGATAACTGTTAAGTAAAAAGGTTTTGTGTGGTTATTGTTCTCCTTAGATCTAAGATAAAAAGAAGTTACAATTTTATTGTAGTCCATAGAAAATACTTTTTGATTAAGTACAAAATTTTCCTGTACATTTATCTTGCAGAAATAAACCTTTAAACCTAAAAACAAAATAAACAAAAACTTACAAAAAAAAAAAAACAATGGTTTAAAGATGGAAAGGAGAAAAGAAATACAGCTATCTCTTGGTAATGTTGAAAGTTAGCATTGCCTCTGCTATGACCATTAAGTTTTCTGGTGTCACACTTTCTGTCCGTTACAAAGGAATATAGCAAACAACGTACTAATAACTGCCTTTGGTGGGTACAGAAAGCCCAGGAAATCCAAAGGAAGACATATGAGAAAGTAAATATATGCCTTGTGAATTGTCTCCTTGAGATCCTAATCAGAAGTGAGTAATCCACTGTGCTCATTTCTCATCCTTTTAAAAGCCAGGAACTGCCACGCATCAAAAGGTGGTAGCAAGTATTCTAACTTTCCAAAGAAATGCTTTCTTACCTCCAACCCCTCAGTCAGTTTATTCTGAGTCTTCCTTTCTGCCTCCACCATTTATCATGGAATGCTTGCCCCTGTCCTGCCACCTCCACACACCTCTCCTGAACTCCTCCTGGCAAACTCAGGACATCACTCCTACCTCATCTCACCCGTATCTTCATTCTTATTCTTACTTGGCATCTGCTTTCTGCTTCCAGGTCTTGCTCTTTGTCAAACACCCTTTCAGCATGTAAACAAGACCGTCCAGTAGGAAAATAAAAGCACAAACAGCAGCTGCGTCTGTGACTCTTGTCTTTCTTTTTCCTCCTCTGTTACACAGCCAAATTTAAATCACAGTCACCTATTAACTCCTAAAGGCACTCAGCCTACAGCGTACTGAAACCCGACCCTGCTACCTCTTGCACTTGCCTTCTATTGTAGCCAGCTCCCGTGGAGTCTATCTGTCAAGGACTAAGAGCTAAAATCAACATTTCAAGTAGAGAGTCCCGGTTTGATGAGCTTTCTGAAGCATTTGAAATCGCTTCTCTCCCTCTCCTTGTAACTTTTAAATCCTGGTTTTGCATCTGGGTCCTTCCTCCTCCTTCCCCTTTACCTGATGCTCACAGATCCTGCACACTCAGCTTGCCTTTCATCTCTGTATGGGTTTCTCTTCCTCCAGGCTTTCTCAATCTTGGTTGTCCTCATGTCTCTATATGTCTTGTGTTATTTTATCAGATTCAGTGATTTTGCTCATTGACTACCAATGGGCACAGGTTGCAGCTGAACTGAGCACAGTGTTTGGATTATTTTTGGTAGGCAACAGGGGACTGGCAGTTAGTTACAGGATTTTACCACTAGTAAGTAACAAGGACTCGGTTTCAGATGAAATGCCACCACGCCCATTCAACACTGCTCAGGTTGTCAGAGAGGACACATTCTGTTCACCCCAATGGAAACACATTTTAGGAGCAAAGACTTTTTGAAGATGTTAGTTGTTATATGACAAATATGATAAAGATTGTTTAAAAAACAAACACAGGAAGCTGTAGCAGAGATGACAGGAGGTCCGGTGAGGCGGGTTGGGTGGACTATTCGTATTGTGATCTGGAATAGTGTGCTCTGCAGATGGATTGAGAGAGAAAAACACATTCCAGAAGCTGGTGTGTACAAATATTAGGGCAGTCTGGACTTGCTGCAGCATTCCCAGTGCGTGGTAGAGACTACTGACCACAGCACCGACGGTTATCCTTAGGTCACTGGTAGTGTGGGTCGTATGGAAACCTGTGCACAGTAGACTACATCCCTGCACCATTTCCCTATGAAAAAATTATGTGGGTGGGGGCTACAGCTCGGCGGTAGAACACTGACAATAGTATGCTCAGGGTCTCAGGTTTAATGCCCAAAACATATACAGACACAATGAACTTGAAAAGTTCTATATTTAACTATAACTTATAGGAAAAAGTATCAGAATTGCTTTGGGAATAATTATGCATTTCAAGAATACAATAGCCTTTGTTTCATTCCTGGATCAACAAAACTGAAAATTTATATATGTGCCCAGTGTGGTCTTTTTGAATACCTTAGATGTTGTCTATTATAAATACAATTAAACAAAGCAATAGTTACAAATACATTTTTCTCACCGTGTGGTGGTGGCACATACCTTTAACTCCAGAATTGGGAGGTAGAGGCTCTGTAAGTTCGAGGACTACCTGGTCTACAACGTGAATTCCAGGACAGTCAGAACTGTTACATAGAGAAACCCTGTCTCAACACCCCACCCCACCCCCTTCCATAATGATGTACTACTCCCTTCTGTATGCTGTGAATACCATTGGTTAATAAAGAAATTGACTTGGCCTATTGATAGGGTAGAACTTAGGTAGGTGGGGAAAACTAAACTGAATGCTTGGAGAAAGGAGGAGGAGTTAGAGAGAAGCCATGGAGCCCCACCAGAGCCAGACAGAACTTTATCCGGTAAGCTGCTGCCACATGCCAATACACAGATTAATCGAGATGGTTTAAATTAAGATATAAGAGTTAACCAAGCAGTGATTTAAATAACATAGTTTCTGTGTGATTATTTTGGGGCCAAGCGGCCAGAATGACCAAACAGCCTTCCTTATATAGCTCTACTAGGAGAGCTGCCATCAATACAATCTTTAATGTATAAGTTAACAAACAAAAGTCAAGTTCATTTGTCATTAAAAAGCTAAGTATTGAGGTCTAAAGAGAACTAAACTTCTGGAGGACCCAGAATCTTTTCACAGCACCCACATGGCAGCTTATAACTGTAGCTGCAGTTCCTTGGGAGACAATGCCCTCTTCTGCTACCCATGGGCACTACATGCATGTTTTACACGGACATTTTTGCGGACCAAACACCCATACTTTTTCTTAAATAGTCCTATGTATTGTTAGCAGGCACAGAGATGTATCACACATATGGTTTATTTAAAGTATGGTAATATATTTTTATTTCTGGGAGTGGCTATTTCATGAGAAGTTTTTGCTTAGTCAGATTGGTGAATCATCAAAATGTTGTGCACACACCAGTAATTCTCCTCGTTTTCTTATGCCATGTGCACTCTGTAATGATCAGCATCTACAGCTGTGTGTGTGTGCATCATATGTATGTCTGCGGATACCAGAGGATAACCTTTGTCTGTCATTCCTCAGGAGCTTTCCACTTCGTTTGTGAGACAGGATCTCTCACTAGTGTGAAACTCATTGAATACGCAGTCATAGCTGGCTGGTAAGTCCTGGGCATTCTCCTGTGTCTGCCTTACCAGCACTGAGATTATAAGCTTTTTTTTCATGAGGTCAGGGTGTGGGGCACAAGTTCTCATACTTGTGTGACAAACACTTTGCTAACTGATGTATTGTTTTAGCCTTACAATTTTTTGCATCTGTTTTTTTAATACACATTAGATTTTATCCTGTTAACTAAAATAGAACTGCATGTTTGAGAGATTTTATTTTGAGAAAGTTTATTACATTTTTTTCTTTGTTTTATTAAATTACTGGTCTGTAATGTACTGGGAGGGAAGCATTTCTGTGGATGGGCTGTCAGGGAGAGCACGGAGAGGGGGATAAGAAGAACACAGCAACTGTAGGCTTCAATGTTTCTGCCCTTTTTCTGTCCATCCTCATCACTGCTACCTCACCTGGGACTCTAATTACTGCGATCACAGCATTAACAAACACCGTGCTCAAGGTGTTTCTTCCTTCTCTCTTCCTCCTCATCTCCTTTGTTTTTCTTTAGTATCTATCCTGACAGAAAGGAGATAGGTCATTCTCAAATATTCTGAGATAGTCATTGCTATCTTATAATACACAGAAGAGTATTTCTTCTATGTGTCTTTCATTTTCTGAGTTATTGTCAGGGGTCATGATATGTGCACCTTTGCATATGTGATGTGGGATTTCCCTCTGTATGCTGTCTTGAGCCTATAGTAGAGCAGGTCAGAACATAGATAGGCAGGGAAAACTAAACTGAATGCTGGGAGAAAGAAGGGCTGGGACAGAGAGAAGCCATGCAACCCCACCCCAGACAGACCCCGGAACTTTAGCCAGTAAGCCACAGTTACGCGGTGATACACAGATTAATAGAAATGGGCTAAATTAAGATTTAAGAGTTAGCCAATAAGAAGCTAGAGCTAATGGGCCAAGCTGTGATTTAAATAATATAATTTCTATGTGATTATTTCAGTTCTACATGGCCGGGACAAACAAGTGATCTCTCCTCCAATATGTGTGTATCTCTCTCTGTGTATATGTACCTCAGTAAATGTGTAAAGAAACACACATAGTGGTGGAGAAGGTGACTATTTATTATTGTGTGCTAAACTGCAAGTTTTGGACAGGTATGTACAAGTCCTTATATTCTGTGTCCACTAGCCAAGTGTATTGCCCTTCACATGTTATGTGCTCAACAACTATTTGCTGCAAACCACAATGTAATAGAAACATTGCAATCCCCTTCCACTGATTCTTTTTCCCCAGCCTTTACAAAACAACGAGGACAAGCCTATTAATGCCCATTATTTTCATTGGGGAAGCAGCTTTGGGAGCTTCAGTTATTGACTCAGCTACCGACAGACGTCTGTGCAGAGAGCAGACCATAGCAGACTGTCTGGTGGTGAGTGTGCCTGGTCGTGTGCACCCTGGGTCCCTCTGCAGTCTGTGTGGGGGTGAGCATGCCTGGCCGTGTGCACCCTGGGACCCTCTGCAGTCTATGTGGGGGTGAGCATGCCTGTAACATGAGGGGCCTTGCATTTCAAGGTCCTTGCCAGGAAGCAAGCTGCAACAATGTTTCCATAGTCAGGACGCCCTGCTTGAAAGAGTCAGAGTTTTCCCTGGCAGGACGGCCCAGAAAGCAGGCCTTTTAAATGGCTGAAAACTGAAATGCTTTACTCTAGTCTTTCCCAAGCTTTCTCAGGCTTTCTGTAAATGCAGTTATCCACGTGGACACCATTCTGTAACATGATGGGGGTTGGCTTGTTCGGATTTCTGTTCTGCCCGCCCCCCCAGCTGTTTAGTCCCAGAGAAAAATCACACACAGAGATCTCTGTAAGTTATAATGCTGATTGGCCCATTAGGTCAGGCTACTTATTAGCTAACTCTCTCATCTTGATTAACCCATTTTTCTGATCTATGTTAGCCATGTGGCTCAGTACCTTTTTCAGTGGGGCAGCTCACATCCTGTTGCTTCGGTGATCTGGGCATGACTGGGAGAAATCAACTTCCTCCTCCCCAGAATTCTCCTGCTCTCTTTGTATCATTTCCACTTCCTATCTGGTTTTCCCACCTACACCTCCTGCTTGGCCAATCAGCGTTTATTTAAAACATGATTGACAGAATACAGACAATGCTCCTGCACCACATGCCTGGTCATGTGCACCCTGGGACCCTCTGCAGTCTATGTGGTGGTGAGCATGCCTGGCCGTGTGCACCCTGGGACCCTCTGCAGTCTGTGTGGGGGTGAGCGTGCCTGACCATGTACACCCTGGGATCTCCTGCAGTTGCCTCCTGGTGCCCTTTCACCAGCTTACTGCTGACTAGTGAATACTTCATTTTTTACTAATTACAGCGCTCTTACAAGATCATCAACTCAGGCTGAAGGTGGATTAGTATTGAACAGTACTTGCTGTTCTAGTGTGACAGCTTATGTTGGAATTCTAGAACCCATGTCTAGTGGCTCATAAATGTCTATAACTCCAGCTCCAAGAAATCCCATGCCCACTTCTGGTCTTTAAAGGGACCTGAACGTATTTTATGCACATACATTCACACGAACATATGCCTAAACAATAAAATAAAAACAATAAAAAATAAACACTGTAGGCAATCCAGTACTCAAACACCTGCCTCAAATTCAACAATAACTGATTTATTAAGAATAACGTCTAACATAAATATATAAAGGCAGTGAGTAAAAGTGTTTATTCAATACTTGCTGTATGGATCTTGCCTTGGAACTTAAGACCAGGTGAATCGATATGTGAGCTCACAGCTCTCATGAAAACAGAACTATCTGGGAAGTCTGTTTTAATATTTATTCCTTGACTTTCCTGGGACATTAATAGCTATTATTCTGTCCTAGAAAGTATATACATTTACAGAGACACCATAGAAGTTATATTTAGCACTTTCAAAAATAAAAGATCACACAATTCTTTACATGTGGAGTTAGAGAACAACTTTTGGAGTTAGTTCTCTCCTTCTAGCGTGTGAGTCCTGGGGGTTGAACTCAGGTCCTCAGGTTTGGAGGCAAACGCCTTTCCCTGCAGAGCCATCCTGTTCAGCCTCTTTATTCTTCAATCTTGAACTAAAATCATGCTCAGCAACGAAGACCCACATATCAGTGGTTTAGTATTTCAAAATGTGATTTGAAGATCGTTTGAAAATAGCCTTATATTGTTTTGAAGAATGAGATTGTAAAATTAAAAACTAGAGTAGTACATTGGGATCTACATGGCTTGCTAGTGTCGGGAACAATGCATCTCCGGACTGGCTTTTCAACTCCTTTCTCATTCCTGACACAGCTCTCCTGGATGCTGAGGTCATGAGGGGAAGGTTTTGCAAGAAAGAAGCTTTGAGGAAGACACATGGGAAGGAAGATGGGCACTGGGTTGCAAATGCTGTCAGTCAACCAAGCACAAGCCAGGTTTCCCTTAATTCTTCAAACCTTGTATATTTTAAGAAAATTTCTGTCTTAGTCACATACTCTGAAATCATGGAACATTTAAAACAACTGTTTCATATCCAGAAAGGAATTTTGACATTTTTGTCTCTTCCCAAACAAACCCCCATTAAATCCAGATCTGTATTTCTTCATTAGAAGTTGATTTCAGAATCAAAGACAGAAGTTTATTTTAAAACATTAAATCGATTCTTCCTAGGCAAATGTTTAAAAGCTGGGCATGGTGGGCATGACTGTATTGCTTGCTCTGGGAAGACCAAGGTCAGAGGATGAAGAGTTCGAACCCAGCCAGACTTAGCAGAGTGTTCAAAAAGACAAATAAGAGAGTGTTTCCACCTAGATAATATGTAATAACATGAAGATTTTGATCACTTAAGTATATTCAATAACAGGATCTGAGATGGCTTTCATCTGGGGAAAGTTGAAATGTCAAAAATCTTTTGTTTTTCAGAGGACAAAATAACCAAGTCAAAATTGTTGGCTCAGAGATTAAGAGCACTGACTGCTCTTCCAGAGGGTTCAATTCCCAGCAACCACATGGTGGCTCACAACCATCTGTAATGAGACCTAGTACCCTCTTCTGACATGTAGGCATACATACCATTAGCACGTTGTATGCATAATAAATAAATAAATCTTTTTTTTTAAAGAGTTCTTATGGTGGTTTTCTATTTGGAAAAATCAGCTAAGTTCATCCAGTCTTATAAGATACCAGTCCATGTTTTATATATAGAACTTTGCTGTAAATTATTGGTTTAGGAGGTGGAAAGATGGTTCAGAAGTCAAGAGCAGATACTATTACAGAGATCCCAAGTTCCTTTCCCAGCAGCCATACTGGACAGCTCACATCTGCCTATAACTCCTGTTAGGAATCAGGTCTCCCGCAGGCGCTGCCCACAACCCACCTTCAGCCACTCAGTGCCCGCAGCCTCATTATCATCAGATGTCAAATGCAACACAAATACCCTTTACAAAGCCCCCACCATATAGAATGCTCTCTGTCTGTCTGTCTTTCTGTGTCTTTCTTTTGTCCCTACCCAGAGGCTACCTTGTGTGGCTTCTCTCCCCCAATAAATCTCTTGTGTGCCCTCTGTTGCATGGTGTTGTTTCTGCAACATTCCTTGCCCCACCTCCAACCTGCCGAGGTCCTATTCCTTCTACAGAAACCCTAACAATTCCAGGTCCATAGGTGCCTGCTAAACCCTCTTAGAGGCCTCTGAGGTCCATCACTCATGTAGCAAACTCACACACACATATAGACATCTAAAGAAAACTTAAAAATAAAATTTTAGAAAATGAATTGGTCCATACTATCACGGAGGCTAGGAAATCACAAGGTTTGTGATGACCGAGCTGGAGACTAGATACTGATTTCAATCTCATTTCCAAACATCTGCACAGACACACCCCGAATAATGACCTTGGCTGATTGCTGCATACCCCATTGCCGAGGCAAGTTGGCACAATAAATTAACAATCAAAATATGTCCCAGCATGGCATTAGTCATTGGAAATGCCATGCTAACAATATCTGCCCTGTTCTCAAAAAGCTCGGAGTCTAGAACAGGAAAACAAGCATGCAAACAAAATTTTACAAGGTAAGGTAAAAAATATAGAGTCATCCAAGGCACAGAGAAAGGGTGATGTAAGAATAATTAACTCCACTAGGCTGTAAGGAAGTAAGTCCAGTGCCTAATATGGAAAAAAAGAGAAAAGAAAAACAAATCTTGCTTTTTTTTCTTTATGACAGAAAGACTATATGGGTCAAATAAATTATTAACAATATTATTTATTCTCCTTCTCTATGCTTCATAGATGTCTTGACAATTCATTTGGAGTTTAATTATCTGCAAGGGAATTGTTATCATGGCCAGTGTGTAGTTCAGCAAAATGAGATTGGAAATGCTAAATGTGTTGTTTTTATTTTCAGTGAATTTCAAATCCAAGGTTACTTTCTCGATTCAAAAGTCTCTGTTCTGGTGGGCGTTGGTCTAGGCATGGTTGCACACACCTATAATGCCATCATCCGGTATGCGGAGGCAAGAAGGTCTTGAGTTCTCAGCAGGACTGCAGAAAGAGTCTGCCTCTGAGACAAAACTTAGAATAGCTTAAAGCTAAACAAAACCAAAACAATACAAACAAATAAACAAACATAGAATATTGCAAGCCCATGCCTGTCTCCACATGGTCTCATCATTCTGAAACACTCATCTCAGCCTTCTGGATTTACTCCTGGGATAGGCAATGCCACTGTGGTTTGACCTTCCTATTTCAAATGATCTTGGTACCTAGCTCTTCAACAAGAAGTGTGAGGGATGATCTGATAGACTCTAGCTCTGTCAAGGAAGAAGATTGCCACACTGCCATGGTCATACGAGGTAAGGTTCTTAAATGTAACCATGAAGACAATATGGTCTTTAATTCCAGCACTTGGGAGGCAGACACAGGCAGATCTCTGTGTGTTTGAGGCCAGCCTTGTCTGCAAGACAGGAGAGTTAGGGATGTTACACAGGAAAAAAAAATGAAGGCAATACAAGGAATGTCCAGCAAAAAAGTCAAGAACACCTATTAGACAATGTACATGTAATCTTCATGTGTTATGTTCAGTTCGTGAGGACACCAAAAGACCACCATGGAGACAGACTCACCGAAATGTAAAAGCAAGGTTTACTGTGTGCACAATACAAGCTGGCAGGGACCTCTCTAAAGCAACTGGCACAGCAGTGGCATGAGGAGATACCCCACCCTTCTAGAGGGCATTATTTAAAGGCAAAACCCAGAAAAGTTACATTAGCAGGGTGTGTGCTGGCAGGTGATCCTATCTACAACGGTTGGAACGTTAGGAATTTCCTTTCGATGGTCTGTTCTTGGGTGGTGCATGGGTAGTCTCCCTTTGTGGTCTTTATTGGAACCAAGTACTGCCTCAGATAGACTTACTGAGACTCAGGCCTCTATTGAGCTTGTCATGGCTGGGTCATACACATGTACAGTCATGCTTTGGAAAACTGTCTCGTAGATACAGTGATGGAAGCAATAACTGAAGGAAAATTTCAAAAGGAGTCAAATATGCCTGAAAATGAGTGATGGTATCAAGTGCAGCTGCTGTTCCTAAGATATCTCATTGTATTTCCACCTTTCTGGACTTTGAGAATTGAGGATCCCCATGGACGGTGCTGGTCTTGCCTGCTGCTCAGTCGCTCTCCCTGTCGTTCTGTCCCTAAGTGCAGAAGAGCCACCTAAGAGCCGTTCCCCACCACCCAGGAAAGCAGACACTGTCAACTCAGCAAATTTGTTTTAACCTTGAAAAGGTGTTAACATTACCTTTTGTTAATCCTCTCCCACACAATCTGTAGTTACACCGCTCACTCATGAACATACACGGATATCAACATAGACGGATATAAAAGTACATTTTGTGACAGGAAGGAAAAAAGCAATCAACACCTGGTCCAAATGAGTAGCCGATGCCTGCAGAGACTGGCAGTGGGGAAAAGGTGTGGCTGGTGAGAAGGATGGTGAAGAAATCTGGGTCTGTGTCCCCACACCCAGCCACCTGCTGTGACGGGACCGTTCTAACTCTTGCTTGTCATTTCGAGCCAGTGATCTTTTCATTCCCTGGCCAGTTCTCAGCATGTAAGCCTCTGAGATGATGCTATTAGTCTCTTTCCTGTAAGCCACTGAGATGGTGCTATTATAGTCTCCTTTTCCAGCCTACTAGACGAGGCTGCCTGGGACTGCCCAGCAGAGGTGGAAACCTGGAAGAAAGTCCAAGCATTCTAACTTTCCTGGGCTCTCTCTGGCTCTTTTTTATGCTCTAAGTACCTCAGTAAGGGTCCTGGGGTGGGCGATGAATATCGAAAGATTATCATGCTGATGCTAACAAGATTAAAAATCGTATTGCCATTTTATTTCATGTATATGTTTGTGGCTTGTGTGTGTGTGTGGTGCCCAGGGAAGTGAGAAGTGAGCCTAGATCTCCTGGGACTGGAGTTTAGACTGTTGTGGGCCACCATGAGTGCTGAGACTAGAACCCAGATCCACTAAAAGAGACGTCAGTGCTTGGAATCACTGAGTCATCTCTCCAGACCCCTCAGAGAGTTTTGTGAGGGACATAGCATTTTAATCACCAGAACACAGGAAATAGTCAACAAGGGCAAGTGGGAGAAACTTCTGCTTAAGAGATGATCAGCATCGGGCACTGGAAAATACTTGGAAAATGACTCTACAAACCTTCAGTTTAATTGTATTTATTCTTAGAAATTAAAAAAAAATAGAAGGCAGAGGAAGAACACAAACAAGCACTTCCTTTCCAGGAAGCAATTGATGGCAGCTGCAAACACTGTGCTCAGCTCAGATTCATGAAAAATACCCCCACCCCACGCTTTTCAAAAGTAGCCCTTAATGCTAACAGTGTCTTTCTTATGCAAGCAAGTCAATGGCAAATTCATGCTTAGAAAACTGGGTCCTTTGTGAGGTCTGGAGTCAAACTTTTGACTCTGGTAAATGAATCCTTAGGGGATGACCTTAAATTTATTGAAGCCAGGGGGAAGAAATTAAGAACTATATTAACAATATAAATGATCGTTTTTCAAGCTCCATATGTCTTAGCTTAATTTCTATGACTTATTTTATGGACTACATCTTGATATATCGTGTTAATATCACGACTGTCCTGGTCCTTGGTTTCTATGTGATCTGTCACTTCTGTTTAAAATGTTTCTGTGAAACTCGCTTACTCACCGAACTTCTCTGAGAATGTTTTTGGTCTGAAACTTGGAAGTAATAATATCCTCCTGACAGCTATGGGGGATTTTAAAGAAATAATAACGGCAGAAATATTGAGTGAATTGTTTTGGCAGTCCATAAATATTAGGAGAGCAATAACCTAATAGCTTGCTTCTAATTCTGTAGTTTGTCAAGAGCACATTCCTAAGAAGTATTTAACATTTTATCTTCCTGATGACAAAATCAAGTGGTCAAATTTTTTTTTGCTTGTTTGTTTTGAGACAGGGCTTCTCTGTGTAGCTCTGTCTGTCCTGGAACTCCTTCTGGAGAGGAAGCTGGCCTTGATCTGCCTGCCTCTGCTTCCCGAGTGCTGGGATTAAAGGCATGCACTTCTACCTCCTGGCAAGTAAAATGTCTTTAATAACTTGTTGTAAGATGTGTGTCTTGACTTCTTTGGGTGGTACCTTAGATCCTACTTTTAATTTAAGGGTTCTTATAACTAGAGGGAAAAATCATGATTAAAGGCAAATTAACATAAAAAGAAAATAAATTTTATTAATGAAGAAAATTTAAGGGTAAATGTTAATTATTTTAAACCTTGAGTTCCAGGAGTGTAGGTGTAAACCCAAAATGTTTGGATAAAGAAAAGGAGAGAGAAGTATTTTATTTTTTCCTCCAGAGATGTTGAAGTTCTTTTGCAGTCTTCTTGTGACCAGAAACACAGCAATGTTGGAAACCAAGGGCAAATCCTACCCTGGGAACGGTCGGTTTTTACCTCCCGATAATCCTCTTTTTCTTAATTCTTGTGATGAAATGCTGAGTCCCACTATTTCCTGGATAGGAGGCTGTCGGGCATAGAGAGAATTTGTTTAGACAGGCAAACTGGCAAGCTGTTGAAACTCTTGGGTAAAAATGCATTAGCATTTCCCATTGCTGCTATCTCATTAATTTGAAGAAATGCAAGTTGCTAGTTTGAGTCTGATCATTAAAAGGCTTTTAGTGAATCTCTGTGTGCTATTCTGGTAAAACAAAACAACAAAATCCACAAGTGTTGTTTCAAGGTGTAATACCAGGCAAGTTTTATAAAGGCATCTGTGCATCCGCTAAGTCCACAGAAGCCCTCCTGTTCCCTTTGCCTATTGGTGGAGGGAATTGCAGAAACATGCTAGCCTGTGCTGTAGGCTAGAAAAACCTGGAAGCACCAGGGAAGGTAACCAGTTCAGGTCTGGTTCAGATCAAAGGAGTCTGGTGGAATTAACTGCTGGGTGGGGATCTGGGAGGGGGGGCTGGGAGGCAGTGTTTTTTTAAAGCACTTTTGAGAGGGGCAACTGACAAGCACCCCCTTCTACTGAAGGGGAAAGGCAGGGTTCAGGATATTTAACACTCATTAGGCCTGGAGACTGAACAGATCTCTTAAGAAATGCAGATTTATCCATGTGAGGGAAGGAGATAATGCCTTAAACATGTTGCATAATTTGAAACACGTTGAATGCAGTTTTTGAAAGAAACTTTGATTTAATAAACGCTAACCAAAATGGCATCTAAAGCGAGGGGGGGGGGGGAATGGGTGGGAGATGACTACTTTCATTTCTTTGTGTGCCCGTCTTTTGCTATAGTTACCAAAACTTCTCTTAAAGGGATGCAGCATCACTTTACCAGTGACTTTCAAGAGAAGAAAATGACCCTCAAACAGTCTCAAGCAGCCAGGTGGTGGTAAAACACACTTAATCTCAGCACTTGGTAGGCAGAGGCAGATGGATCCCTGTGAGTTTGAGGCCAGGCTAGTCTACAGAGCAGATTCCAGGACAGCCAGGGCTGTGACAAAGAGAAACCCTGTCCCCTGCCTCAAAAAACCAACCAACCAACTAAACAAACAAAAAGCAGTCACAAGCAAAGACTCAGGTGTGAGTGGGCTTCTTCTGAGACTTGTGCCTGTCCATCTGTGTGCTGAAACTGATAGTCTCCTGGAGAAAGGAGCACTGTGGACAGGCCCTTGTTAGGTAGCGACCCTGCAGAGCCTCTTGTCAAATGATAAACTGTCTAACTTTTCTTGGAGAGATTATTACTGGATGGCAGGAGAAAGTCTCAAACAATTTCATTTTTTCAAACAATCATGTTTCTCAGCGTTTTGAAAGGATGGTGTTATCTTCATAAACATGGTACTAGACTTCCAAATGACTCTGAAACTCCTTTTTTTCTCTCTCACTCTTAAAGCTATGCTCCCAGGATCAAGTGATTGTTCACTTTTTTCTTCTAGGAAGGGCAAGTCCCAAGATCTCTGCAGTTCTAATAGCCTTGACCATTCTCTCTTAAATGTCATTCTGTTGACATTTTGGTAATGTCTGTGAAGCAATTCATGAGACCAATGACTTTGCTATTGGCATAGAAAGAAAGGCTGATCAATAACACAGCTGTGACAGGTGCACTGAGTAGGCAGGGTACCCCCACCTGCCTGTCAGGGATGGTGGCACTCAGGAAGAGCGGCTATGTCTGATGTATCCCGATTTCTGCTTAGTAATATGCCATGTTGCTGGGGTGCTTTACAAGGCAGAGGTGATCCAGGAGTCTAGACAGTTCTGTCACCGTGAGGCTAAATCCTAGGTGCTGACTCTGACCTGGTCAACCAACCCTTCAGGCCTTATCCCAAGACCTGCTGAATCAGCCTGAGTCAGCAGTCTGCGCTTTGACCCGTCTTTCAGGTACATGTGACACACGCTAAGATTGAAAACTACTGCTCTGGATTGAAGCCCAGAGCAAGGGCATTTACTCATCTTTAGACAGCCATAAAGACTTCAAAGAAGTGTCACAAATTTAAATAGAAATCTGACAAAAGGGAGGCAGAGGAGGGAGGCAAATGGCAACAGCGACTATAACATACAAAGAGCAAGAAGTGTATGAAGTGTGTGTACTTTAAAGTATATATTTTTGAGAACAGAATATAAAGTGTGGAGGCAAAATAGGGCCAAGATGGGAAAGTGGGGGGGCAAGTTTTTGCAGCCCTTTTGTGACTATGGGCTTAGCATCTTTGACAGGCCTCTTCAATGAGCAGAGTGGGCAGTTTAAAGAGGGACCAAAAGTGAGGCTGTAAAAGTCAGGATGGAACTATAAAGGAGGGGCTGGGTTCAGTAGGGCTTTATGAGGTATAATTAGCAGGTGCTCAGTTGAAGGAAGCAGAATAATAAGATGACTATCAGCTGTCAGAGCGAGTGAGGAAGGATACTTTCTAACCAGAAGTGATGTAAAACCCAGGAGAGTACGTGCTCATGGTCACATACGCGTCTAAACATGTTGAGCTGGACATGTTATGGGATGGCCCAACAGAGACAATTTCCTTCTTTTTTTCTTTTCCTTTCTTTCATTCTCTTTCTTTCTTTCTTTCTTTCTTTCTTTCTTTCTTTCCTTCCTTCCTTCCTTCCTTCCTTCCTTCCTTCCTTCCTTCCTTCTTTCCTTCCTTCCATCCTTTCTTTCTTTTTTCGAGACAGGATTTCTTTCTGTAGTCCTGACTGTCCTGGAACTCACTCTGTAGACCAGTCTGGCCTTGAACTTGGAGATCTGCCTGCCTTTGCCTCCTCAGCGCTGGGCTTAAAGGAGACAGTTTCAATAGAAGCTTAAATGTTTGTTTTTGAGTCTGTCGAGGAGAACAGGCTGGGGGTTACGCAGTATATGTGGAAATGGGAGAGGAGAAACTCCTTTGAGCACAGCATGAGGCTGTGAAGGTTCTGTGTTTCCTAATAACATTGACTTAATGCATTCTCTTAACTATCCAATCAAACTCTTGAGACTTTTCCCAGGGAAAGCCAGTCAGAAGGAAACTGTTCTTGCAGCCTGTTTTGTTGCTCTGTGAAAGGCCTTTCCTCCCACATCTGTGGATCTGGGTAAGGAACACCCGTGGGGATTCCTAGCTGCCAGGAGCTACCAGAAACCCTAAGAACAGTAATTGAATAGTATTCACTTATAGGTTGTGAATGGAATGCCCAAAGACTGCTGGATAATATAACACTAAGTAAGCGTTTGGTGTTTCAGTTTTCTGAGTACAACCTAAATCTTTTACTTTAATTCTCTCTCCTTGGTCCTTTGCTTTCTCCACTTGTCCTACGATGTGTCTCTTGTCCCAGTTAATGAGAAACAGCAAAGCAGGCCCATCTTACCTTTCTGCTCAGATCCCTTTAAAGTTCTGCATCCAATCATGGAGTCTCTTTGTGCATACTAAGGTATAGTAGAGTGTACAGTGTTTCCTGCTGTGTATTTTGCAAGTTCATGTGTAAATCACACTTTATGAAACCATGGTTTTGAATCCAGGCTGTGCTGTTATGAATTATATGACCTGAGCATCACTGTTTTGACTTCAGCTATAAAAGGGTAATGACTCTTATTGGGTAGAATAACAAATTGGGGTTAAAAAAATTGGATTCTGAAGAGCCATTAAAGCAAGTGCCCTGTACACAGCAGATTGTTCCAATTTTAATAAAGGCCGAGATCTGTGGGAAGTGGTCATGAGGACAGATGGAACGTAAGGTTATTGAACCAACGTACGACACTTAACTAGCTGAAGGAAAAAGGAAAAAGAAAAAAGATCAGTCCTCCCTTCAGAAAACAAGCTTGTCTGCGGTTGGAAGGAGATAGTTCGATAAACTCTTAGAATGTGAGGTGAGATGCCTCTTTCCCCAACAGTATTTTGAGTAAAACCATATGGTCGTTAAACTGCCTCCCTCTGAGGGTGGGGCAAGTTGAAAGGGGGACTTCTCATTTGCTAAGCGCTTGGTACAGAGCTAAGCAGAGGATTAATGGCTGGCTTTTTACCTTCTCCATCCTGCCCCATGTGGAGATAGCTTCTCCTCTAAATGAATGCCAAATGGAACATTTCAGACATATTAAATGTGGTGATTAATACTGATTGTTGACTTCAGAATAGAGATCCACAGAGGCTCATATATGGTGGAATTTTTAGACTGGGTTAACTGAGATGATGTTGTGTGAGGCTTTCCCTGGGATAGCACAAACCAAGGTCTATTTACTCCATATAGGAAACTAACAACCCACCAAAGTAAGGAAATTGCCAAAGTCCAACTCGGCCACCCAATGCATTTATTTGGCTTTCTTGTGG
Organism: Myodes glareolus; assembly: GCF_982192425.1. Lineage (NCBI taxonomy): Eukaryota > Metazoa > Chordata > Mammalia > Rodentia > Cricetidae > Myodes > Myodes glareolus. The sequence goes on from NC_142026.1 coordinate 100,917,259, forward strand.
AGTATGGGTAAAGGGTTACTTCCAGGGGAACAAAATGACTCAAAGGCAGTTGTGTCACCAAAAGTTCATGCCAGCATGGGAGGTGGCTTCTGAAAACCTGGAACCACAATCCTCTAACATTTAAAAGTCTTTCTCGAGGAATGATTCCTGCTGAGCATCCTAGCTCTCCTGTGCTCACATTCCCTGCCTGTCCCTTCCCTGTCTCTCCGTCTATCTCGGCCCCTGTCTATCTGTCTCTTTGTCCCTATCTTGCTGTCTATCTCTGTCTATGTCTAACTGTCTCTGGGCTTCTCTCTCGCTGTCTCTTTGTCTCTGTTTCTGTATCTCTTTCTATTACTCTGAGACAAGTCTTTGCCGTGTAGCTCAGGCAGGCTTGGAGCTCTCCACATAGTACAGGTTGGTCTTGATCTTGTGACAATCCTTCCTTTGGCTCTTGAGGACTGGGAATGAATACAGAAAAGACCAAACCTAATGTGCCAATATTCTCTTCAATAGATAAGTAACAAAAATTCTGTCTCTGCTTTATAGATTTATATTTTTTTACTAAAATATATGAAATTACAAAATGGCTATATGGGCTTTTATTTTTAAAATGTTTCTGAATATTAGCATTTTCTCCCAGATTGCTTTTTTTCTTTAAGTAATAGCAATACCTTCTCACCATTTCCCTTCCTGTCTGCTCTATCTCCTTGTCTTCTGATCAAATCCCAGATCATCTGGTGGTGGTGGAAGGGAAAGGACTCATAATTCTGCCCGTGGAAGATGAACCCAGAGTGATGTGCACAGATGACAGACGGGAGCGAAGCATTCACTCCTGGAAGGACTAATGGGGACTCAGGAGTGAAAACATTGCTGGATTTCATTTTCAAACATGAAGATAGATACATTTAATCTGCAGAAGGGAATGTGGATGAGTTTCAGAACTAGAGATTTTTCCAAACTCACTCTAGGTTCATTGCAAAAAATGACAAACTACTCACTATAAGCCAGGGCTTAAATCATTGCTAACCAGAAGCCCATCCGAGGAAAAGTCTGTTCTGGAATGTGTGCTGTTTGTCCTCCCACAAATCACTGTGAAGATGTGAGCTAGAAGTCAACTGGAGGCATACTGCTTATAAATTCCCTGCATTCTATCCTCCACCTTCTCTTGAATCAACTGTAGAACTGGTTTTGGATTCACGCCCATGAAGCGGTAGCATGGGATAGATACCTGCTTTACTTTTAATTAAGGAACACACATCCACTAGGGAACTGAGTAGTTCTAGGATGTGCTGATCAGTGGTTATTGGTCATAGATTTCCTTTTCATCATAATTAGCTTGTGGTAAAAAGAACCGACTTTATGTACTGTAGACTACTGTCCTAAGTTGATCTACTTTTATTTGTTTTTTTCCCATAAGAATTATAGAAGAAACTGAGGGGGTAGAGGAAGCAGGAACCTTGCTTAATCATTAGCAGGCTTCTTTAATATAAATATCCTGTTTAAATATATAAACAACAATACTATATTTTAAGTCATACAATCAGGAGAGAATACATCTTGGCACTGCCACTCTTTGTGTGTTTTTTTAAATTTATACCACTACTTATGCAATAAGTTGGGTTGTGCTTTTCAAAACAATTTAAGTCCAAGGACTAGCGCCCAACACTTAACACATAAGACCTTTGGAAATTGGGTCTTTGTAGATGTAGTGAAGAGTCCTAAAGTCACCATGAATTTAGAACAGATCCAGAATCCAGTTACTGCTGTCTTTATGAGAAAGAAGAGGAAAAATAGGGGAAGAAATAGAAGGAAAGAACAGTAGGGGCTGAAGGATAACCTGGGCCACCCACCAAGGAGCACCAGTGTGTGGCCCAAAGCAGAAAAAAGAGGGAAGGTCAGGCCTCTTTAGCCTTGGGAATTTCCATGGTTTGGCTAATACATAGGACTACTGTAACTTTGAACTTAAGAGACAGATTTCTATTATTTAAAGCCACTGAAAATCATTGTGATTTGCTAGCTAAGAAATGAATTTACCTGTGATTGCAGAGATGTTCTATGTCTGCATTGCTTAACACACTCACCACTCTCTATGATGTAGAAGGGTCATCTGTCTATGTGTTACTCTCATTGGTTAATAAAGAAACTGCTTGGCCTAATAGGTCAGAACATCGGTGGGTGGAGTAGACAGAACAGAATGCTGAGAAGAAGGCAATGAGGCAGACACTATGGATCCAGCCGGCTGGTCAGACATGTTGACTCTTTCCCGGGAAGCTACAACCTCATGGTGACATATAGATTATTAGAAATGGGTTGAATCATTATGTGAGAGGTAGTCAATAAGAGGCTACAGATAACGGGCCAGGGAGTGTTTAAATGAATACAGTTTCTGTGTAATTATTTTGGGGGTAAGCTAGCCAGGATCTGGGCGAGAATGCAGCCCGCTGCTCCTTCAACATCCCTGCTCAACCTGCATATGGCTCCTGAGCAACTGAGACATGAACAATGAGAGGAAGAATTTTCTTGGATTCCCAAGGGAGGATCTATTGGAGTGTATTATTGCAAAGGACCCTGGGGAAGAGAAATGGTACATAATGAGGCAGTGACATCACCCGGGAGAACAGAAACAGCTCACTGTCTTTTAACCAATCTAAATAAGAACTTGTGAGGTTTTTTTTTTTTTTTGTGAACTACTGCACAAACACATGCACACACTCTTCTGTGGTTTCTCTGAAACCTAGAAGTTAGAACCAGAACTAATCTGAAATGTAAGCACATGCCATCAGGAGGGCTAATGGATTCCAAAACCATCAACCACTCTCCTGCTTTGGATCACAGACAGGGAGGGGCATGGTGACAGCATGTGAGATAAATGCAGAGATGGCAAAATTCAGCTTTGAATGGCATCTCGTTTTCGGTAGGAGACTGTCAACAGAATTTGGGGCTGATGTGCATGTGTGTGTATTCATACATGCATGTCTGTGGGGGGGGGTGGCATGTAGTTTGAGGAGCAATGATTTATGTGCTCCCGGAAGCCCTTACAGATGACTTCCTCCCACCCTATCAAGGAAATGATGTTCTCGTGGCAGATATCATTTAGATAACATTCTACTGCCACTCGGTGAACAGTATCACCCTGATGCTTGTCTTGTATATGAGCATAGTAAGTAACAGCAGGAAACATTAAACTCAGTGTTTATCATTATAGCTCTGTTGGTCATTCAAGAGAGACTTGGGGTTTGCTGCACAGGAAGAATAGTTTATTGAACATACCTTCAATGTGACCACAGTGTTAGTAAGACCTGTGTAGTTTAATAGCATCTGATGGTCATCACAAGAAAGCATGCGAATTCATGGAGAGAGTCTAGGGTGTCAAGAAGGCTTGCCTGCAGAACTGAAGTCTCAAAAACATCTCCAAGCTTTCACTTAAGGACCATCTTCATGGGACGTATATTCCAGTGCTTATTAGTGAAAGGAGAAGCCTTTCTAAGGGACTTAAGAAATTCTAAGTCCCTTAATTCTTAAGTCCCTTAAGAATTCTAAGGGACTCGGTGTAACTAGACAAAATTCCCTCATGTTTCATGAATTCCACCACCATGACAAGTTCTCACAACGGTACTAGTGTAAGCAAATACAGAAAATGTTTCCTAGTTTACAAGGGTGACTTTTCCCAAAGTATAGATATCTCAAGAACAACTCACTGAATTTTGGAACTACCAGTTTTAGTTCAGGGTCTACTTTGCATAGGCGCAACTTTACAAACCCTGCCTTACTCCTGAGGAGTCATTAGACATCAAACCTTATTGAGTCCCATGTGCTCATGAAGAGGAATATTAATGCCCTTGATCTAGCTGCTTTGTGAAATGTTGCTGATTCTGACTAAGATGTAAGATTGTGTTTTCTGTTTGGCCTTCTCCTGGTGACAGCTCATGAGAAGTGTCAATACTAAAGTTGAAAAAATAAAAACTAAACAAACCAAAACAAAAAGGGAGACCATTCCACAATTTGCACAAGAACAAAGTTCAGTGCTGGAGAAGCCCAGCAGACGTGACAGTCTTCATGCAGTCTTCAGCACCATGTAAAAGAATGTGGGATGTGTTAGTAAGTGCTTACTGTCCAGTGCTGGGGAGTGGAGACATGTGATCTTGAAGTCCCTGACCACCCAACCTACCCTAATTGGTGAGTAAAAGTAAAAAGGTCCCAGTGAGAGACCCTGTCTCAAAAAAATTTCAAAACATAGTGGATTCTCCCAAGGAATGATACATGAAGTTGACCTCAGAAAACACACACACACGCACGCACACACATACTGTTCCTAGATCAGTTCCTGACTCATGTATTCTTAATTGAAGTAGATTGATGTTCAGAAATAAACTACCTACACAATTAAACCTTTTCAATTGCTATCAGCTGCTATTACTTACCAGTTGTTTGCCATTCAGGCATCGGCCTCATTTCCGTTTTCATTGCATCTTGTTTGTGATTAGACAGTGAGCTGCTCAAAGAAATTATAATTGTTCAACATCTAAAGGAACTTCATCCTTTAGGCCTATTTCACTTTTCTTTGGACTATTAAGTTTTTGGCGGCAGGAAGGCTTAATTTGGCAACCTCTTGCATCTTCAAAGTTTAAAAGGGAGGAAATAAATAGCAAACTACCAAAACAGAACCACACTAAAATTGAAAAAAAAGTTTTAATTCAAGAATTCTTCTTCCCAGCTCCTGGGAGGAAGACAAATTGCATTTAGGCAATGTAATAGAGTAATTGCAAACATATTCTCGACACAGCCCTCACACCCCACTGCTGGTTTGATTTTAGACAGAAGTAGCCATATGTCTGGGTTGCATCTGTACTTCTATCTGATAGCTGTTTGGTGGAGGTTCAGATTGGCTGCCTGGAGTCTTCTATTGAATTTATCTCTGTATTTCAAAAGTGGTTATTTTTCTTAAACTTTTGCATTGAAAATAGTGTGAACGACCTAGTATTCCACAAATGGTGGTAAGAAAAGCAGTCGATATTCCAGCTTAGGAAACTGGAGTTCACAGTCGTGAAGCTTCTTATGTTATGGACTGATTTTGTTCTCTTGAAATGCTGGCTTCTTTTTTTTTACAGTATAGCATACCTTTGGCTCTCTTTCCGTGTCTCTGAATCTCAACCTGTTTTTCCCCCTTCATTTCATAGAAAAAATATTTGCATAAATGTGTGTGTGTGCATGTGTGATGTATGCACACACATGTTCAGAGAAAAATGTCAAGTGTCCTCTTCCATCTGAAATTTATCTTATATTTATAAAGATCAGCCATTCTGAAGTATAGTTTTAATTATACCACTTCTTAAGCACCTTAAACACTTATCGATTTGTGTTGTATAAAGTTCAGTATCTTCACTGTAGCTTCGAAGTATAACCAAATATAGGTTTGACACATATCATCCCAACACAGTAATCTCTCCTTCATCCAAACGGAGATGGTTGGCATACTTGGGACAAATTGTGATATCCTAGCAATTTTCCTCCATCGTTGCTGTTTCCTTCATGAAAGATTTTCTACCACTGGACAGCCTGTCGAAATGCCTCTTGCTTTTCAAACACTGCACACATGCCTGGCACCTTTTCTCATACACTAGCCAGGCACAGTCCCTTCTGCTTTTTCAACCCTTTTCTTCTGGTATCTCTGTACCTGAATGCTCTCATGGCATTTATGTTGCTTGTCTGTACACTTCGGCTATTTGGGGACATACTTATTTTAGTTCAATACTTAAAATTAGACATAAAACAAAGCAAAATCTGTCTCCTGTAGTCTCCGAAGGAAAGCGTTGGCGTGCACATACTTGTCCTTGAAGTAGCGTGCAGCAGACAGGAGGCAGTGAAAGGTCCTGCAATTCCTTCCAGGTCTACCCAACATCAATGACGATTGGCACAGGCACATTTAGTGCTTTCTTCAACAGTTTATTTCATGCATAAAAATATTCATTTTCAAAATCTAGATGTCAAAATGAAAGATTTCCCTGAAAACACATACAAATATGATACAGACTGAGTAGGTTATATTTAAGAATATATATGTATGTATATATATATTTACATATACATATACACACATATACATACATTCATGTAACAACAATTAGTAAAAAAAGAGACCATGAATTTGAAAGGGACCATGCAGGGATAAATGGGAGAGTTTAGAGAGGGGAAAGGGAAGGGGGAAATGATATAATAATCATATTACAATTTCAAAAATAAAGGAGATAATTAAAATGTTAATTAAAAATTAATTAATTTTAATTGAATGGAAATGAAGCTGACTTTACTTATATGCTCAGAGACAGATTTTGCCTCCACATTTAGAATGTGGTGAAAACTCGAGAATGATTACTTGGGGGTTTTTCCTTCCCATTTCCCTTGTGTCAGATAACTTTGCTTCATTTTTATTGCTAAGTAGGGGACCAATATGATCTGCATCAAGTGGGATTGTTAAATTTTCTTAAAGTAATTCACAGAAAGACCCAGAAAAGTGCCTGGCACAGTGTGTTACCTGGTAGGTAATAGGGACCATTGCCAAGGGACACATGCGAGTCTGGAAGGGAGCCAAAGATGGCTGACAGGCGTGTATCAGGAGCCAGGCACAGCTCTGCCTTATGTCCTGTCTTTCCCTCAGTCTGCCTCGATCCCGTGGATCTATGTGAAAGGAACTGAAGTGAAGGTGTCTGTTTCCCTCTTCATCTACCCATCATCACTGTGTGTTTAGTTGTAAGGTTTATTGTCTGTCTCATTTGTGGTAGCCTGAATCAGGGTCTATATTACTGGTTCCTATGAAAAATGACTTCAATCTGCTTACTCTGGTTTCTCAGCCTGGGGCACAAAGCTTTGTGCATGGTAGACACCTGAAAAGTTTTTGTTGGGTGTGTCAGATGAGAATTATCTACTGAGATATGGTTAAATTTTTTCACTGCTAGAAGATAGCCCAGGAAAGGGCTCCTTTTTAAGAGCAACTAACCTGTAGTTTTTTTTTTCACATCAAATATAAGTTGTCTTTCATTTTGTACTAATTAAGGTTTATGTTTGTTTATTTTTTTAGTGTGTGTGTGCATTTTAAATCAGTGTAATAAAGTAATAAGTAACTAAGGTAATAAATGGGGAGAGTGGAACAGCTCATCTGTTAAAAGCACTGGGTGCTTTTGCAGAGGACTCAGGTTTGAACCCCAGCACCCACGTGATAGCTCACAACCATCTGTAACTCCGGTTCCAGTTATCCAGTACCCTCCTCTGACCTCCACTGGTACCAGACACACATACATGCATGCTAACGATCCTTATACACAAAATAATTTGAAAGTAAATTTTTATTAATATGCAATAGCTACAGAAACAGTTTACCTTACCTGCATGCAAACTATCAAATGCTGTCAAGTGACATCAATCAGAGCAAAAGACTCTGCTTTTTAAGAGAATGAAATGACTATTTCCCTAGGCACCATGTGGTCTTTTTGATTGGAGCCTAGTGGAGTTAAAGTTCATTCCTGGGAAAACTGGTGCCCAACGTGGGGAAGATTTGAATGAAGTCCGGAGTTTAGTTCATTGCAGTGTGCACCAGTGTTGTCTTCTCAGCTTTGTTGGTAGCACCATGGTTATGACAGACAGCGGTTTTAGGGGAAATTGGGTGCCGAGCTCCCAGATATTTCTTGTACTGTTCTTCCAACCTTTTGGTATCCATTTTATTCATATTGAAATGAAAAACTGATTTAAAACCCTTGCGAGAAGCCTAAAATATGAACTTTCCGATGGGAGCTCTGTTTTCAAGTGCAAGCACAAAACTGTTTCCCGAGTCAAGAGTGCCCTTGGGGGTGAGGCACAGGCATGCTGTTCTAGGCTGCCTACCCTAGCCAAGATCCATCCTTCTAGCCTTTCACTGCCATGACCAAGGTGATCAAGAAATGACACAGTAGCTCTAAGTACAGTTCCGAGGCAAACATGTCTTCTGAGGCTCTGGTTCTATTCTCCAGATCCTTTTATTTTTTGTTACAAGGGTTGTTTCTAAGAAATCCATTCTAGACATTATTGATTTTTTTATGATTTCAGAATGTTACATGATAAACCACTATCATGACAACAAATCCCAAATGACGCGCACTTATACTGGTCTCCATGACAAGGCCTTAGATTTAGGGGTCCCTGACTGAGATGTGGATGTCTGTAGCCATTTGGTGGATGATGAGTGTTAGGAAAAATCTTAAGATGAGCTGCTCCACCATCGCAAAAGAACTTCAATCAGACCAGATTAAACCAAATTAAATGCCCATGTTTAATAGACCGCACAGTCCTGGGTGACAAGAGAGCATGGAGAGGGAAAGACAGAGGGAATGCACAGGTAAACCCAAAACCACCCTAAATACCCTGTGGGAGTGGTCAGCGCTTGGCAGGCTGGGAATTGGAGTCCAAGCGCAGAGAGCTTGGCAGGCTGGGAGTGACATTTCCAACTCAATATTACAATGAGAGCTACGCGCCCTGCTGTCTTCAGTGTGGGTCAGGTGTGCACAGGGCCACACTTTCACACTTTCTCTGTCAAGTTGTTTGTATACAATACATGGTTTTGAGAAGAGCTGAAAAATTATATAGTGGGGGAATAAAAAAAAAAGTAAATAAGGCAAAAGCTCTCCAGAAAAAGGTAAACTGAGACAACCACTCATCAACTTTAAAGACTCGGGCCAATATATTCCAAATAACCTTACTGCACACAGCAATCAGAAACCTCTTCAATTCTTAGCGGCTGCCGCTGGCTCCCTAAACTCTTGGGAACCTTACTTCCGGCCTGAACAGCTGCAGCTGTGACCACAGGCCACTTCCTTTTCTCATTATGTTGCCTACCTATTTGTAACAATATCCTTTATTGTTTTCCTAACCACAAACAGCACTGTGGGGGGAAAGCAATTCCTGCCCTCTTATTTATTTCAATATGACAGATGAAAAAAAAAGAGTGGGGGGTTGGGGGAAAGAAAAGGAAAGAAACAGCCCGTTTTTTGCCTCCACTCTTTGATGCTACTATTTCAAAGCACATTTGCTCCCCTCTGGGGTTTGTTTTGTGGTATAATGGGACCACTGAACTTCCACATGATTTGCAGTGTATCGGGAAGAACAAAATTATTTATACTTTTGAAAAAAGTCAGTATGGGTGTGCAAAATGTAATATCTAATTATTCTGTCCTTAGATTCAGGCTATCGATTTAAACGTCCAAAACATTCCTACTTGACTCGTTTTTTTTTCTGGAATCCCTGCTTGTTTTCACTTAAAATATGGCGAAGAGAGGTGCATTATTTTAAGTCTTATGAGCTTTCAGGTGCCCCCAAGAGATGTATTGCTGTTAAGCCGTTGATAGATTTGCTTGTTGGACAAATTGCTGAACAACTTCCAGCTCTTGGATAGGTGGAATCATACTTTCCTTTTCGTGAAATGTTTCTCAGACAACATTAATGAAAAGTAAAATAAAATTATAGGAAGGTTCATGAAAAATCAGTTAGCCCTGCATCTAACATGTAAAAATCTCAAATTGAGGCAGAGACAGCTTATCTGGAGTTTTGTGGGCAATTTCCCCGGGCTGCCGTTCATCTTGTTGCCATGGCTCCCAGAGCCCTTCAGCTCTATTCCTTTCTAATTTCTCTCATATTTCCCTCTCCTATGTCCTCTTTCTTCCATTTCTCTAGACGCACTCACGGTAAAGTGGCAAAGACAGAAAGTGGAATGCATCCCTTTTTATTCTCTGTCTCTGCATTATTTTATTTTTTTGCACAGCAGAAGTTCCAGAGATGGAATCTGGTACAATTGCTCAGCTAATTTCTGTTATTTTGGGTTGGTTTTGTCTGGATAATGCCACTGGTTGCTCAAATTTCTTAAGCTTGGCTGCAAGCTTGAAGAATTTTAAGTGCCTTGTGTGAATACATCGCACACTTCCTCCTCTCAGCGCTTAGACAATATTTGGTCTAGCTTGTCCTTAATATGCCGTTTAAGATGCAGATATACATTTGCTAACACTTATCACCCTTGTTCACACTTGGCTGAAAAATATGCGCAAAAGATTAGCTTACTTCCCCACGTTGATGAAATTTCATTGTTCAATGTAAGGTATTCATCTAGGACACCCTGTCTCTTGCTGGACATTTCTTTAAAAAGACAACCCATTTTTTTTTTTGTTTTTACAGTCTGTTGGGGTATACTTTTTCCAGTAAGTGTCGTTGGTTCGTTCTAGCTCTTAGTTCATTTCCTTTCTCTTTCTTTACTCTCTGTTTTTCTTTTTCTTTTTCTTTTTTTTGTTTGTTTGTTTGTTTTTGGTGGGGAGAGGTTACACTTCGATGCCTTTTTTCTTGCATATAATATTATTAATATAAAATAGCTTCATAATAAAGACATAGAAACCTGAAATATGTACACAATAGGCTTGAATTTCACCTTTGTATATCCAATGTTGGTTGATGTTCTCTGTACTCTATAAGAGGAAGGTGCCAATATATTGTGTTTGATGATTATATACCTGTGTGCCAGGAACAAATTTTAAAAAAGTTTTCTGCTCATGAATTCAGGATTGTTCAACACAGTGTTGACTTAGATTAAAACAAGCCAGGTGTGGTGGTCAGAAGCAGGGGCATTCTGAGGTTAAAGACGTCTTAGCTACAGGATGAGCTTGAGGCTGACTTGAACTCCTCACTTCTAGCTCAGACAAACAAACAACAAACAAGCTAAATGATTTTGCAGCAATTGACGGAAGTGATGCAACTCTGACAGTAAATGGTCCCCCAGAGGCTGGGATGCAGCTCATGCAGAAAATTCCTGTGGCACAAGTGTGATAACCTTGGATCTCCAGCACCAAGTGAGAAGCCAAGCTCGACAGAGTGTGATGTGGGAGAATTATCTGTATTCTGTCAATCACGTATTTTAATAAAAACGCTGATTGGCCAGGCAGGAAGTATAGGTGGGTCAACCAGACAGGAAGTAGAGGCGGGGCGATGAGAACAGGAATATTCTGGGAAGCAGGAAGCTCCCTCCACCATTCCTGCCCAGATCACCAAAGAAGCAACATGTGAGCTGTCACTCTGAGAAAAGTACTGAGCCGTGTGGCTAACATAGATAATGATAATGGATTAATATAAGTTACAAGGACTAATAAGAAGCCTGACCTAATGGGTCAATCAGTTTATAATCTTATGGAGTCCTGTGTGTGATTTTCTTTGAGACTTGCCGATTGTGGGGTACCGGGCGGGACAAAAACCCCAAACAAGCTGGTCCCTCATGTTACAAGAGTGCCCTTGTAATTCCAGAGTGAGGGGAAAGGGATGCGCAACAGAGACAGAGGATCCCTTGGGCTTGTTTATCAGCCAGTTACCCTAATCTGGAAGCCCCAAGTCTCAGAGACTCTGCCTCAAACAACAGCAACAACACCAACAACAAGAACAAACAACATATACATATACACACAAAACCAAAAAATAACAACAACAACAAAAAGCAAACTTAAATTCGAACTGGTTGGTTCCTGAGAAATAACATTCAAGGTTGACTTCTGCCTTCTGCGTGCGTGCGCACACACACACACACACACACACACACACACACACACACGAAGAACAAAAGAGAAAAATGGCTCTGGGTGCCCTCCATAGATGTCCAACAAGAAGACTAAAACTAGAAGGGAGGCTTTGGCACCCAGGGCTCTTTGTGTGTGTGAGAGGTGGGGTGAGGGGGTGGGTGGAGTGGGGAAAGTGTTTTGCCATCATGTATGTATATGCACCATGTGAGTGTGAGCCCTCTCTCCAGCCCATACTCAGTGGTTTTAGAAGGTATGCACGTATCTTAGTAGAGCTGTGACATGAGGCTGTTGTGCTTCCTCAATTGCCTTTGCATCACAAGACTAACCATTCAGCTAGATGACATTTGTCATGCTGTCTAACCCTGAAGAACAGCCACTCTATCAGGACCCAGCTAATGACCCAATGCCCATGAACTGAAATGTTGGAGTCTCCCGATTGTTCCAAGTATGATTTTCCACGGCACCGCTAGCCTTACTGAAGTGTAAATACCCAAAACAAAAGACTGAGCAACCAAGTGGAGACTAGGAAGAAAAGAAGGACTAAGCATAAGGTACATGTGCCAGAGATCACAGCAACCTCACAAGAAGGTCTTTGCACGTGGTTCTTACGGCTTCCTGTAAACTTAGCTGTAGAAATATGGTCCAGGAAGGAGGATTTGATTAGATCAGACAGACACTGAATTGGCAGCTACTGCATTGGGCACATGTGATAGAGTTATATCTGCAAACCCCCATGGAAGGCTAATGAACTGAGTGAGAATGATCACATAGGGAAGTTATACAATTTCTAAGCATTTCATTCTAAGTGCTGAAGTGATCTACCTAACGCAAAGGGAATCTGTGTTCTCTCAGGAAACGGGTCTTAACATTCTCATAGGTATGACATATTACTATTTTTTTTTCATGCAGGACAATGCTGAAAGTTTGGTCATGTAACTGGAGAACCTAAAAAACACATATACTGTAGATTTTTCAGGACTACTTGAGTATCTTATGGCCTTTGTTAAAAGGAAAAAAAATAACTACTTCTTGTACATTCATAAGCTGATAGCCATTATCTTTGAAGGTTAGAAAATGCAAACAGACCAAATCATACATCTACATTCCAAACTGTTTACTCTCTTATCAAATCAAACAAAATGAGATCCCTGGCTGGCTCGCTGACATTTTCTAGCCAACTATCATCTTTTATTCTGAATTTTACCAAGGTCTTAGAATTCGTAAGATAAGCTACAGAAAGTCAAATGTAAACCTGGGAGAGGAAAAAGAAAACAACTTTTGGTATTTTTAGGACACCTCTTCGTTCCCACCGGGCAGAGGTTGTGTAAGGTTTGGAGACGACGTGGAAGGAGAAGAGAGGTGTGGGTATTGAGACATCATAGCATGAAGCCAATTGACAGACAAGGTTCTGTGTAATAAAACAGAGCATGCCTGAGATAGAGCAAGGGAGCTCTCCCAGACCAGGTAGGCACTCTATAAATTACCTATAAAAGGCTCTGACACAGAAGGCCTAGGGTCTGGGATTGATTCCATCCCATTCCGTGTCTGTATCCTTCTCCATTTTTTTTTTTCAGGAATGCCTTTTTCTTCTCTGATGAACTGTTTCAACTTCCACCACCATTTGTGTGTCCCTGCTCTGAGTCTTTGTTCCGTGAGACAGGAACCTGGAAATATCAGTGGGTGACCTCCGGATTCAGATTCACACAGCATAATGATCATAGATACTGTAATAAAAATTATGTGCACATAGTTCTTGTCAGAATATATTACCCAGAAGGTACGTGGTATCTTGCTGCTCATGCACTGACTTTATCCTTTGCTCTGTGTGGCTGCCACACAGTACCAGGATTAATTTATCCATCCATCCATCCATTCATCCATCCATCCATCCATTCATCCATGTTTTGCGCTTTGGGGCTTCATTGCACATTTATGAATGTAATTTTGATTGAGCATCTCCTTCCAGAATACTCCAGGTTATTACAATTTAAGACTTCGTTTGGATTGCATCATTTTTTTTGGTCAATGTCTTCAACTGGAAATGTAACAGTAGGCGCTTTATCAGCAGATTTAGCATTTCTGGTTATTTAGGTTTCTTTGCTCAAGCTTATTCCAGAATGTGTGCAACCGTGCCTCACTTTCAGCAAAGGGCTTGAGATCCATTAGCAGATGTTTTTATACAGACACACGCTTGCTGAAGCAGATTGCCATTAGTATGGCCATGATTTCTGATCTTTCATCCAGAAATGTAATGGCTTTTGCTTTTTTTTTTTTATTTTCAGTCTCAGGTAAGAACTTGTAGCTGTTTCAGAGCAAAGTCGTGGCACTTTTATTACAGCCCAGAAAAGTAATTAACACAGACTATAACTGGGAACTGTGGGTCAAATAAACCCCTTCTCCCTTAAACTGCTTTCGCCAGGGTATTTTATCACAAGAGGAAATGAGCCTATGATAACAGAATTACACAAGGGGATGAACGATGGCTCAGCAGTTGAAAGCATATAGTGCTCTCGCAGAGAAGAATATGTGGTCCCAGCACACAGGTCAGATGTCACACATCCACTTGTAACTCCACTTCCATGAAGTCCAAATCCTCTTCTGACCTGCAGGCATTCATGCATTCCTGTGCACATAACCCCACGCATTCATGCACGCACGCACACACACACACACACACACACACACACACACACACACACACAATCAAAAAAAATAAGATAATAAGTCATCCAAGCCTGGTAGTAGTGGAGCATGCCTTTAGCTTCAGCATTTGAGAAGCAGAGGCAGGCAGATATCTGAGTTCAAGGCCAGCCTGGTCTACAGAATGAGTTCTGCTGGGACAACCAGAAAATAACCAGAGAAAACTTGTTGAGAAACAAGCAGACAAAAATTCTAAGAATTAACAGATTTTTCTTTCTCATGAATTTCACATCTCAAAGATTCATCCTTATCATTAAGGATACTAGCAAATTCGTGTCTGATAGTATTTTCTCTCCTCATAAATTCAGAAACATTTGCTTTTTCACTCAAATAATCATTTTATGACGTTTCCTTGTATATATAAATTATTGACCCCTGTTGCACACAGGGGACAAAGACTAAATAAAAGGTTTTTTGCTTGAATATAAGCACTGTGGTATTTCTAATAGCCATTGGACTCCGAGGCTGGACCAGTGTGTAATGGGCAGGTCAGCTGTGCATCAGGCTGTGTCACACGCAGGGATGCTTCCCATCTCGGGAAAGATGGAGCTGAGCACTCAAAAATCTCATAATGCTGCTTGGACCAGCGGATGATGGAAAGTTACGAACTGTCTGTTTCTGAAAAAATTTTCTGTTGCTGTTTTCAAAGTGTGGTTGATTATGGGTAACTGAAACTATAGAAAGCAAAACTATGGGTCAGGAGGCCCCTTGGACGTCTACGAAATGTTTCAATCTCTACTGTACAAGGACAGTGATAATAGAACACTCCATTGTTCTGGCACATATTTTTTTCTCAGGCAGACTATTGCAAAACTGTAAATAAAGTTTGCTTGAAAGTAGTATAAATGATTGTGTTACCTCACACCTTATTTCAACAAATATAGTCATTTAAAAATTAAGTTCTATAGCCTGGTCCCCACTCCCCCGCCTCCCAGCACATATAACATGTGTTTTGATCTCATTTACCTCCATCTACTGTTTCCTGTGCCACCTCCCACTGGCCCCCTTTCTTGTCTCGAATAGTTCACTCTTTAAAAATCTTATTTTAAGTCTAGATTCTCTTGTGTGTTTTGAAATCACTAGCAGATGGCTGTGTTTGAAGGCTAACAAGGTAATTTAATATCACTATTCAGAAAAATAGTAAGAAGAGAGAGATTCAACATTTTGTGAAATTAAATATTGCTCTCCTTTGGTCAATATAAAGACTATAAATTTTCAGCAAATGTGTTCTTAGTTTTGTTCAACTTGTTTTTCTGATGTGTGAGTTAATGGGTGTATAATGGAGAATTGCTAAGTACGATGAAGGATTACTAAATATTAAAACTTAGAGGAAGATTTTACAAGTCTGTAATATGTTTGGAGAAAAGTAAGAAGACAGAAAAAAGAAAGAAGGAAGGAGAGCAAGGGGTGGGAGAGAGAGAGAGAGAGAGAGAGAGAGAGAGAGAGATAAAGAGCCAGTGTTAAAGACTGTGTGTGCTGCTTGTGAACAGAGAAATGAAGCTTAGAGCACAGGGAAGGGGATTGAGCTGTGGGGACTTGAGTTTCCCAGGAAACAATGAACACAACATAGACAATGAAATCTTATATTCTCTGACAAGAGACAATGAACACAAATATCCCATTAACCCTTGGAGTGAGGCTAAGCTCTCTTAACCCTTTTTCCACATCGAAGAGCTGATTAGAACTGTTGTGTGCCAATGTTAGGGCTAGAATGTGAAAAGAAACAGGTCAATGTACCACACTGGAAGTGTGGAGAGAGAGTTTAGGACCAACTAAATTTAGATTTCTACAGCACGCAATGGGCTTTATTTCATCCAATTGTACTTACTCTTGGACACAACCAGACCTCCAAACAAATTGTTGCAGAGGGGAGAGAGTAGCTGTGCTTTCAAGTGAGGATGTTTGGTTGGAAATGCTCTAGCAAGCTAGGCTACCAAAGGCCTGCACAGACCTTAAGGGAGGGCCAGGAATAAGAAGGAACTTTAGATTGATAGGTGTAACTCACAAAATCCCTCCAATTTCAGGCCACCCTGGAAAGCTCCACCCTACCTCCACCCCCCGAAACCCTATGTAAACCCTGTCTTCTGCTCAATCCTCTGCTATTTCTCGCCCAAGTTGGGTTTCCCCTCCCAATAATTCTCTTACATGGGGTTTGTTGTGCAGTGTGACTTTGTGGTTTTCCTTGGCTTCTGACGGCCAGGATACCTTTCTCATCTGAGCTGTAATACTTACATTGCTTTGAGATCTTTTTTCCCTATTAATATGAGAATACATATTTCACATATGGCAATTTTGCTTCATAAAAAAGCAGTTTTGGCTTCACACCTGTGCTTCCTTTGAGCACGGCTTTTTGGCTTTGGAAAAGTGAAGGCTCCCGTGGGAATTATTTTCTCTTCTGCCATCCTACGCCATCCCACTTTATCAACCAAGGAAATTATGAATTATCGTGGTTGTGAAACTGGCAGACTAGGGCAATTAGTTCCCCTGCATGCCTGGCATTCCATGTCACTTAGTAGAAAGAAATCGAGTCTTTCCTGGTGGGAACATGAAGAAACATTCGATTTTCTTTTTCCAGAAAAAGAAGTCCACAGCAGCACATTGTTGGCATGCTAGTCTAGGCTTCATTGTCAGCAGTGCCGCCATCTAGAGTGTGACACACGCAAATGGGACCAAAACCAGCACCTGGGAGCTGCACACGCATGACCACTGAAATATTCCGTCTCCACCTCGAGCAGAGCAGGCTCATTGAAGTTGCACCAGGAAAAGGGCACAGTTTAGTTGGCACCATAGCTATGGCCAGAAAGCGGTTAAGAGACACCAAGACGCATTCCTGACATTCTTAAATTCAAGTACTCTCAACAGGTTAATAAAGATGAGACTGTGTTTGATTGGTCCTCCACGGATAACCAGGAGCTCTGCTTATCTTGAATACACTTGGAGCTGGTATTTCAGTCTTCTCTTCTCTGTTCTGTTTGTTCTTTAGATTAGGATCATGAGTACGTGTACCCAAGTCAAGCTTAAGGAAAATCCACGGGCAGTGCTCTCTTTCCTACTTCCAGAAGTACCTGGATGTATTGCATGCAAGAGGCAACTTGCATTTAGTCTTCCTGTCTAGAAGGCCATAGGGGATATCAGGGGACAGATTAAACTGGGGAGAGCCTGTCAACTCAAAAGGGAGGGGTCATCACTTTGCAAGATATAAAGAACCGACACAGAGGGTCATCTGTGTAGATTTTCCACTTTCCCAGGAGAAGCTGCATTGTCTAAAACCACTAGATTTTAAGTGTTACCGTATATCAGTACAGTCTGTAAGTTACTCAAGACTAGCCTGGAAGCTATGTATTTACGTATGTACCTCAAAACTATTTTTTAATTCTTTAAACAGTTATTCTATCCTAATTATGAATATGTGTTTCTGTATATAAATATGTGCATATGAGAGCAGGTGTTTGTTGAGCCCAGAGGTGTCAGATTCCCTGGAACTGGAGTTATAGGTGGTTATGAGCCACCTGACATGGGTGTTGGGAAGACATGTAGCTCTCATAATTGTTAAGCTATTTCCCCAGTCCTCATATGTTAATTTTAAAGACAAAATAGTATTCTTATAAATTGCTAGGTTAAGCGTGTGACCATTTTCTAATATCTTTTGCTATTCTCCTTTTTCCCTTCCTACTAATGAAAAAGACTTTTGGCTTAAATAGCACAGGCAAGATATTGTAATTGAGCAATCAAAGAACAATGTGAGCAAAAGATTTACATAAATAGTTGATCCTATATGGTTCAAGTTCTTCTTGCACACATAACTTCCCAGAGCATGGAGCAAAAATCAGAACAAGTCCTTAGTCTGCTCACTTAAATATTGGAATAAAGGAAAAGATGAGTGTCATATGCACAGGATATAGGATACTATTAATTGAATTATAGGCGTTACTAAGTACTTCCAAGGTTAGGTTCCAATTCTTGACGATGTTTCAGTTAGGCTAAGAAGAGATGAAATCACACAAAAAATTATTGTGTATGGGTAGTATACCTTAATTTATGTGCGAGCATGCCTGGGTACACTAATGTCAAACGTCCTTAAAAACAAACAAACAAAAAACCCAGCCACTTAGTTTTATTTTTTGGTCTTTGTTGTATTTTTTGACTATTAAAGTTAAGCCTTGCTGCTTTCCTAAGACCTCTCTCATCAATAAAAAATAAAATATTGCCATTATTCACACCTCTCATATCAAATTAATTTATTTAATTTATTTTCCTTGATTCAAGAAATCAGAATTCTAGGCATGTTGTCTCATGCCTTTAAGCCCAGCAATTGAGAGGCAGAGGCAGAGGCAGGTGGATCTCTGAGTTTGAGGCCAGCCTGGTCTACAGCGTGAGTTCTAGGGCAGCCAGGGATACACAGAGAAACCCTGTCTCAAAAACCAAAACAGAATAAACAAAGGCAAACACATTAGAATATCTGGACTTTTTCCTATGTGAAGACTTCTGAGTGTGGAGCACTTGCCCCTCCCTCTCTTCTTCCACACGGTTCTTCACAAGTGCTTTCATTTTAAAAGGGTAACAGACTGGTAAGTAATAAAAACTCACAATCTACAAAAGTGTTATCAGTTTGAATATATTTTATAGGAAAAGTTGATGAAGAACAAGTGTGTCATTTATTCAGGAACCCAGGACCCAAGCCAACTACACAGTTACCTGCTCAGGACAAGAACAAGGGTCTTTAACAGAACTGCGTAGAGTGGTTTCCTCCTTAAACAGGTCATTTTAGCTGTGTGGATGCTGTGTGTGAACAGGGATGTCACTTTCAGGAAGGATACGGCTGAGAAAAGTGATCGTTCTGTGAAGGGGGGGTGATGGGGAGAAGACTGTGACAACTCAGAGGGGACAGACAATGTGAAGGGGGAGACTCAGGAAGAGTCAAATAATGGGCATAAAGATATTCTTTGTGATCTGAGAAGCTGAATTGTGGACATTGCCATGAAGTACAAATGAACAATTTTGGTTTGATGTAAGGAAGAGTTTTGAGACATAAGGAGGAGTAGAGAATGTAGAGCTCTGTGGACCCTGGATGGTGCGTGTGTGGATGATGCGCCACTATTAGGACACTGATCTTTCAATCCACACTGTACTATGGAAGCCACAGGCTCTTTTAACTGTACTGCGGCCATTCATGAATGTGCAGGCTGGCATGTGAGGCAGGTGTAGACTAAGAGAGAGAGCCCCACTCCTCTTATTCACGTGACCTGTGTGCTCCTAACTGTAATAAGACTGCAGCTTGGGATCTCAGAACTCTAGTTTGTAAACCTGAGAATGTAGAGTTCAAAAACCTTAGTGTGATTTTTTTTTCCAGTTGCAACGAGTGGAGTTGCTAAAACAACTCCATTATCTCACAGTAAGAAGTCAGAAAGCCAGGTGAGTGCCTTGGAATACAACTAGGGTGCCTGCAGGGCTGTAGTCCTTCTGCAGTCTCTCGCCAAAGTGACTTTCCTGGCTGTTTCCAGCGTTTAGAAGCTGCCCACCTTCCATAACTCATGGTCTCTCTCATCTTCAAAGCTAGAAATAATCAGTCAAGTCTTTACCATTTCTTTCCTTCTTCTCAAAGTTATTTCTCTGTTTAAATTGGCAAATGTGGAAGTTATATATATATTTGTGGTGTACAACATGATACTTATAAAGTATGTAAAAACTGGAATGGCCAAATAGAGCTAACTAACACATGAATTACCTTTTTGTATTAATGTTTTTGGGCTGAGGACAATTTAATTCTACTTTCAATACTTTAAACAAGTTACTGTATATATATGTATCTTTATGTATGTGCGCATGTGTGCATGACGTGTGTGGGAGTGAATGCTATGTTCCTGGTAGGGAAATCAGAGGCCAACTTTGTGGAGTTGATTCTTTACTTCAGCTGTCACATGGGTTCTTGGAATTTATCTCAGGTCATCTGGCTTGTGTGTTATGCGCTTTTACTTGTTGAACCCTCTCCCTGTCCCCTCAATCCTAAGTGTACAACCTGTGGCTATTAATTATAGCTACCATGATGGACAACAGAGAGATTGAAATCTAACTGGAAAGCTGTGCTCTTGCCCGTGTCTTTTATATGCCTCGCTCTCAAAGTTACTCTTCGGCATCTTTCCCCCATATATGAAATGCTTTGCTTGGGTGCATGTGACTAGCAATCTAGTTTAGCTTAAGGCAGGATGATTAGCACATTCATTTGACCCATAATTCTATTGCCCTTTGATACATAATCTAAAATATTTATGATTCGGGGGAATTAAATGCAGAGAGTTTTATGATGCATGCTGTAATTTCAAGTAGAGAATTGCCCTGAATATGAGATCAGTCTGGTCTAAATAGTGAATTCCAGGCTAGCCATGGAAGCCAAAAACAAAATAAACAGAGAAACAGCAATTCCACCCAAACACACATATACACACAAAAGACATCTTTGGAAGGACATTATTCCCTGGCAAGTTTGTCAGAACTCATGGCATCCTGCCTCACAGAAGTCCTCCTGATCTCCAAAAAACTGAATGCAAATGACACAGCTAATTTTTCTTTGAGCCAGTCATCTCACTGGTTCGATTTCTCTATCATTGAAATTGAGTCCAATTTTCCAGATAATTGGACACCATCTGGTCACAAGGATGGGAAAAGATATGTAGAGCCTAGGCAAGGCTGTCATGGTGCATGGGTAGCTTCCTACATAGTAGCCCTCTCCCGTAGCAGTCTGTGGTTAGCTTTATTCAGATTGGATGAAACTCGGGATGAAATGGAGTGTACTATTATTCTCTAGCCTTTCATTCAAGTGCTGATGCTGGAGAGCTGGATTCTCTCCAGTCACCATGCCTCTGTCTGTCAGAAGTGCTTCACATGTGGTTCTAAGACTAGGCATAGCTCTCCTCACACAACCAGAGAAAACTCTCGTTTACAACCTTTATAAATCACTATTTCAAGAAGCCACCTCGTGTTCTTTATTTAAAGAATTTACTTCATTATTTATGTTCTTAACTCCATTAGAAGCATCTCCTAACATCTTTATGCAAATGATAGATGAATAGCAAGGCATAGTCTTTCTCTAACAAATAGCAATGTAAACAAAGGCTAGTTACAGAAACTACCATTTGAAATCTAAGATTAGTGTCCCAAAGGCATCTGGAAAATGGAGGCACTCTCATTCAAGAAAAGCTTGCTAATGCTTAACAAGAACAATCGTCTTTTCCACTGGAGTCATAACACTGCCTGGCTCCCCGCCTCACCCAACTCCAAGAGCTCCATCTCAGGAGAGTTACTGTCGGTCTCTAATTCTAATAGTGAAATGGAGTGGGAGCCCTCATCTTTTTATTTTATGATAGAACTGTTGGTTTTTTCATTTCCCTCAATGTACACTGCAGACTTTGAGACCATCATACTCCATTCACTCATTCACGTATCCAAAGTCTTTTTTGTTTCGGTTGGCTTTTTGATTTTTCAAGACAAGGTTTCTCTGTAGCTTTGGGGCCTGTCCTGAAACCTTGCTCTTGTAGACCTGGATGGCCTCAAACTCACAAAGATTCTCCTGCCTCTGCCTCCCGAGGACTGGGATTAAAGGCATGTGCCACCACCATCTAGCCCAAAGTATTATTTTACAGAAGGAAACCATGTCCCTGACACCAGGTCTTGTATAGTGATAGAGATTCTGCCCAGGAAGAGGTGTAGAGCAAATGATGGAATATTTCATGTCAGAATGGTGGTCTAAGCAGAAAAATGGTTTATGTGTAATTTAAAGGAGGGTCCCATGATTTCACATAATAATCAGAGCAAGCAAGAGGAAGTGAAATCTGAAAACCAGGAAATAAGGCACCAGCAAGAACTCTCCCAGGATCAGAATG
Source organism: Myodes glareolus (assembly GCF_982192425.1). Lineage (NCBI taxonomy): Eukaryota > Metazoa > Chordata > Mammalia > Rodentia > Cricetidae > Myodes > Myodes glareolus. Next base: position 100,939,391 of record NC_142026.1, read on the forward strand.
ATCACAGTGATAAGGGACACGGTGAGTAAACACAGTTTCATTCATTCTTGAGCAGTCAAGCCAGAAGCAGAGTAGAAAAGACTTGAATAAGATCCAGAATTTTTCATTCATTAGCAGTCATTAGCAGGGAAGAAGGTAGAGAAGACTTAGAAATGTTTCCCAAAGTAAAGCGTGGACCAATTTACTAGAATGGAGCCCTCACAGGGACTTCAGCACAATCTCTGACTGAATTAGAAGTCACTTTTTGCCTAGGAAAAGCGCTTCAGAAACCTGGATTAATATTCTGGGGCTGGAATGCTGAGCATTATGGCCCACATCTTTAAACCCAAATCCCCACACTTGGGAGTCAGAAGCAGGAGGATTTCTGTGAGTTTGAGGCTGGTGAGTTCCAGAACAGTCAGGGCTGCAGAGTGAGGCCTTCATCTAAAACGAAAAGAAAAGAAAAGAAAAGGAAAGAAAATGTCTGCTGGAGAGATGGCTCGGTGGTTAAAGCATGTACCAATCATGCAGATGCTTGTGTTTAATTCCCAGACTGATGTGCATGTACATACGCCCGCACACACACAATGCACATAATTTAAAGTGAAATAAACTTTAACAAAATAAAATGGCGTGTATCATCTACTGCTGTAAGTCTCACAGTCACACATGCATACATGCATATGGTAGAATGGAAAATATTTAAATGGTTGAAGGAACCAGAGCACTTTTACTCATAACTGGACAATGCTGCTCCAGAGGCAGACATAAAGGCAGATTAAATGACAAGAATTTGTGACAGAATGCCAGAACCTGTACACCAAGAAAAAAATAGACTTACCAGACAGCCCTCTTAGCAAATAAATGAAGCAGTGGGCGGCAACCAGTAGCCAGATCAAATCACAGGAGGAAGACATTACTGTAACTCATTATTTAATATTTCTCCTTTTCAGACAGAAATCATGAAACATACAAAGAAGTAGGTGAGGTGGAACTGCAGTATGAAAAATCCCAGCCATATGCGAAGCTTAGCAGGCGAGGACCTCGAAGTCGTCATTATAAATACAGGCAAAGAACAAAAGGAGACCAGACATGGTGGTTAAAGGAAGCTGTGATGACTGAAACCCATCAAACAGGAGTTACACGAATCCATTATGGACAAATGCATCAAATTGAGACACTGAGTGACCAAATAAAAAAGTCACAGAAGGGACTTAACAATGGATGTTAAGCTGGCAAGGGAAAGAAGAGAGAACTGAGCCCTAATTTTAGAAAATAAGAAAACCTCTAAGCCTAGAATTAGAGATTGTGGAATTTAAAGAAAGAGACAACCTAGATAAAAGAAACTAAGTAGGCCAGCAGAGAAATGTTGGACATGATTAAGCATATCCACACAAGAAAAATAAGAATGTAAGGTGGAGAAAAGAGAGAAGAGAATGGAAAATTAAAAAAAAAACAGTTGAGAAATCAGATTTCTTGAAAATGTTAATCTATACCTAATGACCTCAAATGTGATACATCCAAGTGTGCCCATAAACACACAAATGATATGCAGAATACTGAAAATAAAGAGCAATGCAGTTCTTGAAAACAGCAAACAGCCTCCTTTTAAAACCCTATTAAGAGTAATCATTGATTTCTCATTAGAGATAATACAATACAGAAAGTGGAATGACAGTGGAAATAAAAATAAAACTACCAATAAAGAACCTAAGATATAATTAGTTGTTTAATTTCCTTGAGTTTGCAGGCCTGCTGTTGTTGATATCCAGCTGCAATCTATGGTGGTAAGACAGGATGCAGGGTGCCATTTCAGTTTTCTTCCATCTGTTGAGACTCACTTTGTGTCACAGTATGTAGTCAGTTTTGGAAAACGTTCCATGAGGTTCTTTTGTGTTTAGGTGAACTGTTTTGTGAATATCTGTTGGTTTCCTTTGATTTATAAGATTATTGGGTTCTAGCATTTTTCTGTTTAGTTTTTATCTGGATTACCTGACGATTGGCAAGAGTCTCCTCTTGAAGTTTCCTACTATCAGTGTGTGAGGGTCAATATTTGATTTAAGCTGTAGTAGTGATTCTTTTACGATCTTGGGTGCCCTAGTGTTTGATGTTTGGCTAGTATGTATTGTTCATCAGAAATTATTAATTTTGACCTGAAGTATGTTTTGTCAGGTATTAAAATAATTATATATCGTTGCTCCTTAGGTCCATTTGCTAGGAATATCATTGCCATTCTCTCACTCCGAGGTGATGTCTATCTTTGATGGTAATATGTATTTCTTGGATTCAGAATAAGTATGGATTCTATTTTCCAATCCATTCTGTTAGTCTCTGTCTTTTTATTGGTCAATGAGATCATCGATATTAAGAGTTATCAATGAGCAGTGCTTGTTGATTTCTGTTATTTTGTTGTAGTGTGTGTGTATTTCCCTTCTTTGATATGCTGGTATGGAATTATTTATTCCTTATCTTTTCTAGGGTGTGGCTAACTTCTTCAGGTTGAAGGTTTCCTTCTATTGCCTTTCATAGGGCTGGATTTGTAGACAAGATACTGCTTAAATTTGGTTTTATCATAGAATATATCCCCCCATCTACTGTGATTGAAAGTTTTGCTAGCTATAGCGTTCTGGAATGACACCCATGGTCTCTTAGAGTTTGCAGTAATCTGTCTATTTGCCTTTGTATGCTACTTGGTCTTTTACTCTTGACACTTTTAATATTCTTTCTTTTTTTATGTATGTTTAGTGTATTGATTATTTATGTGACAAGGTGAATAAAAACTGAGTCAAGACAGAAATTAAAAAACAAATTAAAGACTTTCTACAATTGAACAAAAATGAAAACACAACAAACCCAAACACACAATGAAGGTTGTTCAAAGATGCAAGTTCACTAAGTACCTCCATAAAACTTTTTTTAAAGATCATAATACCAATTTAACAGAGCAACTGAAAACCCCAGAAAAAGAAACCATACCCCAAATGAATAGACAACAAGAAATAGTTAAAATCAGTACTGAAATTATTATAAGAGAAACAAGCAACAAATAGTACAAAAATAAATTAAACAAAGAGTTGGTTCTTTGATAAAAATCAATAAAATTGACAAATCCATAGTAAAATTACCTAAAAGGCAGAGTGAGAAGATTCAAATTAAGAAAATTGGGGACAAAAGTGGGAAATAACAGCACACACCAAGGAAATTCAGAGAATCACAAGGACATACCTGGAAAACCTATACACCAGAAAATTTGAAAATCTAAAAGAAATAGTTTTCTTGGTACACACCATCTACCAAAGTTAAGTAAAGATCATATCACCAATTTAAAAAGACCTATAAGCCCTAGGGAAATAGAAATAGTCATTAAAATGCTACCAAAACAAAACAAAACAAACAAATAAAAAAATCCCACAGGGACAGATGGTTTTAGAGCAGAATTCTATCAGACTATCAGAAAAGAGTTAATATCAATATACCTCAAATTATTCCACAAAATAGAAACAGAAGAAACATTGCCCAACTTGTTTTATGAGGCCACAGTTATTCCGATATCTAAACCACATAAAGATTCAAAAGCTAAAGAGAATTACAGACAGATTTTCCTTATGAATATAGATGCAAAAATTCCTAAAAAATACTTGAACCGAAGAACATGTCTAAAAGGTCATCCATCCACTATGATTGGGTCCGCTTCATGACAGACATGTAGATATGGTTTAACATATGTAAATCGATAAATGTAATCCACTACACAGACTGAAAAACCAACACTAAATGATAACTTCATTAGAAGCAGAAAAGGCCTTTGACAAAATCCAACACCCCTTCAGGAAAAAAGTCCTGGAGAGGTTAGCGATACATGGATTAGACTGAAACATAATAAAGGCAATTTACAGTTAACCTATAGCCAACATTAATTTAAATGGAGAAATGCTCAAAGCAATTGCATTGAAACCAGGAACAAGACAAGGTTATCCACTATCTTCTTGTGTGTTCAATGTAGTACATGAAGTTCTAGCTAGAACAATAATACAATTGAAGGAGATCAAGTGGATACAAATTGGAAAGGAAGAAGACTAAGTATCAGTTTTGCAGATGATGTGATAGTATACAGAAGTGACTATAAAAATTCCACCAGCAAGTGTGGTTTCCGACATGCTTTCCTGCTGCTGTTCTAAACATCAGGACTAAGAACGACTTGGGGAAGACGTTTACTGGAGCAGGCCCTAGGCAGCGACGGCCATAGGAGCAGGTACAAAAAAGCCACCTATGAGGGAGCAGGCCCTACCCAGAGACCTCTGTGGACTGGGCGCCAATCAGCAACCTCCAAGGGAGCAGGCCAGAGCCAGCGACCTCAGCCAGAGCATGCCCAAGGAAGTGAACTCTGCTGAAGCAGCCCCAAGCAAGCATCCTCTGTGCAAGCAGGCCTGATTGACCTCCCCTCTCCTAGGATTGCAGAGCGACCCTCAGGAATGCTGAGTGTCCTCCAAGAACACTGAGTGACCTCCAGGGTGACTAGAACCATGGCACTGAGTGTACCACGAGGAGCAACCATCTGAGGCTTGGATCCACTGGCAGCACTGGCACTAGAAGATTGATCGTGAGAGATGTCGTCCCAACTACACCAATCAGTGAAAAAGATGAGTAGACAAGCTAAGAACACACTCAATACCACAAAGAGCAACATAGCACCAATAAAAACTAGCGGTCCTACAGCAGCAAGACTTGAACAACCAAATATAGATGAAGCAGAAGAAAATGACTTCAGAAGAATGTTTGAGGCCCTTAAAGAGGAAATGAAAAATTCCGTCAAAGAAATGGAGAAAATATCCCTCGCAGTCCTTCGTCATTTTCTTCCTCCTTCTGCTCCTCATTTGGATCTTGGGGGGCTCAGTTCGGTGCTCCAACGCGGGCCTCCATCTGTATCGCCATCCAACGCCAGATGAAGGATCTATGGTGATAAGCAAAATATTCATCAGTATGGTCACGGGCCAAGGCCGGTTCAGGCACCCCCTCCTCTGTCCAGAGAACAATCTGGGGATCTCTCCTTGGACCTGGGATCCCATATATAATCAAGTTTCCTGTAAACTCTAAAATGACTCCCTTAGTTGAAATATATTCTTCCCTGATCCCACATTCATCCTTCCTCCCTTCCCCCCATCTCGGTCAACCGAGCTTTCTCCATTCCTCCCCTACTCCCTTCTCTCTAACCCTCTCCCCTTCCAACAACCCTCCCACCCCCCCACCCCCCATGCACCCAAGGTTACCTGGGACTCTTGACTATTTCCTACCTCCTGGCGGATAGTTAAATAATCTTCATCAGGTTCGTCTTCTTATTTAGCTTCTCTAGGATCACGAATAATAGGCTCAAAGACCTTAAATTATGGTTAGAATCCACTTATGAGTGAATACATACCGTGTTCCTCTTTTTGGGTCTGGCTTACCTCACTCAACTGCGAGGGATACTATCACCCACTGATACAAGGGGTCGGATCTAATGAGAGTTTACCAAGGCCAGATGGACCGTGACTGAACGAGCATGTGATCCAACCAGATTCTCTGAATGTGGCCGGATTTTCTGAATGTGGATGGCCTGCAGTCTTTCTGAGAAGCCATTGACAATGACACTGGGACTGGTTTCTTCTGCATATACTGGATTTTTGGGATCCAGTCTGTTTGGATGCTCACCTTCCTGGACCTGGAGGGAGGGGGGAGGAACTTGGACTTCCCACAGGGCAGGAGACCCTGACTGCCCTTGGGGACAAAGAGGGAGGAGGAGAGGGAGGGGGGAGTGGGAGGGCGTTGGGAGGAGGGGCGTAAATGGAAACTTTTTATAATTTAATAAAATTACTTTCAAAAAAAAAAACAAAAAAAAAAGAAATGGAGAAAAAAGCAAACAAAAAATTGGAAGAAATCAACAAATCCCTTAAAGAAAACACTGTCAAACAGTTGAAATAAATGATTCAAGACTTGAAAACTGAAATAGAGACAATAAAGAAAACATAGACCAAGGAAATTCTAGAAGTGGAGATAATGAGAAAACGATAAGGAACCACAAATCCAAGCATAAACAGCCAAATACAAGAGATGGAGGAGAGAATTTTAAGTCCTGAAGATACAACAGGGGAAATAGACTCATCAGTCAAAGAAAACATTAAATCTAACAAAAGCTTTACACAAGCTATCTAGGAAATATGGGACACCATGAAAAGACCAAACCTAAGAATAATAGGGATAGAAGGAGAAGAAGTCCAACTCAAAAGCACAGAAAAAATATTCAACAAACTCTTTTTATGAAGCTACAATTACCCTGATACCCAAACCACACAAAGACACATCTGAGAAATAGAATTACAGGCCAATCTTACTCATTAACTTTGATGGATAAATACTCAATAAAACACTGGCAAATCAGATCCAAGAACACATCAGAAAAATCATCCACCATGATCAAATCGGCTTCTTCCTAGAGATACAGGGATGGTTTAACATACAAAAATCTGTCAACGTAATGCACCATACAAATAAACTGGAAAAAAAAAACCTTGATCATCTCATTCGATGTTGAAAAAGACAAAATCCAACATTCCTTCATGCTAAAGGTCTTGGAGAGAGCAGGGACACACCTAAATTTAATAAAAGCAATATACAGCAAGCCAACAACCAACAGCCAACATCAAACTAATGGAGAGAAACTCCCAGTGATCCCTCTAAAACTAGGAATAGGACAAAGTTGTCCACCCTCTCCTTATCTATTCAATACAGTTCTTGAGGTTCTAGCTAGTGCAATAAAACAACAAAAGGAGATCAAGGGGATACAAACTAGAAAAAAAGAAGTCAAACTCTCACAATTTGCTGATGATATGATAGTTTACATAATTCTACCAAGGAACTTCTACAACTCATAAATACCTTCAGTGACGTAGCAGGATACAAGATTAATTTGAAGAACTTAGTAGCCCTCCTTTACACAGATGATAAGTGGGCTGAGAAAGACATTAGAGAAACATCACCTTTCACAATAGCCACAAATGACATAAACTATCTTGGAATAACTAACCAAGCAAATGGAGGATCTGTATAACAAGAATTTTAAAACTTTGAAGAAAAAAACTGAAGAAGACACCAGAAAATGGAAATGCTCCATTTCCATTTCCATACATACATGCTCTTGTGTATGTAGAATTAACATAGTAAAAATGCAATATTACCAAAAGCAATCCACAGAGTCAATGCAATGCCCATCAAAATATCAGCAAAATTCTTCACAGACCTTGAAAGAACAGTACTCAGCTTCATATGGAAAAGCAAAAAGCCTAGGATAGCCAAAACAATTATGTACAATAAAGGAACTTTAGGAGGTATCACAATTCATGACTTCAAACTCTACCACAAAGCTACAGTACGGAAAATAGCCTGGTATTGGCATAAAAACAGACAGTAGGATCAATGGAAGCAAATCGAAGACCTAGATACCAATCCACACACCTATGCCACCTGAATTTTTGACAAAGAAGCAAAAAATATAAAATAAAAAAGAAAGCATATTCAACAAATGGTGATGATATAATTTGATATCAACATGTAAAAGAATGAAAACAGATCCATATCTATCACCATGCACAAAACTCAAGCCCAAATGGATCAAAGACCTCAACATAAAACCAACCACACTGAACCTCATAGAAGAGAAAGTGGGAAGTACACTTGAACACATTGGCACAGGAGACCACTTCCTAAATATAACTCCAGCAGCACAGACACTGAGAGAAACAATTAATAAATGGAACCTCCTGAAACTGAGAAGCTCTGTAAAGCAAAGGACATGGTCAGTAAGACAAAATGGTAGCCTACAGAATGGGAAAAGATCTTCATCAACCCCATATCAGACAGAGGGCTGATCTCCAAAATATACAAAGAACTCAAGATACAGGTGATCAAAAGAATAAATAATGCAATAAAAAATGGAGTACAGATCTAAACAGAGAACTCTCAACAGATAAATCTCAAAGGCTGAAAGACACTTGAGGAAATGCTCAACATCCTTAGCCATCAGAGCAATGCAAATCAAAACAACTGTGAGATTCCATCTTATACCTGTAAGAATGACCAAGATCAAAAACACTCATGACAACTTATGCTGGAGAAGATGTGGGGTAAAGGGAACACTTCTCCATTGTGGTGGGAGTACAAACTGGTACAGCTGCTTTGAATTTAAGTATGACAATTTCTCAAAAAATTAGGAAACAACCTACTTCAAGGCCCAGCAATATCACTTTTGAATATATACCCAAAAGATGCTCAATTGTACCACAAGGGCATGTGCTCAACTGTGTACATAGCAGCATTGTTTGTCATAGCCAGAATCTGGAAACAACCTGAATGCCCCTTGACTGAAGAATGGATAAGGAAAATGTGGTCCATTTACACAATGGAGTACTACACAGCAGAAAAAAATAATGGCATCTTGACATTTATGGGCAAATAGATGGACCTAGAAAGACGAATAGGATATGTACTCACTCATCAGAGGGTTTTTAGACATAAAACAAAGAAAATCAGCCTATAATTTATAATCCTAGAGAACCTAGAAAACAATGAGGACCCTAAGAGAGACATACATGGATCTAATCTACATGGGCAGTAGAAAAAGACAAGATCTCCCAAGTAAATTGGGAGATGGTAGAAGGAAAGGGAAGAGGGAGGGAGGGGAGCAGAGAAAAGTTAACAGCTCAATAAAAACCACAATAAAAAATAAAAAAATATTATGCCATCAAACTTTCACTACTGATAAACATTTTGAGCAAAGTTTCAGTGTACAAAAGCAATTCACAAAAAAATCAATAGCCTTCCTATGTACAAATTACAAATGAACTGAGCAAGTAATTAGGGAAATAACACCTTTCACAGTAGCTTTAAAAATATGAAATATCTTGGGATAACTATAACTAAAGAAGTAAAATATTTGTATTGTTAAAAAATTCAAGTCATTGAAGAAAGAGATTGAAGAAGATATCAGAAGATGGAAAGATCTCACATGCTCATGGATGCCAGGATTAATATGGTATAAATGGCTATCCTACCAAAAGCAATCTACAGATTTAATGTAATCTCTATCAAAATTGCAACCTAATTTTTCACAGACCTTAAAGAACAGTTTTCATGTTCATGTGAACACACACACACACACACACACACACACACACACACACACACAAGAAAAACAAAAACAAATCAAGAAAGTTGTGTCATCACCCTTGATTTCAAGTTGTACTTCAAAGCAATAGTAATTAAAACAGCTTGGTATTGGGATAAAAACTGATACCTTGATCAATGGCATCAAATTGAAGTTCCAGACGTAAATCCACATACCTGTGGCCAAAATATACACTGGAAAAAATACAGTATCTTCAGCAAATGGTGCTGCTCAAACTGGGTGTCTGCATGTAAAATATTTGGTATAGATCCATACTTATCATCCTGTACAAAACTCAACTCCAAATTTATCAAAGACTTCAACATAGAACCAGATACACTAAAACTAATGAAAGAGAACGTGGGAAATATCCTTGAACTCACTGGCACAGAGAAAGACTTTCTAAGCAGAATACCACTAGTACAGGCACAAAATTAAAAAATAAATAAACGGGACCTCATGAAACTGAGAATATTCTGTATGGTAAAAGATGCCATCATGGAGACAAAGTGGCAACCTATAGAATAGAAAAAGATTTTTGTCAACTTCACATCTGATAGAGCCTAATATCAAAAATTTATCAAGTAGTCATGAAACTAGAAATTCAGAAAACAAATAACCTATTAAAAACGGGGTACAGATCAAAACAGAATTTTCAATAGAGGAAATTCAAATGACTGAGAAAGGCTTAAGAAAATATTCAACATCTGTATTCATAATGGTAATCAAAACTACTTTGATTTCATCTTGCAACCCATGAGGATGTCTAAGATCAATAAAACAATTGACATCTCACTCTGGCTAGACTATGGAATAAAGGGACCAGTCATCCATTGCTGATGGAAGTACAAACTTGAAAAGACATTATGGAAATCAGTGTGACAGTTCCTCAGGATGATGGAAATTGATATTCAACAAGATCCAGCTATAACTGTTCTTAGGTATTTACCAAAAGGACATTTCAGCCTACCACAGAGACACTTGCTCAATATATTCATTGTTGCTCTATTCACAATAGCCAGAAATTGGGAACAACCTATGTGTCCCTCGACAGATGAATACATAAAGAAAATGTGGTACATGTACACAATGAAATATTCCTATGCTATTAATGGGATCTTTTCTTTCTGGTTGCTTTACCTTATTCTGATATGTTTTTATCTTTATATTATATTGTAATCCATTAAAAAAAACCTGTATGTTTTCTAATGAGAATCAGAAATGAGGAGAATCCCAATGGGAGGGAACGTGAGGATCAGGAAGGAATAGATGGAGGGGATGCAGTAATCAGGACATATTATATGAAAAAAAAATCTGCTTTCAGTAAAAGGAAAAAAATAAAAGGAAGAATCTTAGGTTTAGCAAACCCATCTTTCAAAAATGAAGACAAGAAGATTTCTCCTGATAGAAAGGCTGAGACTTTGTGGCTTGCAGATCTGTCTTGCAAGAAGTATTTTAGAGGACTGGGAACAAGACTTGGCCAGTAGAGTATTTGCTGTCCAAGAAGGAAGACCTGAGTTCAGCCCCCAGGATTTGTCTAAGAAAGTCAGGTGAAGTGGTGCACAACTCGAGTCCTAACGATGGGGAAGTGGAGCTAGGAGATTCTCTGGGCTTCACTGACTAGCTAACCTAGCTCAACCAGGGAGTTCCTGGTGCAGTGAGAGACCCTGCTACACATAATAGACAGTTACGAGAAATATAGTCGATGTCAACCCCTGACCTTCATGTGCCTGCATATACAAGTATGCGCTCAACTGAATATATACTTGCACACATGGATGGACATGTATACAGACATACATCCAAAACTGTCTTAAGTGAAAAAAGAAATACTTACGAGAATTCTTTAGGCTGAGATCAAGTGCTAATTCAAATAGAGACATTCAAAAAAGATGACCAGCAAAGCTATTTAAGTCGCTATCTATGAAAGACCACACAAATGTATACTTCGTCATATTCATTTACAGAAAAATTTTAATAATATGTATTAAAAGGCTGGAGTTGCCGGGTGATAGTGGCACACGCTTTTAATCCCAGCACTCAGGAGGCAAAGGCAGGCAGATGTCTGTGAGTACAAGTCCAGCCTAATCTACAGAGCGAGTTCCAGGATAGGTTCCAAAGCTACAGAGAAACCCTGTCTCAAAAAAACTAAACTAAACTAAACAAAGCAAAACAAAAGAAGACTGGAACAATGGCTCAGTGGTTAAGAGTTCTTGTGACTTTTGCAGAGGATTAGAATTTGGTTCCCAGCACCCACGTCAGGTGACTCACAACCACTTACAACTCCAGCTTCCATCACCTTCTGCAGACCTCTGAAGATAACTTTCATGCTGTATGTATTCTATATTATAGCACAGAAATATATGCAGAAGTTGAGCAATATATTATCAAATAAACAATGGATCGATGAACCAATCATAAAAGAAATTAAAAATTACTGGAGAGGAATGAAAACAAATTTTCAAGACAAAGCAAAATTGAAAAACAACAAAAATTGTATGGGGTGTGGCAAAAGAAATACCCAGATAAAAATTTGTAACTATAAACACCTACATTATAAGTGAGAAATATCTCATATCATGAGTGTATCTTTCACTGTAATGGGAAAACAATACTAACCTGCACCAAGCGAAAGACAATTCTAAAATTTAGATTAGAAATAAATGAAAAAGAACAGAAAAGGATAAAATAAGGTCAATGAAGTCCAACATTGAAAAGATCAACAAAATGAACACTTTCACAAAGAAACAGGAAATAGCCCTCAACTGAAAAACTTAATAAATAAAAGCTGGGAAATCATTAAGGACCTAGCGGAAATAAGGAGGTCACTGCGGGAAACTAGTACCCTCAATGTGCCAACAAATTAGGCAGTTTAGCAGAAATGGACACATTCCTAGAACATCACTTCAACGAATGCTGACAAGCCATCTGACAAACTCAACATTCCTTCAAGATAAAACACAGTCAAATGAATTAGAAGCAGACTTCCTCAATATGATAAAGGACATCTGCAAAGAAATCACAGCTAGAGTTATAGCTAAAGATGAAAGGCTGAATCTTTGCCCTATGACAAGGAGCAAGATTAAGATATCTTCCCTCTTCATTGTACTTATCTGGACAATTTGTCAAGCAAAAAAGTAACAGAAAATAAAAAGAATAACTAGGTTATGAAGAAAAATGTGAAACTATAGAGATCATCTTTATAGGTGGCACATCTGCTATAAAACCTCCTGAAGTGTTCCATAAAAATAATTAGAACGAATAAATGAATTTTTCAAGGCTGTAGAGTAAAGGCCCAATGTTAAAAATCAATTGTAGTTTTACAAACGGGCAATGACAATTTACAAATGAAATTAAGAACATAATTTTACTCACATTAGTACAAAAAAAATAAAAAACCCTTAAAGACTCAGGGTGGAGAAATACGACTCCATTGTTAAGAAGATTCACCACTCTTCTGGAGGACCTGAGTTTGGTTAGCCATAACCTGTGTGGGGCTGACTCACAACCTGGTGTAAATCCAGCTGCAGGAGACTCAACTTTTTTCTGATTGCTGCAGGCATGTGTAGACATATATACATAGAAAAGATATCATTACAAACTCAATAAACTAAGTATGAAAACTATTGAACACCATTGAAAGACATTAAAGAATATCTAAATAAATGAAAAATTCTATACTTAGGTATTAAAGATATGCTATTATTATTATTATTATTATTTTGAGATAGCATTGCAGCCCTGGTTGTTCTGGAATTTGCTATGTAGACCAAGCAGCTTGAACTCAGAGATTCTCCTGCCTTTGCCTCCCAAGTACTGGCTTTAAAGATGTGCACCACCACCGCCGGGCTAACGGCACATTATTTTTAAGATAAAACCATTTCTTGGACTGACCTACAGATCTGATAAAATCTATATCAAAACCCACTGATTATTTTGGAGACATTAACAAAAGGACATAAAATTGATACAGAAATCAAAGAGTTTAAGAAATCCAGAACAGTCTTTAAAAAGCATAAAGGCTGAGGGTCCATATTTGTATTTCAAAATTCACTGGCCAGCCGCAGCAGACAAGACAGAAGTGTACTAGCACAAAAATCGAATTATAAGTCAACTGAATATAACCAAGAAATAAAATCTTGCATTTATTCATCGTCATTTTTGATAAGCGTGTCAAAACTACTCACTGGGAGACTAAGAGTCTCCTTAACAAATGATGCTGAGATAACTGAGTATCCACCTACAAAACAATGAAGCTGGCCTTCCTTTTAATCTAGCACACAAAAGTTAACAGAAAAACCAATCACTGATCAGACTGAGCTGAATAAATTAGCATCTTTAGAGGAAAACAGGTCTAAATTTTCATTCTCCTCAGTTAGGCAATGATCTCTTACATGTGACAACAAAAGTACAACTGTCAGGAAATACTAAGTTAGATTACACAAAATTATGAATTCTTGCAGTAAATAATACCGTCAATAAAATGAAAATATACACAACAAATATAATATTTGCAAATCATTAAGAAAACATCAGTATTTATAACAAAAGAAACACAACAAAATAAAGTAACATAGCTAGCAACTAGCAAAAGATAGGAATTGACATTGTATGCATGAGAAGTATTGTTTAAGAGATACATTCACATATAAAATGTTTTCAGAAATATTTCTATTATTTCATCATCAGCCAAGAAGATGACAGATGGTGCAATAAACAATTTTGTCTGAGCCATGAAAGTACAGGATATGTCTTCAGTACTCCATGGAGTTTAGAATTCAGGATCTGAGATAATTAAACTTCTATGTGATCAAAAATTTTTAATTGAAAATTATTTTTTTTTCACACAACGTAATCTGATCACACCCTGCCCCTACTTCCAGGTCCTCTCCATATTCCCACGCATCCAATTCCATACTTTCTTTCCTTAGAAAATGAACAGGCCAATTAAAAAGGTCGAAAAGACAGAATAAAAAAAGAGAGAGAGAGAGAAAGCACAAGAAATGGCCAAATAAGTCTACAAAAATACTGCTGAATTCATTTTGTGAACAGCTTATGGGCATGGGGCCTGCCTGTGAGTGTAGTTTATAATACCCATTGGCTTCATTGGAGAAAATTGATTTTTTTCTCCAGTGGTTGCCAGTTTGGAGACAGCTTCTTGGTTAGGGATGGGAGCTCCTGTCTACTTCGCCCCCTCCCGCCTCACCCAAGGACCCTGTCTGACTTAAGGCAGTGCAAGCCGTGTGTAGCCTGCTCAGTCTGCGTGAGTTCACAAAGCATCAGTCCTGTTGTTCCTGTAAGACGCTGTCTCCATCTTGTAGTCCATCCTCTCTGGACTCTTACAATCTTTCCATCTCTTGCTTTGCATAGTTCCCTGAGCTCTGAGGGGAGAGGTTTGCTGACCTGCCATTCAGAACTGAGTGTTTCAAGTCTCTCCGCTCTCCACACATGTTCACTTGTGGGTCTCTGTATTAGTTTCCATCTTCTCTGATGATGGCTGAGCCAGAAATTGATCTGTTGCTGTAACAGAATGTGGTTAGAAATCATTTTATTGTTATAATCACGGGTTTTCCCCTGGGTGTATAGCCCCCTAGCAAGTCTCAGGCTCTTGGTTACCTGAGTGGTGTCAGACATGGGTACCATACATTATTGAGTGGGACTTAAATTCAATCCGATGGTGGTTGGTTACTCTAAGAACTTCTGGGCCACAATTAACCAGTGTATCATGCAGGCAGGTCACCACTGTAGAGTACAGGTTTTGTGGGTAAATTGGTATTTAGCTTTCTCCTCTGGTAGTGTGCAGAGTATCTTCTAGTACCATGAACACTAGTTAGCAGGGGTGAAGACTCTACTCAATCTCTCCATGTTCAATAAGATATTTACGAGTTACCTTCAGTAATAGGGCCCTTTTTTATTTTTGTGGAGAGCTGCCTGCAGCCTTGGAAATATCCTGAGTAGGTTTTTTTTTGTGGGGTTTCCTTGGCCAAGTAGTCAAATAGCTGTACCCCATTCCTGGCACTGAGGATCTTACTGGGTGGATGTCTAGTTGGGGCATCATCCCCCCCCATTACACGTCGATTC